>NC_084867.1:5807802-6127360 GCF_951802175.1 Populus nigra | reverse complement strand
AAGAATGAATTTGATGATAGGGAATGTGTGTGACAGATTTGAGAAGGTGGGAAAACATGATAACGTAGCTAGAACATGTACACAAGACGTGAGAAAAGTTGGGGCTCAACACAAATCTAACAATGGCAGTGGGGCCAAAAGGCCAAGGTGGGCTGATTATGAGGATTTTGGGGAGGATGTTGATGATATTGTTGATGATGGTTTTAAGGATGAGACCATAGGCCATCAGAAGGTTTTTGGCAGCCTAGAAACCAAAGGGATTTCATGTATTTTGATGAGGTGTTATAGCAAAAGAAAAGGAGGATTCAAAAGGAGAGGTGGTATCAAAGGGAGAGAAATAAAAAGATTAGTGTTTTAAAAAAAGAATCCAAGAGTTTATCCCGTATTCTAGGGGAGATAAAGCAAGACTTGATGTGTTAACGACAACACTCAATGCCCAACAAGCTTCAGAAAGGGAGGAGAAAAAAGGCTCCAATGATGATATACAAAATAGAACAGCTGCAACTTTCATCCAAAGTTGTTAGTGACGATTATTGGTAAGAAAAGAACTACAAAGGCTTCAAAAAGAGGCTAAGGAATTGTCCATTCAACTTGTTAGTGATTCGAGGATGAATCATCTTGAAGAGAGAGAGAATGATACGATCCAGGCAAGGTCAAATTTGGATTTTGATGTGAAAAGTGCACCTATCCAGTTTTACAGCAACAATCATAATTCTCAATCCGACCATTGGATCGAGTTGACATTTTACGTAGTCTCCTGACATGTTGTCCTACCTTGTTATAAACTTTCTAGTCAATCGGAGTTCAGTGAGGCATCGAAACATGGGTCAACAGAGGCTGTACGAATTTTGTTATTTACTTCCTTTTAACTTTGGACTTCCTATTTGGCTAGGATTCTTTTCCTAAAAGGATGTGACAGCTTATTTTGGGAATCTCCTAATTCTTCAAAGATCTTTAATGGGCTGCAACATAGTTTCCATGTGTGGCAAGGATTCATAAATGTTCAGAATCCATTTCTTACAAGGATTCCTTATTCATCCCAGCTACAAAAAATGAAAGAAGACTTCAGAATAAATTCTACCTTTAGATCAGATTTTCTAGTCTATTTGGAACTTCTTAATAATGATAAATCTGATTCTAGCATATTTAGGATGGTAATTTTTGAATTTTTATTATTTTCTTCTTAGTCTTTGGGTTATTATTACTTATTTGGGTCAATTGTAAGTGGGCTTAATATAAGTCCACCTAAGGGAGGTCCATTAGGGTTTATTTAAGTCTAGAGTTAGTATAAATAAAGGCATAACCAGACATGTAAGTTAGACAATTTAGATTAATAAAACTTCTTGTTTGCCGCACTTTGTGTGTGTGTTGGTGGGCTAATCTCCCTTCCATGGTTCTCTAAAGAACTTAAAAATGACTTATCGAAGTACAACTGTCTTCATGACATCATCCTTATACTTATTGTTCCCGAATCAATATTCGTTGGGTGGAGGTCTCCTTTTCCAATAGTGTTGGTGTCTAGGTACAAGTTATCTTTGTGTCACACTCCTATCAAACCTGATTTACTTAGCTTTCCGGGAATTGGTATTTTTGCATGTGGGTTGCGTGACCATGTGTTCATGAGGTTTGCATCATTATATTTTTTACAGTTGTTGTGGTTGGGTGTTTAATATTGGCAATCATTGGCTTTAAAATGCTTCTTGCTGTTGTAACGTACTTGGGTCAGTTAGGGGATTATAACAAGCCAAAACAAAAAATTATAAAAAATAACAATGGAATTGTCGATGGAGGTGCAATTTTATCAAACAAATTCTAGGTTTGGGAATTAGCAATGGAATTGCCGATGAATGTGCAATTTCATCGTGAAATTCCCTTAGGTCTAGGAATTAATGACAGAATCGTTGATGGATGTGCAATTTCATCGAAAAGTCCCAGTAGGTTTAGGAATTATGAATGGAATTACTGATAGACATGATTTCACCAAAAAAATTCAGTAGGTTTAAGAAATAACGACATAATTATTGGCATAACTAGAAATATTAAAAATTAATTAAATTTACATTGATGTTTCTATTGACATATGTCGACTTGTTAAAATGCCAACAGAATCTCCAACAAAAATTATATTGGTGATTCTAGGTTATAACCCAATCTTTTTGTTCCCATTCTATTCATCTTTGTTGTAAAAGTCCAAAAAAAAACACCGTCCTTCTCTCTCTCACACCCACCCCCCAACCCCTTTCTCACATTGTCGACTCACTCTCATCACCCATCGTTTCTCTCTCTCGCCACCACCTACCCCCCCTCTCAATCTCTTCAAGGGTAAGTCTTATCTTCTTAAATTGAATTTTATTTATGGTTTAATTTATTTCTTTTGTGCACTATTTGCATTATGTTGTTTTTAATTATTATTGTTGTTGTGTGTGCGCATTGTTTCTATAATAAACATGCTAAATTAAGTTTTTTGTGTTCATCGAATTAAAATTAAATGTTATATGTTTGTGTGCAATTTTTTTTAATTGTGGTTCTATAATTTTAATATTTTTTTAGTATATGAAATTTCTTTGACAATTAATATAATTTGTTTTTGAAATTCATTGACATAGTATTGTACTTTGCATGTTTAATTTTTTTCCAATAAATATGCTAAATTACATAAACATAATTGTAAGAAAAAAAAGTAAAGATATTCAACAACATTTAAAGTAGATAAATGAATATGAAAGCATCTAAAACACTTATTTAAAAAATCTCTAACCAATTATTATTAATGATGTTCAACAATAAATAAAAGATTTGGTTTCTATTTTTTTGAGTAAAAAAATTGTTTTAGAAATCTAAACATAATTGTTATACTAAGTGTTTAAGCCCTCGATAATAATAGTAGTAGTTGTTGTAGAAGTTTTTTATTATTTTTGTTTAGTTCCTTAAAGAACTCAGTAGGCGATTAAGATAGGTAAAAGGTAAAAAATATGAGACTATCATCGTGAAAAGCTAGATTTTGAGTGGAACATAAGTAGAGTGACATCATTGAGTGTAACACGTAAATAAGTTTGTGAGAATTGTTTTTTATTTACTAATAAAAATTTCAAATTTGACAATTTCTTCCAAAAGGCGCAACATCATCTAAGAAGAAGAAGAAGAACACCTTTTATGTTTTATAGGCCATACAACAACAATTTAAGAGGATAAATATGATGTTAGGCAAGGTGAAGGTTCAAATGGATAAACAAGAGGCCACAATTACTAGTTTGTAAGAGGGGTCATCCAAAAAGGTTTCTAATACTGAAAGGATTGAAAGACATTCTACCACATCCGTAGATGAGTTTGTTGATAAGAATGAATATGAAGATGCCTATGATTCTTACCATGCTCTATTTGGCCAAGGGGGCAGATTTTAATAGCATAAATAAAAGATTTGTTTTTAGTCATTTTTATTGGTAATTGGATAAGAAAATACAAACTCTAACTCAAGGTCCTAAAAGTGCAGAGGATTACTATGAAAAGATAGAGGTAGTTATGATTTAGGTGAATGTAGTGGAGGGTAGAGAAGTTACCATAGCTAGATTCATAAATGGTTTGAACCGTGAGATAACAAATGTTGTGGAGTTACATGATGCATATGGCTACAAAGAAGAAATAACAACTTAAAAGAAATGGTGGTTCATGACAAGTTTAAAATTTAGGTTTTTTTTACATGGAGGCCAAATTACAATAATGAAGAGGGGGCTGCCCAAACCAAGTCAAATATGGGGGTTAAAACCGAACCACCTAAGGGCAAGAAAGAAGTCTCCAATGATATTAGAGGTAAATTAGATACTCTAACACCTTGTAATCTTAACATTAAATGTTTTCGACGTTTGGGAATATGTCAAATAGCTTTTCAATGTCAAAATAAAAAAGGTGTGGTAATACGTGATCATAGGGAGGTTGAAACCAAAAGTGATAACAATGATTGTCGCACCCAACATTGCGACAAACCTATAAAAACAAACATTGATTTGAGAATGGGGGTAAAAATGGAAAGAGAAGTTGTCACCTAGTATTATTGTCACTAGGAACCCTAACTAGTTTCTAGATATCTAAGAAAAGATATTAGTTATGCTAAATGGAATATATTATCACCTTAAAACATCATACATGAGGTAAATTGCATTGCTACTTTTATCTTTTATTTCTTGTAATTTGTTATGCCTAATCTATTGTTAATCCATCAACATGAGTGATAATAAGTTACTGTTATGAGTTAAACTTTTAATGGATATGTGGGGTCAATCCTAAACCATTTTAAGGCTTGGTAATCTGTCATTCCCAATTATTACCATTTTGATAACACCTAATGAATTGACATGTCTACAACTAGTGACTCTTGATCATGACAAGTGACCAATAGTCTATCAAGTCATGCCGATAAATAACCAATGGGTTTACGTTGGACTCATTGAACCCAACCTAAATCCTAGGAAGGGTCCATGGATAATGTCTTATTAAGGTTCATCTATCCTATAATATCCAAGATTCATTTGCAATATTTAGTGAATGAATGAAGATTGTATACCCTAATCCTACCCAAGCAATAACCATCATGGGCTCATCTACTTGGAATAGGATCTAATGACTTGAAGGTCCTTTAGGACTAAATTTTGGTAAACAACCCTTTTAGGATTCACTTTTTAAGCTTTTCGTTGGTTACCTGCCATCAATATTTGTACACACCAGTGCTATGATTCATGTATATACTTTTATAGCAAGTGAATAATCAATTATTAAGTTGCATATGTGATTCCCAATTGATTGTTGAATATTGGAATTAGACATTTCTAAGACTTTGTTTTTCATTTAAAATCAAAAGAAATGGCTACTCCTTTTAATATCCAAGGTAATGACTCATGTTGAGTCCTTTTACCCTAAATACAAAGAGTGAATAGCAAAATATAATACAAAGAGTAAATAGCAAAATATATTTTGACGTGATTTTTTTAAAAAAGAATGATTTTTAAAAAGCTTGGAATGTCAACCCAATAAGCTTTTTAATGTGAGCCAAAACCTTTAACAAATTTTATTACCAAAATACAAGACCCAACATAGATGCATGAATGAAAATTGATTTTATATTATTTGAAGCAAAAGACTATGTCAATACATATTGTTGAATGGATCAATGTTCATACACAATGAAAAACAAAATGTTGCAATGCCAAGGATAATGATGAAATGACCAAGAACATGAAATGAAACAATATAAAAAATTAGATTCGACTAAATTCATTTAATCCCAAAATCTCATCACAAAACACATCAAATTCAACAATATAACAAGATGCAAGATTAAAGAACTTAATCGATATCATTCAAACACAAATATCATTCCAATAAAAATTATTCAATTCCCAAAAACCTCACCACAAAACATATCAAAATCATTAATAAAAAAAATATTTATTCAAAAGATATTTAGGGTTCTAAATAGCCTTTCTAAAGGTGGACAATGAGGCTTGGAAGGGGATGAAATAATGGAAAAACAATGTTGGACTGAAGGTGTAATGTTGGCGCGTGATAGCCACGCTCCAAGAGAGGGATGTAATGTGCCCCAAGAGAGGGATGTAATGTTCAACGCTTCATTCAACATACCATCAATTTCTTATCAACATATGAGTATGTAAGGTGCATCACTTTGTGTTGCTTCTTCCTGTGGTAGCAGTGTAGGTCAACGCCGACAAGTAAGGGAGATCCATGATGTTAAAGGTCCGATGGTCTTTTTTCTCTATATTGGTTCATTTTGTAACTTTTGGATCTACTCAAACCAATGTTATTGGGTTACAAGGCTTATATAATTGTGTAGTGCTCATAAAATAAAATAAAAAACAGAATAGTGTTGGTCTTGAATGTCGGAGTACAAAGAAATCAAATAGAGAAGTTTTAGGGGTTGTTTTCTCTTTCTTTTTTATTAATGATGATGCTCATGTTATTGGCTGCAATTAACTAATAGCATTTATAGAGAGCTTTGAGAATGGTGGTGGTTACATTGGATGTAGGTTTGAGGTGAGAGAAATTAAGGGGAGAAGTTGTGGTTTTAGAGAGAGAAAGACAAGGCTTGGGTTTTTTATGGTTGTCTTGGTTTTCTCTCTAGCTACTCACACGGAGGTTGCTGGGTAGTTCTGATTAGAAGGAATACTTCAATTTGGTTTTTCTGTTGCAACATGAGCATGTAACCGTGGTTTTAAGAAGGAATACTTCAATTTGGCAAAGAGAGCAAATTCTTGTTTTGATGGTGCTCTATTAGACTTTTTCTGTGCTAGCTCATCTGATTGAAGCATGCAAGCAACAAAAGAAATGCAAGGGCTAATGGGTGGAAAATGAATACACTCGCACTGATTATAAAAGATAATTACCAGACATGTTTCTACATGGCTATTCTTAACCGAGAAAGCACACTCGGGCATTTCTAAACAGGTGAGGGGGGGAAATTTAATCTCCACCCGGAAGTAACTTTGAGCTGGCTGTTCCAACACGTCCAGCTGCTGCAGGGATTATTCGTGATGGTCTGAGAACCTCAGTAAAAGATACATTATATGAATCCGCTCCTAACCAACTTTGTAACCATCCTCTGCCTCCAGAAAACCCACCAGAAACAGTCCAGCAGTTATTGAAACCTAAACTTGTCAGTACTCTGGCAACTATTTTTGCTGAATCTGAGTACCTGAATTTTTTAAAGCATTGAAGAAGAATACAGGATGAGAAAGAAAGGAGTGGATAAGATTTACAAGGCAGACTGAATATCATAGATTGAAGACTGGCAAGGAGGAGGAACTCACGAGTCCATGATGACAATGTTGGAACCTTTGTTAATTTTCTTCAGATATGAAATCTTTAAAGCTGCTATTTCAGCTTCTAGTTTCTTGACATTTCTGACAATGCCTTTCAATTTGCTTGGCAGTTCTTCCAAACTGAAACATTAACAACAATACAAATTCAGGAAAAATAAAATACCTTTTTAGGCGGTATTAATAACACAACTAAAGAGGAGATAAGAAAGTTCTGCCATTCTGTTCAAATTAATTTCTTAAATTATATTTTTGAAGGGAAAAGGAATGCAAATGGAATGCAATATTTTTTTATTTTTCACTATTGTTTTCTATCAGGACAAAAAGGCATGTTAAGTGAAAGAGAAATATACTGGGAATAGAGAAAACAAAACAAGACAGAATAGAAAATGAAGATAGAATTATGTGTTAATAATGATGAACAAGACAGTAATCATGCATCCTGGTTGGTTGATGATAGTAAAACATAATAAAATATTAAAAAAAACATTTTACCTTCAATATATATTATTATCAAACTTTCATAATTAAAAAATAATAATTAAATACTTCTTTTTTATTTTAGTTAATAATAGTACAATAATACTAGTTATAAAACTTGAATTGACCTAGTGGGTTGTCCTGGACCTGGACAACCCAGGCCTGGACAGGTTTAAATTTAAGAAAAAATAGAAGAAGAATTGACCTGGCCCGGCTAAGTCAAAAACCTAGGTTGACCTATAACATGGTCAATTCAAGGAAAAATCCGGTCAAAACCCGAGTAAAAAACCTATTGATTTGTTTTAAAAAAAAACATCTAAATGTCGTTTTGATCCTTTTTTCAAAAAAAAAAAAAAAAACTTGGGGTTGACCCTCCCAACTCATGATTTGTGTCTTACACCGGGTCGACCTCCAAGTTAAATTTTAAAATTATAATAATAACTACTTTTATCCTTACATATGATTGGACATATTTTAAATTAATAGTTTTTTTACATGAATATTTTAAGAATAAAAAATAAAAAATATTGTTTTTGAAGATAGGTCATTTTTGTACCTCTTGTTTTTTAAATTACATAAAATTATGACATTTATTTTTATATTTTTATCTAGATCTAATTAATCAACCAAATATATTTTTGTTTTAAATGTCTTTTATCTTTTCTATCCAAGGATTGTAAACAAACACTACCTAGAATAAGCTGAATGATTCATTATACCCCAGTCATCTGACACCACATGACAGGCAAGATGAACCCAGATGCAAGAGGGCTAAGCTTACAGCGGTCATGAGATTGGCAGTTTTATTATTCTTTTCTCTTAGTGTTTTGTATCACAAAGTGAAAATGTATGCTTTCAGATAAAAAAATTTACTCACGGGACCGAAACCATCTGGTTCTTAGCACTGGAGGGAAGGCGTGGGATGCCAGCCTTTTCCTTGTCTTTCTCTGATCTAATGTCGATCATAATGTAATTTTTTGTAGATAATAGATCAAGGACTTGGGCTGGAGTAATCTCACCTGGAAACAACAGCCCATAATATGAAAACTAGAAGAAACTCATGTATGAAAATCTGAAATCACTATCAAGCTACCGCATGAACTGCTGATTGCATCGAAATGTAAATGAAACGAATTATTAAGTTGTTTCACATTTCTTGTTCAAACAAGAGATTTCACATAAATAAAGCACCTGTAGAATAAATAAACCGCAGATTCACCTTTGTAACCACGCAGGCCGAATGAGACAGCAGACCATATGGATGGAAAGAGGAGGTATGCTAGAAAAACTGCTCCAGCAGCTCCTACAATCACAACGGGGTCTGCCGAAGTGATGGTTTCAACAGTTGATGAAGCTATGGGCTTTGCCTCTTCAATCACCTTAGTTGTCTGTTGAGCAGCACCTACTAGTGTCTGTGATCAAAGGGTAATAAATATCATGAATGTAAACAGAAATTTTAGCCATATAGTCATCGTACATCTGAAGAAACCATAATAACAACCGTGTTATGGAGATGAGGTAATTCAAATCCTAAGCTGCCATTGTTAGAAAAAAAAATGCTGGCGACTCAAACTACCAATATGGTCACAGAAACAAAACAATTGGTCTAACAATTTCCAAAAAATTCCAGGCACACTGGTCTTCTAATTTCCAAAAAATTCACTGGATTCAATTGGATTTATATACATATTAACGCAACACCGCGAAGTTTTCTAAGAAAACAATCAAAAGACAAATTCCAAACAATGTAAACATAAACTAAACAATTGAAGGGGGGAAATGAGGCTAGAAAATTGATAGTTCAAACCTTAGCAGCACTAAGAACTGGTTCTGTGTCAATACCAGTACTTTGAATAGCTTCTTGGGCTTTCTTTGAAGCCTCAGAAATTGCCGGAGAAGCAATCTTCACTGCCTGTTCTCCTGCTTGCTTTGCAATTGGTAATGCAACATCTATGCCAGGCTTCAAACTATTAGTGACACCTTCAAAAAATTTCTGTGCACTGTCCAATACACTTGAACTAAACTCCACAGCCTGATCAATTGTCTTCTCCACCTATCAAGCACAGCCAATTTCAGCAAATGGGCAATCAAGTTAGAGCCAGAAAAATGATTTTAAAGAAAGAAAGAAAACAACTTCAAGACTTTGGTTGAGTAGGAATTTGCATATCAAGAAAGATTGTGAGAGTGGTGTTTCTTACATCAGTAAGCGTAGAGACAACCTGGTCCTTGGAAATAGTAAGAGCTTTGGCTTCATTGGGTGGTGCAAAGAGAGACAAGAGAGAGATGGTTGACGTTGGCAGTGATACAGAGATGGGTCTCAATTGATGAGGTTTAAAGAAAGAAGGTTTGGTTGTTGAAGAAGTTGAACGAGGAGAGAGTCTTGTTGTAAATGAAGATCTTATGGCCATCTCCATTGCCATCTTTTGGGCACAAAGATGTAGAGAGAGTAAAGGGGAGTGTCTTTTATTTGGGTAGTTGAAAAAATGCCTGGTTGAAGGATGGGCATACATGATGGAGGATTGTGTGATGAGAAATTGACGGTTGAAAAGTAAGGATTTTTGGCCAATAGAAAGAACACATTGGCCCGTCATATCCTCTGTGCCTTTTTAAATAATTCACTGCAGCCACCCACACCTTGCATTTTCTGTTGGGATATTTGAAAGTTTTATAATAATTAATTCATAAAATATTTTTTATTTAAAAATATATTAAAATAATATTTTTTTTATTTTAAAAATATTATTTTTAAATCAATATAAAAATATAAAAAAAATTATAAAAAAAAAATTCAAATTTTACCCCCCTTTAAAATGCAATACTTAACTTTGGATAGCAAATTCAGCCGATTAATTAAATACTTGGTATCATTTAATTTGATTAACACAATATCTTAGTTGATTAAAATCAAGTAAAAATGAATAAAATCTTAACATAAATTTAAGTTGGATACAACATGAGTGAAGGGTAACTTGGTTTTTTAACTTATTTTTGTTTATCTCATGGAGTTATAGTTTTATTTACCAACATAATATATGTATTTTTATTTTATGATTTTATATATAAATTTGAAGTTTAGACTTTACTTTTTGATTTTATAATTCGTACATAAGGATGGAGCTTCTTTTAAAGATTTGATTTTATTTATAAAAATAATTAAAATATTAAAAAAGGATCGGGTAGCCTACGTGAATTCACCAGGTGAAGAAAACCCTCCATCTGATTTGATCCAAGTTAAAAACATATATGAGTGATGAATATGGATATTCATGGCTGTAAGTAGGTGGAGTAAAATTCAGCTCCAACCCAATTTATTAATATCCTTATTCTCAGGTTTAAATTTCAAATTATATATATTATGTAATCCAATTTGTTTTTTTTTTTATGAAACTAGTGGTGATATTTTTAAAGGGAAAATTAACCAGAGCATTTACGGTTTGGTTTTTTTTTTTTTTTACAATTATTATTTTTACATATTATATTTTTCATTCTAAATTTTAATGGCTAGTAATATTTTACATCATTAGGAACTGATATAAACAAAATCAATAAAAATTATACATTTATTTACAAAACTATTATTATATTTAAAATAATAATTAAAAAACTCATAAAACATAAAAATAACATAAATATCATAAGTTCCTTTCCAGTAAATAACAAGTTTAAACTCTAGCCACCATCATCTCATCTTCCTCCTCCCCAACAAGTACAACACATCTGTAAGAGAAGGTTACCTGGTGAATCAGGTAGATTGTCAAGTCATCTTTCTTCCTTGACCAGCGGTGAGGCAAACAGAGGCATATGGAGGGAGATTTAGACACTTTAACCTTTGGCCCTCTTCTCCTCTCTCCTTTTCATACGGTTGTCACAGTTGATGGAGGGGTTGCTAACGAAGCTCGTGGTTTTGATGGCACAGTGAGCTGGTGCTACTGTGTTTGGCGTGGTTTTAACTCCATCGGAGGCAGATCTTTATGTTATTTCTCTTCTCTCATTCCATTCCTTTCACTGTTAACTCCACTACAAATTTCTAGAAACAATACAGAAGCTTTGGTGAAGCTAAAGTCTACTTTAGACCCAACCAATAAAGATTTTTACAGTCATGGGCTAATGATGGTGACCCCTGCAGTGGCTTATTTAAGGGTGTGGCTTGCAACGAGCATGATAAGAGAGTGTCCAATTTGTACTTGCATTATAATTTATTAAATGGAGAGATATCAAGGGAGATTGTTAATTTGATTGTGCTGTTTTTTTTTTTTATTATTATTATTAATATGATATTTGAGTTAGTTTTCATGTATTTTTATTAATTTTATGAATTTTAAAATTAATAATTATATAAATTTTTAATGACTCTAAAAAAATTTAAATTTATAACTATTAAAAAATAAATTATTTTTTTAAAAAATAAAAGATAGCCTATGTGAAGTGACAATAATGATTGCAAGTATAGCCAACAAGGAAACAAGAGGAAAGAGAGCAAATGAGACAGAGTGAACGGTGTGGCAATGGTTAGCTTTAATACTTTAATATATATGAGGGTAGAATTATTTTATTTATTTTGAAAATAAGTTTTGATCTAAAATGAAAAATATAATATTTAAAAAATTAGTTACAATGTAAAAAAAAATACAAACCTTAGAGTGCTCAGCTTAATTTTTCCTTTCCTAAAACAAAATTAATAGATATTTAAGAACTACACAAGTTAATGTCTATACTTATACTTTGTTATGTATCTGTTTATAAATTTTTTTAAATTAACTTGAATCTAGGTTTAAACTAACAAAATTAAATTTATTTATTTTTACAACACATTAACATAGTTTTGAATATTAAGTTTATTTTTCAAATTTACTTCCAAATTTATATAGATAAATAATAAAATTAAGAAAATAAATGATTTAATATGCTTATTTTGACTTTTGTTGAAAACTTAGTCTCAACCTTAAAGTAAGAATATTATTAATTGAAAACATGTAAATTAAAAAACAATAAATTATTAATAATTATTTTTATTATTATTAATACTTGTCAATCACTCAGATATTCTTTTGATCAATATGCTATTTATTTCTACCTTAAAAACAAAAGAAAAACTACATAATAGAAACTTCATCTTAAGATAAAACAAGTAGCAACATTGTAAAATCAAGCGAAGTATGACAATATAAAACCTTAAACCTTTCATAAACCCATATTTTTTAATGATGGTAAAAAATGATGGGTTTATGAAAAAAGAGAAAAAGAGATTACAATAATTAAATTATAAGAAAATTAAAAAATGTAAATAAAGTTGTAAAGAAATAATCAATACTAAAACTAGTAAAATGTTAAATTATATATATGGGATTGTCTATCATTCATAGTGACTGAGTGATCCTTTATTATTTATACGAAGTTTGAATTCTATCTAAACATGCAAATTCTAATTATATATAGATATTGATATTAAGTAAAAAGACTTTATTGAATTTTAATACAAATTAAACTCCTTCTCTATTGATACTACGTGAATCCTAATCTAATCTTATGATTTCTTATTAGTTATTCTATTGAAGTCTCTTGTTCTGAATAGATTTAAGCTTCCTAGTTCTTTGCGTTTATTCAAACTCTTATGCTTGATCACTTTTTCTTTGGTCAATTATGACTCGTGATCGTCTAATCAACTACTTTTTCAAACTCTTTGTTGATTAAGACTCCTTTAGTATAGTTGATTTTACTAAACTCGATCAACTTTAGCTTTTCCCCTGTTTTTTTATGAAAAGTCATTATTCTCTTATGATTGAAACATTGATATTTATTTTAAGAGTAAACAATACCTCTCATATTCTTTTATTTCTTAAATGAAGGAATAATCCCCCATCTTATTTATACTTAGCATTGATTGATCAAATCGATCAAATATAATTTGGCAAAAGACATTGTTCACCCTAAAACTATTGACCATGGTTTAAAACATGTTTGACATTTAATAATTTTATCCAATTAATCAAATTTAAAAGTAGCTTGTGCTTTAACTTTTAGGCATTATATTTAGATTTCTCAAATTACTCTCAATTCTTCATCTTCTATAAGAAAAATCTTTAATCCCTTTTTCATAATCTTAGAAATTTCTTTGCAAAGTTTCAATCAAGAACCCTAAAAACTCTTCTTCCTCTTTATGTACTCTTTCTCCCTAAGATTTAATCAATCCCTCTTTCATAGTTTTAGAAATTTCTTGAATATTAAGTTTGCATCATTATAACTTTGTATTACTGTCGAGTACCAGCATAATGCAAATCATAGTCTATGGTGTATTTTAAATATTTAAGTATTCTATTTATTACTTTATAATAATTCATACTAGGATTATTGGTAAATATACTCAACTTTCTAACATGGTATATAATATCTAATCTTATATAGTTCATAACATACCTCAAGCTTTTAATTATTCAATAATATTCTAATTAATGTATTCATTTACCTTGGTTTTTGGACTTATATACTTTTATATTCAGTAGATTCTTTACAATATTATTGTCACCTTTCAAAAATTTATTGAGAAGTTTTTCAATATAATGAGATTAGGACAAATTTTTTCATTCTTAGTATGACATCTACAATATCTATATTTTACATCGAATTTACTATTTAATATTTTCTTGATAGACTTGATCTTGTAGTCATTGTTGTTCAAAATTAACATGACATTCATATAAAAACATACAATGATAACCATTATCTATATTTTTTACATAAACAATTTTATCAACCTTGTTGATTTAAAATTTTTTTTTACAATATATTATTGTGAAAATTTGCATGCCATTATTTTGGAGTTTTTTTTTTTCAAACCATATAATGACTTAACAAGTTTACACAATTTCTTTTCCTTCCTTTTTGTCGCATGTCCCCTGTGTGGTGATTCAACAATTTTTCATTTATCTTGCTGATTACTTCTTTGAGAGTCGCCACCCAGTATTTAATTGAGGGTTACTAGGAAACCCAGATATACTACTCGTTGTCAGAGATTCGAGGGTAAGAGACTGGTTGTGGCTAGGAAAGGTATTAACACCCCTAGCACACCCTACCTGAGGTCAGCTGCTTTGCGGTTTGATGTGATTTGAAAATTTGAAATATTAATTAAATTCTAAGGTTTTAATAAATCAGCTATTAAATCCCAGAATATATTTAGAAACATGTTACATTTTCATGGAAAATATAACATGATTTTATTTGTCCTTAAGATATTTAATCATATTCAAATTAAACATTTAATTCTTTTTTATCTTTTTTTTATTTTTATAATTCAATAACATAAATAAAATAAAAAAATACAAACACACACATCCCTTTTTACTATTTTCTCACCCATAATTACATGTTTACAAAATAAAATAAAAAATTGAAATTAACCAAACAAACCCTTAACATTCTAAAATTACAGAACACACTCCTAAAAAATAAAACTACAGGGAAGCTTTCTGGAATCTACAGGAACGGTGGCTGGAAGGTTTCTAGGCGCGGGGATAATGGCGGTGCGTCTTCTCCACGGTTCACGCGCCGTAGCGAAAACAACCGGGAAACAGGAGGGTCTGTAACAACCTCCTCCCCTCTTCCCTTCCTTGCCGGCGGTGAGAACGTCACTGCAAAGCAACAAAATCGCAACAACAGTCTCTTTTAGTTTTCCTTTTTTTCATTTGTTCCCAGGCTCCTTTCTTTTCCCGATCTGAGTCCGTCTTCCCTTGTTTCAGATCTGTTTCTTCTCCTTTTTTTTCACCTTCTCCTCTGTTTTAGGTGGCCAACAGAATGTCAAAGGGGCGGCTGGCGGCTAAGCTTCTGTCGTGTCTGTGCAGCTGCCAGTGGCTGGTTCGGATCTTGGTGAGAACGAGAGCCTACGGACTGCTAGGCGGCGTTCTCGGTGGCTGCCGGCTGGAAGAGTGAGGGAGAGTTTCCCTTTTGGTTTTCTCGATTTATTTCAAGAGAGGGGGGCTGCGTCTCCTTTTTTGCTTAGAGAGGAGGGCTACGTCTCTTCTTTTTTGCTTAGAGAGGGAGAACGGCGGCTGCAGTGGTTTTGCCAAGGAAGAGGGCTTCCTTCGGTTTGGGAGAGAACTAGAGGAAAAGGGGGAGCGATTTGGTGAGGGAAGGAGATGGTGGCAGCCTCGGTTCTCTTTGTTTTTTTTTGCCAAGGGAGGGGGCAACCGCCGAGAGAGGAACCAATTTAGGTTTAGGGTTCTATTACTTTTGTTTTCCCCTGTCCCCCCAAGAAATTTTCTCCCCGTGAATAAATTTTTCTCCCCCCTTTTTTTTCACTGTAGCATGGTATTTATAGGAGAAGTTTTGCTAGGTTTTCAAACTAGTCCCTCAACTTTTCTTTTCTTTTCTTTTCTTTCTTTTTTGTAAATTTTGATTTTTCTTATTTTTTTGTATTTTTTGAAAACGAGCAATATCAACATCGACTCAATGAGGAAAATCAATGATTTTAAAAATAACGTGTTAAAAGTTGAACGCGTTCCAAATATCTTTGAAAATTTAAATTCTTTTGAGACGATGCTAAAAATGCTAAAAACGATGCAAATGTATTAAAAACAATTTTTTTTGGATTTTCAATGTTTTTCGCTATTTTTGGATTTTTCTGAAAATTTATCAAAACATGGGTCAAAAATTGGGTAGCAATAGATGGTTACGAAAAAAATTCCTCAATGTTTTGCATAGTAAGCTTGTAAAGAAAACAAAAGGTCTTCCTGGCTTATTGAGTGATCCACTCAACCAAAGACTTCCCTTTTAAAAAAAAAATGGTCTCATTATCTTGGGTGACCTGCCCTTTTTGAAGAAAAGTGGTATATTTTCAAGCGCAACCTGCCCACACACTCACGCTGGTCTATTTTCACGGGTGACCTGCCCACACAGACTCACACTAGTCTATTTTCAGGGGTGACCTGCCCACACAGACTCACTCTGGTCTATTTTCAGGGGCGACCTGCCCACACATACTCATTGTGGTCTATTTTCAGGGGCGACCTGCCCACATATACTCACATTCTGGTTTATGTTCATGGGCGACCTACCCACATTCTCACACTAGTCTATTTTCAGGGGCGATCTGCCCAAACATACTCACACTAGTCTATTTTCACGGGCGATCTGCCCAAACATACTCATTATGGTCTATTTTCAGGGGCGACCTACCCATACATACTCATGCTGGTCTATTTTCACGGGCGACCTGCCCTTTTGATTGGGTTAACTTGAGATCCCATATGGCGATCTCCTTTAACCAGAACCAAAAGTTGGTGTATAGCTTAGTCAACCTGAAATCCCATCTGGCGATTCCCTTTAACCAAAGCTAAACTCTGTGTGTGGTTGGGCTAACCTGAGATCCCATCTGGCAATCTCCTTTAACCAGAACCAATATCCTGTGTACCAGAACCAAAATCCTGTGTGTGTGGTCTCATTGTAATGGGTGACCTACCTAGAAAAATGATGCTCTCATTATGATAGGTGACCTACCCAGATGGAAGATGATGGTCTCGTTGTGATGGGTGACCTACCCAGAAAAATGATGATGGGCTCGTTGTGATGGGTGACCTACCCAGATGGAAGATGATGGTCTCATTATGATGGGTGACCTACCCAAAAGGAATGATGGTCTCCTTATGATGAGTGACCTATCCAAAGAAAAATGAAAGGTGGTCTCATTATAATGAGTGACCTACCCAAATGGAAGATGATCAAAATGTGAATTGGTCTCATTGTTATGGGTGACCTACCCAAATGAAAGATGATGGTCTCATTATAATGAGTGACCTACCCTGAGAAAAAAATGATGGTCTCATTATGATGGGTGACCTACCCAAAAAAATGATGGTCTCATTATGATGGGTGACCTACCCAAGTAAAAACATATAGAATGGTCTCATTGTAATTGGTGACCTACCTAAAAAAACATGATCAAAATGTGAATTGGTCTCGTTGTTATGAGTGACCTACCCAAATGGAAGATGAAAGGTGGTCTCATTGTTATGGGTGACCTACCCAGGTGAAAGATGAAAGATGGTCTCATTGTTATGGGTGACCTACCCAAAGAAAAAAAATGATGGAAGGTGGTCTCATTGTTATGGGTGACCTACCCAGAAAAATGATGTGACTTACCTAGCAAAAAGACGTGGCAGGCGAAGTCCTGACAGGATAAGGCTGACAAACGGCGCTTCCTGATTGCAGGTTTGACTTGAAGACTCATTTTGATGACAGGGTTGATCTCCTCGTTTCTTTGAGATTCTCCTACCAGCAGGGTTCATCTCATTCTCTTCTCGTTCTAGAATCTAAACTGATTCTTTGTTATCATCAACTCAATGATTCTTTCTTTGTCCACAATTTTGCTAGACTTCATTGAGGATCTTCCTGTAACAAATCACAAGTATGTGCAATTCTTTAAGATTAGATGACATGCATGCATCCTTACCTGATTTAAAATATAGGTCCCCCCCTCTTTAATACTCCATCGTTATAGGGTGCCTTTGTTCTTCTGATTCACTGGCTCATTCATGTGCTAGCCTTCCACTCAAATGCAAGTGCAATGCCTATCTTAGGCTGTCCAGGACAATTTTACTGCTCTCACTGTTTATCAAGTTTGATAATACCCCCAAGTGTGGTGTTGCTTGATTCATCAAGAAGGATTTTCTCTCCTGGATTCTTCTTAGAATTATCCTTTGATTGGTTATGTGCATCGTGTCAACACCCATCAAAAGTCAATTAGTCATGAACTTGCCTCCAGTTGAAACATACCCTTCAAGTATATGTGGTCATCAAGCTTCATGGAACTGTGACACGATCAAAGAGTTGATGTCTTATCCCAAGTGCAGGAGTGTCAAAGTAATAAATAAACCGGCAAGATCAGGGTCGAACCACAGGGAGGTGAACCATATAACAACAACAACAACAATGATGGTGATGGTGATGGTGGTGATGAGGACTTTGAGATGTAAGATAAATGTGAAGATTAAACAATGATAAAAACAAATGTCAAGGTTAGAGGATCCACTAATAGTATTAGAGATAAGTAAAGTATAAACTCTTTATAAATTATCAACATGATCATATTAATCATCTTATTTACGTAACACCATACTTATAAATTTTATCAGGTATTCATGATGCTAACTTATGTTGACAACAAATCAAGTTCCTCTCATAATAACGATGTCGGCCGAAGACTATGAAGGATCAAGTATTTGATGTACTAAGTGTTATACAACACAAATCTAGATTAACCATTTAACAAGCAAGGTATTAAGAATTAATAAGATAAAAATGATAAGACATGTTAATAGCAAACTTTCTTGGATATAAACATTAAAGTCCATGTTGAGTTTATATTATATTTATCCTAACACCATTACCATTAGTGAAACCTTTTCACCTTGACATAATTAACTTAGCTAGACATTATGAAGAAGAAAAACATAAATAAACAATATAAGAACATAAACATGATATAAGTTAACTAAGTATAGTAAAGGAAATGAAAAGCATGAACAAGAGATTAATGAAAGCAAAACTTAAGTATTATAAAAATATAAAGAGAGAGCAAGAACATGAACTTGATATGAAGAACCAAGATTCCTAAATCAATGGCAAATGTCTCCTTTTATAGGCTAAAATTCAGAACTATTCATTGGTAATTGATTATTGATGTAGTGGCCAACTATTGATTTAGTGGACTTGGTGGACAGCATCACTCAAGCATTTTGGCTGGATAAATTGACATTGATGCAATCATAATTTGGCAAAGTGTTCCTCATGAAAGTTGTTGGAAATCATCTTATCTTTCCACCCATAAATTTCAGAGCATTTGGATCACTAAAGCTCGAGATATGGCTAAAATACTGAGTAGTGCTGCTGGTGGACGTGGTGGATAGCCCTCAAGCTCTTGTCTAGATGAAATGTCATTGTTACCATCAGAATTTGAGCATGTCTTCTTCATGAAAGTTGTTGGAAATTGCCTTTTCCTTCCACCCACCAAAGTTCACATCATTTTGCCTTCTAGAACTCCAGTTATGGGTAAATTTCTGAGCAGTGTTTGGGCTGGATTGCAGGACAGATTCTGACTTCTCTTTTGTGGCCAAACTTTGGATTTGAAAACGGCAGATTTGGGTCTTCCACTATTCATGAACATTGTAGGCCTATTTCGTATCTTTCTATCCATATAAATTAAACTGAAATCTAAGATCTACAACTCCAGATATGACCCAATAACTGAACAGTGTTCCAATTTGAATTGAATTGGTATCTCCTTTCTAAGCTTCGCCTTTTCTTTGTCCTTTCACTTTCAATAGTTAATCACATCAGTCAATCCTTTGAATTGTGAGATATGCCTGCATTTAAAATGAGCATTTATCATAAATTAAAGCTATCTTATATTATCAGACTTGTTATTATAAAACATGCTCTAGTTAAGGAGTTATTGATACTTCAAGTGCAAAATGATGATATAAAACCTTGATAAAAATGCACTTTTAAGTACTAATCACACCCCCCAACCAGCTTATTACTAGTCCCTAGTAATCAAAGCGTTAAAATAGAAAAACAATTTGCAAGTTCCACAAAGCAAGGCATTCATCATTTAACTTTCATTAATCTATCCAAGTAAACAAACTCTCATTAAATTTATATATATCTGCTCAATACCTCTTAAACAAAATATTAATAAACCTTTTTTTTATGTGCTCAAATGTTTGAAAACATAGATGATGGGGCTTTTATTGGAAGAAAACAATATTCTGTTCTAATGTTTAAGGTTAACTTCCTCGGGTTGGGATTATTATCCTTTTTTTATATATATACATATAACTTAAAACACAATGCATCTTTAACCCATGTAATGAGCTTTCGGCTAATGACTCCCAAACCAGTTGGTCTTAGGCCTTCGAGCTTAATAACTCGGGTTGTAGATACTGATACGTAGATATTGCAATGTTTGATTCCCTTAAGCTTTTCTCCTCAACCCATGTAATAAGCGTTGGGCCAATAACTCCCAAGTCAGTTGACTTTAGGGTATTAGATGTTAAAACACCCCTTCGGGCTTAATTGCTTAGATTAGGGAGGCTACGAAACCAAACTTATCTACGTTTTTATTATTATTATATATTTTTTTCAATTTTTTTTGTTTTTTTTAATTATATACTATCCATTTCCCTTAGTTGTTACCTTTAACAAAAGAACATAAATAATGTAATAATCCAATGTGCGACCCACAATCATATGTTAAAATGTGTGTGTGAAAATGAAGGTTTAAGAATACTTGTTCAATTAGTATATAAGTATAATCAATTGATAATAATGCGAGAGTTTGTAAACCTGAATATTTCAAGAAGTATTATGATAGACCTTGTTACGAATGTTTACTAAGATGCGTCTCAAGTGTCACTTTAACAAAAGAACTCCTTGACTCTGCCATCTTAGTAACAACGGTTTTGCAAATAGAAAACATAGTTAGTTAAATTTTTTTTTTAGTATCAATCAACTACTACCCTTTCCCCCCAACCAAAACGAGACATTGTCCTCAATGTCCTAAGGTAGAAAGATAGAGTATAGAAGACATCACCTGAAACGACGAACACTAACAAACCTGAAACACACTTAAACAAATATAAGAAATAACAAAACAAAATAATATGCTATTAATAAAACCAAAAGACACAAGGTTTCACGAAGACATCACCTGAAACGACGAACACTGACAAACCTGAAACACACTTAAACAAATATAAGAAATAACAAAACAAAATAATATGCTATTAATAAAACCAAAAGACACAAGGTTTCACAAACGAAGGCTCAAATCCAATCTAAGCTTTTTACGTCTTTCCTCAGTTGACCAATGTATGCGACTCATGGAGGGATCAATCATAGGGATGAAAGATTGTAGTTGGTTAATCAATTGTTCAACAGTAGCAGCAGAGATTATGATTTGTCGTGCCGAAGATGTTAGAAATTCCTGTTCCACAGCTTGATCAAGAAAAGACAACAATTTATCGTAAAAACCATTAACATTTAACAAACCTATAGGTTTATGGTGAATGTGAAGTTGGGCCTAAGAGGAAATATGAAAGATTTCTTCCAGTGTGCCCAGACCACCTGGTAAGGCAATGAAGACATTAGCGTGTTTAAACATTGTATTCAATCGTTCAGACATTGTGGAGACCTGTAGTTCCTCTCCAATTGTTTTTCCAAGGAGGTCCTCTTTTGCTAAAGCTTTGGGGACGACCCCCAAAACTTGACTGCCTCCTAAAAATACAGCTATTGACACACCCCCCCATTAACCCAAGGCTGCCTCCGCCATACACTAAATGAATCTTTCTCTCAGCTAATACCTGACCAAGATGATTTGTTGATTCTAAAAACTCTTTTTCTTTCCCAGGACTGGATCCAACGAAAACACAAATATTTCTTATTTGAGGACTTGAGGAACCTGCCATTTCTACACACTTCAATATCTGTTAAATGTGTGGGTTAAGTAGAAATGAAGGGAAGGAAGAGAAGATTTTATAGATGAGAAATTGAAAAAGCAATCATACCACCTAAATATAGGCCAGCTGGAGTCTCTCTCTCTCTCTCTCTTTTTATTTTTTTTTAAAATATGTATGTACAAGCAGTTGTGATTGTGGCTCACATCTTCCCTTGGTTTTACGTCCAAGAACGACTTAAACGCCCTCTATGGGTCGGGGATATGCTTCCCATCCAATTTTCTTAAAAAATGGCAAACAGGGTCTTTTTTAGTCAGATTCCCAAGACTATGTTGAGCATGTTCCTTATGAAATTGTGGCCATAAATCATGAATTGCACGATGCACATCTCCACTAGGGTGTGTCTCAAGAGTCAACAAAAGATTATCTAAAGACTCCTTACTCAGGCCATCCTTAATGAACTGTATTTTATCTTCACGATTTACAGATACCATTCCTAAAGAACGACATTTTGCATTACAAGTCCATCTAGCACATCTATGACAGACTTGCAGTCGTTTTGCATGATGTTTCTTTGCAAAAGTGCTTTTACCTGTTCCAGGCACGTATGAAATGAAAGAATTAGAGGACTCACCTGATAATCGGACCTTTGCTTCAATTAGCCAACGAATATCTTCAGGAATTCCATGGTTCATTAACAATCATAATCTTACACATCTAGCACGGTAAATTTTTGTAATCACATTCTGAGGCAGATGACACGACCAAAAGATTGATGTTTTTTCCCAAGTGCAGGAGTGTCGAAGTAATAAATAACCCGACAAGACCAGGGTCGAACCACAGGGAGGTTACTTGTATAAATTATAAGCAACAATAATACTATAACAATAGTAACAATAATAATAATAGTGAAGAAGAAGAGGAAGAAGTTGATGAGAACTTTGAGATGAAAGATTAACGTAAGGATTAAACAATGATAACAACAAATGTCAAGGTTAGAGGATCCACTAATGGTATTTCAAACAAGTATAGTATAAACTCTTATTATTCAATTGGAAACCACACACAAGGAGGTTCCAATCAGATTATAAATTGTTAACATGATTACATTAGCTATCTTATTCGAATAATGCTAATACTTGTAAATGTTTTCAGGCATTCATGATTATAACTTATGTTAACAACAAATCAAGTTCCTTTCATAACTCAGGTGTCGGTTATACCATACAGTATGGGCTATGAAAGTGCCAAGTATTTATTGTACCAAGTGTTATACAACATAAATCTAGATTAACCATTTAACAAGCAAAGTATTAAAAGTGAATAAGATAACAAATATAAAGCATGTTAGTATCCAACATTAAAGTCCATGTTGAGTTTATATTATACTTATCCTTACACCATTAGTGTAACCTTTTCACCTTGACATAATTAACTTAGCTAGACATAATGAAAGAAAGAAACATAAATAAACAAAATAAGAACATAAGTAAGATAAAAGTTAACTAAGTAAAGGAAAGGAAATGAAAGGCATAAACTTGATATTAATGAAAGCAAAGCATAAGCAATACAAAGAGAGAAAGCAAGAGCATGATCTTGATCTAAACACCAAGATGCCTAAATACATGGCAAATGCCTCCTTTTATAGGCCAAAATTCGGAACTATTGATTTGTTGACTAATTGATGAGTGGGTGGCCACATCTTGACTTGGTGACAATTCTTATCTTCTTGTCTGCCAAAAACGTCATTGATGACGTCATAATTTGAACAAACTTAAATCATGAAAGTTCTAGGAAATTGTCTCATCTTTCCAGGGTGAAAATTTGAGATCATTTGGACTTCTAGAACTTGAGATATGGGCTGAACACTGAACAATGTCTGGGCTGTAGGACAGATTCAGACTTCTTTGTTGTTGCTACAAGTTGGACTTGAAAACAGCCTTTTTAAATCTTGGGCTCCACATAAATGTTGTAGGCCTATGTCTTATCTTTCTATCCATATAAAATGGACCTAAATCCAAGATCTATAGCTCCAGATATGACCCAATTACCGAACTGTGTTCCAGTTTGGACTGCACCAGCATCTCTTTTCTAAGTTTGGCCATCTCTTTGTCCTTTCAATTTCAACTCATCAATCAATTCTTTTATTTATGTGATAGGCCTGCATTTAAGATGAACATTTACCATAAATTAAAGGTATCTTATATAATTAGATATGTTATTATAAAACATGCTTTAGTTAAGGAGTTATTGATACTTCAAGTGCAAAATGATGATATAAAACCTTGATAAAAATGCACTTTCAAGTACTAATCACACCCCCCAACCAGCTTATTACTAGTCCCTAGTAATTAAGGCATTAAAATAGAAAAACAATTTGCAAATTCCACAAAGCAAGGCATTCATCATTCAACTTCCATTAATCTATCCAGATAAACAAACTCTCATTAAATTTATATATCTGCTCTGTAACGACTCGGATTTCTAAGCCCAACAATAGTAAATTTTTTTTTTTATATATATATTTAATACACCTGGTGCCGGTAATCAAAGAACTTGAATCCTTACATCATCAAAATACAACCCATACAATCAACAGTTCATTCAAAAGCGAATCTTACACAAACACATAATATTAGTGTTGCATGATTTGAAATTCATATTAAAAATATATATACATGGACATGAGTTTGCATTCTTATACTACTAATAGCCATCACAAAATTTTAAACAAAAAGGGTCTAATAAAAGTTATACATTCAGTACATTGATCCCTACAAAATACATTGTGAGTTCGAATGCATCTACTTAATTCTTTGCAAAAGTAGGTTCCCATGTATCGGGTATCCTAGACATCTTGTTGGTGTGACGTCCCTGCAGCAGTACAAAACATTTAAGAGAAAACAAATACTTAATAATAATAATAATATTGGTAACTAACGGCCTAGCAATTAAATAAGCATTAACATTTATAATTTCTTCATGTATTTGATGTAACAATTAGTAGTACATATAGATACACAAGTTTTCAAATGCCATTCGCCGAAACTAGTCGTTTAATTGTCCCGGCTATCCATCCGGATTCCATAGCAATAGCTGCGTCACTGCCAATCCTAAAATCGGCAGCCGAAACTACATCGCTGCCGATCAAGGAATCGGCAGCGAAACTGGGTCGCTGCCGAATTCTGTATCGGCAGCGAAGACTGCATCGCTGCCGATCCAAAATCGGCAGCGGAAACTACATCGCTGCCGATCAAGGAATCGGTAGCGAAACTGGGTCGCTGCCGAATTCTGTATCGGCAGCGAAGACTGCATCGTTGCCGATCCAAAATCGCAGTGGAAACTGCGTCGCTGTCGATTTCTGTATCGGTAGCGGAAACTAGGTCGCTGCCGATTTCTGTATCGGCAGCGAATACTGTGTCGCTGCCGATCCAGAATCGGCAGCGGAACTGCGTCGCTGCCGATTTCTGTATCGGCAGCGGAAACTAGGTCGCTGCCGATTTCTGTATCGGCAGCGAATACTGTGTCGCTGCCGATCCAGAATCGGCAGCGGAACTGCGTCGCTGCCGATTTCTGTATCGGCAGCGGAAACTAGGTCGCTGCCGATTTCTGTATCGGCAGCGAATACTGTGTCGCTGCCGATCCAGAATCGGCAGCGGAACTGCGTCGCTGCCGATCCACAATCGGCAGCGAAATCATCCCTTTTTAACCCGGCCATCCGTTTGGATGCCATTAGCCGAAGCTAATCACTCTTTTGTCCCGGCCATCCGTTTGGATGCCATTAGCCGAAGCTAATCACTCTTTTGTCCCGGCCATCCGTTTGGATGCCATTAGCCGAAGCTAATCACTCTTTGTCCCGGCCATCCGTTTGGATGCCATTAGCCGAAGCTAATCACTCTTTTATCAACAATTAAGCGTTCGACAATTTAATATCGGTTCTAACAATATGGTAGTACTCAAGTTAAAATGTTCTAAGGATCAACGTATGAAAAAGAAAGGTGCACGTCACCTACCTGTTCCACCTGTGGGTCGTTCCTGTCTTGATGATGGTCCAATCCCGACTGCACCACCTGAGACATCAATGGTCACAAATCAGCACAGTTGTATTTATTTTATTTTTGAATCACATTCATCATCACACTTATTTCAATAGCTCACATGTTCACATTAAAGTGTTCCATATTTTACACCATCATATCATGAAATTGTTATTAGCATTTAAGTCATTCCTGCCTAGGAGGCTTATTGTAGGAATCGGCAGCGAGAACCGGTTCGCTGCGGGCTGCCCAATTCGGCAGCGAGAACTGGTTCGCTGCGGGCTGCCAGTTCGGCAGCGAGAACTGCACCGCTGTTGGCGCCACAGTTTCGCTGCACAACGCACAACTCGGCAGCGAATATCACTTCGCTGCAGGAGGTTCAGCTGCGGCAGCGAAACAGAATTTCGCTGCGCAACACACAACTCGGCAGCGAATATTAATTCGCTGCAGCAGGTTCAGTTGCGGCAGCGAAACAGAATTTCGCTGCGCAACACACAACTCGGCAGCGAATATTAATTCGCTGCAGCAGGTTCAGTTGCGGCAGCGAAACAGAATTTCGCTGCGCAACCCATAATCGGGAGCATCAATTTCAGCACAATCATCACAGTAGAACACCTTAATTCCAGCAACAAACATCACAGCAGAACACATTAATTCCAGCAACAACATCACATTAATTCCAGCAACAATCATCACAGCAGAACACATTAATTCCAGCAATAATCATCACAGCAGAACACATTAATTCCAGCAATAACATCACAGCAGAACACATTAATTCCAGCAACAACATTACAGCAGAACACATTAATTCCAGCAACAATCATCACAGCAGAACACATTAATTCCAGCAACAACATTACAGCAGAACACATTAATTCCCCCTAGTTAAAGCCGGCCCTCTACCATGATTTGTTAGATGTTCTGAAATTGACTTTATTTCACTTTTGTTTGCTTGTTCTCTTGGTTAATTTCAGCTTCCTTCACAGCTGGCTTAGGTCTTAGATCAATTCTTTTCTTAGGGTTTTTTTCTTCTTCTTTATTTTCGTTTTTTGATCTTACGGGGGAGAGGAAGAGAGTTTCATGACCCATACCTTCTGAATTTAACTAAGTTTGAGGAAGGTTTGACACTATTCAGCTGCTGGTTCTCCTTCTTCTTCTTTTTTTTTTTTTTCCGGCTCTCCTTTGCCTCTCCTCTATGCAGCTGCCCACTCCTCTCTCAAGGTCTCATCTCTCCCTCACAAGTTCACAAAGTAATCTCTACTGGTCTGATTTACGTTTCTGTTGTGAAAGGGGAAGGGAAGAACGGCATGCAGCTGCTGGATTTGGAAGGAGATGGGTCATTCTCTCTCCCCTCTTTGTATTTATACTACCCATCCAATGAAATGGGTTGTTTGGGGGTTGGTTTAGGTGTGTCCTTATCCTTGTTTGGTTTATCTAAAACCAGTTTTACCCCTCCCTCCTAGCTCTGCGTCACTGTTCATTGAGAAATCGGCAGCGAAAACTGCATCGCTGCCGATTTCTGCATCGGCAGCAAAAACTGCATCGCTGCCGATTTCTGCATCGGCAGCAAAAACTGTGTCGCTGCCGATCCAGAATCGGCAGCGGAACTGCGTCGCTGCCGATTTCTGCATCAGCAGCGAAAACTGCATCCATCATCATCCCTCTCTCTCTCTCTATATATATATATATATATATATATATATATATTTTCCTTTGGGTGTTTACATGCTCAATATCTCTTAAACAAAATATTAATAAACATTCCTTGTTATGTGCTCAATGTATGAAACATAGATGATGGGGCTTTTATTGGAAGAAAACAATATTTTGTTCTAATGTTTAAGGTTAACTTCCTTGGGTTGAGATTATTTTATTTTATTTTACTCTTTTTTTTTAATATCTATACATATAACTTAAAACACAATGCATCTTTAACCCATGTAACGAGCTTTCGGCTAATGACTCCCAGACCAGTTGGTCTTAGGGCATTAGGTGTTGAGACACCCCTACGAGCTTAGTAACTCGGGTTGCACATACTGGTACGTAGATAGTGCAATGTTTGATTCCCTTAAGCTTTTCTCCTTAACCCATGTAACAAGCTTTGGGCCAATAGCTCCCAAGTCAGTTGACTTTAGGGTATTAGGTGTTAAAACACCCCTTCGGGCTTAATTGCTGAGGTTAGGGAGGCTACGAAACCAAACTTATCTACGTTTTTATTATCATCATTTTCTTTTTGTTTCTTTTTGGTTTTTTTTTTTTTTTGTTTTTTGCAAATTATAGACTATCATTATCCCTTAGTTGTTACCTTTAACAAAAGAACATAAATAATGTAATAATCCAATGTGCAACCCACAATCATATGTTAAAGTGTGTGTGTGAAAATGAAGGTTTAAGAATATTTGTTAAATGAGTATATGAGCAGAACCAAGTGATAACAATGCGAGAGTTTGTAAACCTGAATATTTCAAGAAGTATTCTAATAGGCCTTGTTATGAATATTGCAAATAACCATTAGAAAATGTTTACTAAAATGCGTCTCAAGAGTCATTCCCCCTTACTCTGCCATCCTAGTAATAACAGTTTTGTCAAATGGTTTTTAAAACAAAAACAGTTAGTTGGTTAGTTTTTTTTTTTAATACTACTACCCTCTCCCCCCCCAACCAAAACGAGACATTGTCCTCAATGTCCTAAGGTAGAAAGATAGAGTATAGAAGACATCACCTGAAACAACGAACTGACAAACCTGAAACACACTTAAACAAATATAAGAAATAACAGAACAAAATACTATGCTAGAAATAAAACCAAAAGACACAAGGATTCACAAACGAAGGCTCAAATCCAATCTAAGCTTTTTACGGCTTTCTGTAGTTGACCAATTTATGCGACTCATGGAAGGATCAATTACAGGGGTGAAAGATTGTAGTTTGTCGATCAATTGTTCAGCAGTAGCAGCAGAGATTATGATTTGTCGTGCCGAAGATGTTAGAAATTCCTGTTCCACAGCTTGATCAAGAAAAGACAACAATTTATCGTAAAAACCATTAACATTTAACAAACCTATAGGTTTATGGTGAATGTGAAGTTGGGCCTAAGAGGAAATATGAAAGATTTCTTCCAGTGTGCCCAGACCACCTGGTAAGGCAATGAAGACATTAGCGTGTTTAAACATTGTATTCAATCGTTCAGACATTGTGGAGACCTGTAGTTCCTCTCCAATTGTTTTTCCAAGGAGGTCCTCTTTTGCTAAAGCTTTGGGGACGACCCCCAAAACTTGACTGCCTCCTAAAAATACAGCTATTGACACACCCCCCCATTAACCCAAGGCTGCCTCCGCCATACACTAAATGAATCTTTCTCTCAGCTAATACCTGACCAAGATGATTTGTTGATTCTAAAAACTCTTTTTCTTTCCCAGGACTGGATCCAACGAAAACACAAATATTTCTTATTTGAGGACTTGAGGAACCTGCCATTTCTACACACTTCAATATCTGTTAAATGTGTGGGTTAAGTAGAAATGAAGGGAAGGAAGAGAAGATTTTATAGATGAGAAATTGAAAAAGCAATCATACCACCTAAATATAGGCCAGCTGGAGTCTCTCTCTCTCTCTCTCTTTTTATTTTTTTTTAAAATATGTATGTACAAGCAGTTGTGATTGTGGCTCACATCTTCCCTTGGTTTTACGTCCAAGAACGACTTAAACGCCCTCTATGGGTCGGGGATATGCTTCCCATCCAATTTTCTTAAAAAATGGCAAACAGGGTCTTTTTTAGTCAGATTCCCAAGACTATGTTGAGCATGTTCCTTATGAAATTGTGGCCATAAATCATGAATTGCACGATGCACATCTCCACTAGGGTGTGTCTCAAGAGTCAACAAAAGATTATCTAAAGACTCCTTACTCAGGCCATCCTTAATGAACTGTATTTTATCTTCACGATTTACAGATACCATTCCTAAAGAACGACATTTTGCATTACAAGTCCATCTAGCACATCTATGACAGACTTGCAGTCGTTTTGCATGATGTTTCTTTGCAAAAGTGCTTTTACCTGTTCCAGGCACGTATGAAATGAAAGAATTAGAGGACTCACCTGATAATCGGACCTTTGCTTCAATTAGCCAACGAATATCTTCAGGAATTCCATGGTTCATTAACAATCATAATCTTACACATCTAGCACGGTAAATTTTTGTAATCACATTCTGAGGCAGATGACACGACCAAAAGATTGATGTTTTTTCCCAAGTGCAGGAGTGTCGAAGTAATAAATAACCCGACAAGACCAGGGTCGAACCACAGGGAGGTTACTTGTATAAATTATAAGCAACAATAATACTATAACAATAGTAACAATAATAATAATAGTGAAGAAGAAGAGGAAGAAGTTGATGAGAACTTTGAGATGAAAGATTAACGTAAGGATTAAACAATGATAACAACAAATGTCAAGGTTAGAGGATCCACTAATGGTATTTCAAACAAGTATAGTATAAACTCTTATTATTCAATTGGAAACCACACACAAGGAGGTTCCAATCAGATTATAAATTGTTAACATGATTACATTAGCTATCTTATTCGAATAATGCTAATACTTGTAAATGTTTTCAGGCATTCATGATTATAACTTATGTTAACAACAAATCAAGTTCCTTTCATAACTCAGGTGTCGGTTATACCATACAGTATGGGCTATGAAAGTGCCAAGTATTTATTGTACCAAGTGTTATACAACATAAATCTAGATTAACCATTTAACAAGCAAAGTATTAAAAGTGAATAAGATAACAAATATAAAGCATGTTAGTATCCAACATTAAAGTCCATGTTGAGTTTATATTATACTTATCCTTACACCATTAGTGTAACCTTTTCACCTTGACATAATTAACTTAGCTAGACATAATGAAAGAAAGAAACATAAATAAACAAAATAAGAACATAAGTAAGATAAAAGTTAACTAAGTAAAGGAAAGGAAATGAAAGGCATAAACTTGATATTAATGAAAGCAAAGCATAAGCAATACAAAGAGAGAAAGCAAGAGCATGATCTTGATCTAAACACCAAGATGCCTAAATACATGGCAAATGCCTCCTTTTATAGGCCAAAATTCGGAACTATTGATTTGTTGACTAATTGATGAGTGGGTGGCCACATCTTGACTTGGTGACAATTCTTATCTTCTTGTCTGCCAAAAACGTCATTGATGACGTCATAATTTGAACAAACTTAAATCATGAAAGTTCTAGGAAATTGTCTCATCTTTCCAGGGTGAAAATTTGAGATCATTTGGACTTCTAGAACTTGAGATATGGGCTGAACACTGAACAATGTCTGGGCTGCAGGACAGATTCAGACTTCTTTGTTGTTGCTACAAGTTGGACTTGAAAACAGCCTTTTTAAATCTTGGGCTCCACATAAATGTTGTAGGCCTATGTCTTATCTTTCTATCCATATAAAATGGACCTAAATCCAAGATCTATAGCTCCAGATATGACCCAATTACCGAACTGTGTTCCAGTTTGGACTGCACCAGCATCTCTTTTCTAAGTTTGGCCATCTCTTTGTCCTTTCAATTTCAACTCATCAATCAATTCTTTTATTTATGTGATAGGCCTGCATTTAAGATGAACATTTACCATAAATTAAAGGTATCTTATATAATTAGATATGTTATTATAAAACATGCTTTAGTTAAGGAGTTATTGATACTTCAAGTGCAAAATGATGATATAAAACCTTGATAAAAATGCACTTTCAAGTACTAATCACACCCCCCAACCAGCTTATTACTAGTCCCTAGTAATTAAGGCATTAAAATAGAAAAACAATTTGCAAATTCCACAAAGCAAGGCATTCATCATTCAACTTCCATTAATCTATCCAGATAAACAAACTCTCATTAAATTTATATATCTGCTCTGTAACGACTCGGATTTCTAAGCCCAACAATAGTAAATTTTTTTTTTTATATATATATTTAATACACCTGGTGCCGGTAATCAAAGAACTTGAATCCTTACATCATCAAAATACAACCCATACAATCAACAGTTCATTCAAAAGCGAATCTTACACAAACACATAATATTAGTGTTGCATGATTTGAAATTCATATTAAAAATATATATACATGGACATGAGTTTGCATTCTTATACTACTAATAGCCATCACAAAATTTTAAACAAAAAGGGTCTAATAAAAGTTATACATTCAGTACATTGATCCCTACAAAATACATTGTGAGTTCGAATGCATCTACTTAATTCTTTGCAAAAGTAGGTTCCCATGTATCGGGTATCCTAGACATCTTGTTGGTGTGACGTCCCTGCAGCAGTACAAAACATTTAAGAGAAAACAAATACTTAATAATAATAATAATATTGGTAACTAACGGCCTAGCAATTAAATAAGCATTAACATTTATAATTTCTTCATGTATTTGATGTAACAATTAGTAGTACATATAGATACACAAGTTTTCAAATGCCATTCGTCGAAACTAGTCGTTTAATTGTCCCGGCTATCCATCCGGATTCCATAGCAATAGCTGCGTCACTGCCAATCCTAAAATCGGCAGCCGAAACTACATCGCTGCCGATCAAGGAATCGGCAGCGAAACTGGGTCGCTGCCGAATTCTGTATCGGCAGCGAAGACTGCATCGCTGCCGATCCAAAATCGGCAGCGGAAACTACATCGCTGCCGATCAAGGAATCGGTAGCGAAACTGGGTCGCTGCCGAATTCTGTATCGGCAGCGAAGACTGCATCGTTGCCGATCCAAAATCGCAGCGGAAACTGCGTCGCTGTCGATTTCTGTATCGGTAGCGGAAACTAGGTCGCTGCCGATTTCTGTATCGGCAGCGAATACTGTGTCGCTGCCGATCCAGAATCGGCAGCGGAACTGCGTCGCTGCCGATTTCTGTATCGGCAGCGGAAACTAGGTCGCTGCCGATTTCTGTATCGGCAGCGGAAATTATTGGTAAGGCAATGAAGACATTAGCGTGTTTAAACATTGTATTCATTCGATCAAACATTATGGAGACCTGTAGTTCCTCTCCAATTGTTCTTCCAATGATGTCCCCTTTTGTTAAAGCTTCGGGGACGACCCCCAAAACTTGACTGCCTCCTAAAAATGCAGCTATTGCCACACCCCCCATTAACCCAAGGCTGCCTCCCCCATACACTAAATGAATCTTTTTCTCAGCTAGTACCTGACCAAGATGATTTGCTGCTTCTAAAAAAGCTATTTCCTTCCCAGGATTGGATCCACCGAAAACACAAATATTTTTTATATGATAACTTGAGGAACCTGCCATTTCTACACGCTTCTGTATCTGTCTAATGTAAGGGTTGAGTAGAAATGAGGGGAAGGAAGAGAAGATTTTATAGATGCGGAATTGAAAATACAATCATATCACCTATATGTAGGCCAGCTGGAGTCTCACACTCTCTCTCTCTATTTATTTATTTGAAAAAGCATGTGTATGTACAGGTAGTTGTGATTGTGGCTCGCATCGTCCCTTGGTTTTACGTCCAAGAACGGCTTAAACGCCCTCTATGGGTCGGGGATAGGCTTCTCATCCAGTTTTCTTAAAAACTGGCAAACAGGGTCTTTTTTAGTCAGATTCCCAAGACTAAGTCTATCATGTTCTTTATGAAATTGGGGCCATAAATCATGAATTGCACGATGCACATCTCCACTAGGATGCGTCTCAAGGGTCAACAAAAGATTATCTAAAGACCCCTTACTCAGGCCATCCTTAATGAATTGTATTTTATCTTCACGGTTTATAGATACCATTCCTAAAGAACGACATGTTGCATTGCAAGTCCATCTGGCACATTTGTGACAGACTTTCAGTCGTTTTGCACGATGTTTCTTTGCAAAAGTGCTTTTACCTGTTCCAGGCATGTGTGAAATGAAAGAATTGGAGGACTCACCTGATAATCGGACCTTTGCTTCAATCAGCCAGCGAATATCTTCAGGAATTCCATGATCCATTAACAACTTCAATCTTGCACACCTAGCACGGTAAATTTTTGTAATCACATTCTGAGGCAGAGCGGGAAAGTACTTTTTCAATTTTTCAAGAATGGTGTCCATTTTGAAATGAGAAGTGGAGAAGAGATTCAAAGAAGAGAGAAAGAGCAAAGAATTGCACAAATATATACAGATATCAGTTATTATGGGAAACTGAAAGAACCGACTTAAGTCATGGAGTAGCGTTATCCGCCTTTTAACCTGGGTGAGAGAAACTAGCAAAATGAAACACAAAACAATGTGAGAAAACGAATCAATCTTTATATACAGGATCACTCAATTCAATCGAGTCATTTTCAACTGAAAAATTATCAAAGTAGACTTTCAAACGATGTCCATTTACCTTGAAAACATTGTCATTCTTTGGATTCTCGATATCACAGGCCTCATATGGATACACATGTTTCACAATGAAAGGACCACTCCATCTTGATCTTAGTTTTTCAGGAAATAAATGGAGTCGAGAATTATAAAGCAAGACTTTTTGACCAACATTGAATGTTTTTCTCAATATTTTCTTGTCATGCAACTCTTTGATTCTTGCTTTATGAATTCTTGAATTTTCATATGCATCATTTCTTATTTCCTCAAGCTCATTTATTTGTAATTTTCGCAGTTGACCAGCATCATCAAGGTTTAAATTAAAAGCTTTAATAGCCCAATAAGCTTTATGTTCAAGTTCCACAGGCAAGTGACAAGGTTTTCCATAGACTAGTCTATAAGGTGACATACCTAATGATGTTTTATAAGCAGTTCGATAAGCCCAAAGTGCATCATTAAGTCTTAAAGACCAGTCTTTCCTATTAGGGTTCACTATTTTCTCCAAGATTTGTTTGATCTCCCTATTAGCAAGCTCTACCTGTCCACTAGTCTGAGGGTGATAAGGGGTGGCAACTTTGTGAGTGATTTCATATTTCTTCATTAAAGACTCAAATGGCTTGTTGCAAAAATGTGTTCCACCATCACTTATCATGGCTCGAGGGATTCCAAATCGACTCAAAATATTTTCTTTCAAGAATTTTATCACTGTTTTGTGATCATTGTTTCGACTTGGAATTGCCTCTATCCATTTTGAAACATAATCTACTGTGACTAATATGTACACGAAACCAAATGATGAAGGAAATGGACCCATGAAATCTATACCCCAACAGTCAAAGATCTCAATGACAAGAATAGGATTTAAAGGCATCATGTGACGTTTTGAAATAGATCCCAACTTTTGACATTTTTCACAAATCTTACAGAATGCATGTGAGTCCTTGAACATGGTGGGCCAGTAAAATCCACATTGTAAGATTTTTGCAGTTGTCTTTCTTGATGAGAAATGGCCCCCACATGCCTCAGAATGACAAAATTTAATGACACTACTTACCTCATTGTCAGGAATGCATCTTCGAAATATTTGATCAGGATAATATTTGAATAAATAAGGGTCATCCCAATAAAAGTTCTTTACTTCGTTCAAGAACTTTCTTTTGTCTTGGGTACTCCAATGAGCTGGCAATTGTCCTGAAACAAGAAAATTAACAATATTAGCAAACCAAGGCATCGTAGAGACAGAAAATAAAGATTCATCAGGAAAGTAGTCATCGATTGGTGTGATGTCAGATTTTGAATCTGTTGTCAATCTTGACAAATGATCGGCGACAACATTTTCGGTGTCTTTCTTGTCTTTGATTGTGATGTCAAATTCTTGAAGTAACAAAATCCACCGAACCAATCTAGGCTTAGAATCTTTCTTAGAAAGAAGATATTTCAATGCTGCATGATCACTAAAAACAACAACAGGTGAGCCAATAAGATAAGACCTGAATTTTTCACATGCAAATACTACTGCAAGTAATTCTTTTTCAGTGGTGGTGTAATTCATTTGAGCACTATTCAAAGTTTTACTTGCATAGTAAATCACATAGGGTTTCTTATCTTTTCTTTGTCCCAAGACAGCACCCACGACATAGTCACTAGCGTCACACATTATTTCAAAAGGTAATGACCAATCAGGAGGTTGAATGACAGGAGCAGAAGTAAGCAGGTTTTTAAGTTTAACAAAGGCTTCTTCACAATGTTCAGTCCATTCAAAAATATTATCCTTTGTTAGAAGGCTACTCAAGGGCTTAGATATCACACTAAAATCTTTAATGAACCTTCTATAAAAACCAGCATGTCCTAAGAATGATCTAACATCTTTAATAGATTTTGGTGTTGGCAAGTTAGCAATTAACTCGATTTTAGATTTGTCAACCTCAATTCCTTTTGATGAAGCAATGTGACCAAGTACAATGCCGTCTGTTACCATAAAGTGATATTTTTCCCAATTCAGTACAAGATTCTTCTCTTCACACCTGCTCAAAACCTTTTCTAAGTTAGTCAAACAATCATCAAATGAATCACTAAAAACAGAAAAATCATCCATAAAAATCTCAAGAAAACGTTCAACCATATCACTGAATATACTAAGCATGCATCTTTGAAACGTGGCTGGTGCATTACATAATCCGAAAGGCATTCTTCGATATGCAAAGGTACCAAATGGACATGTGAAAGTAGTTTTCTCTTGATCTTCTAATGCAATTTCAATTTGGTTGTAGCCTGAATAGCCATCTAGGAAACAATAAAATTCATGACCTGCAACTCTTTCTAGAATTTGATCCATGAAAGGTAAAGGAAAATAATCTTTTCTAGTCATTGAATTAAGTTTCCTATAATCAATGCACATGTGCCAACCAGTAATAGTCCTAGTTGGAATTAACTCATTTTTTTCATTTGTTATCACAGTAACTCCAGACTTCTTAGGTACCACTTGAGTAGGACTTGCCCATTTGCTGTCAGAAATAGGATAAATGATTCCATTATCTAGAAGCTTAATGACTTCATTTTTCACTACTTCTTTCATATTAGGATTAAGCCTTCGTTGCATTTCTCTAGAGGGTTTAGCATTTTCCTCCAAATAAATCCTGTGAGTGCAAATCAAAGGACTAATTCCTTTTATGTCAGCTATGGTCCATCCTAATGCATTTTTGTGCATTTTCAGAGTTTGTAATAACTTACCTTCTTGCTGTGCATTAAGTTTGGAAGAGATTATTACCGGAAAAGTTTCATTTTCTCCCAAAAATGAGTATTTGAGATTGAGGGGTAACGGCTTCAGATCAGGTTTTGGTGGTTGAACACTTGAAGGTATTGGCTCAATTGATCGTCGCGGCAATTCCTCAATTTGTGGTCTCCAATTACTTGCCTTTGACTCTTCCTGAAAATAGACCATTTGCAAATCGTTAGATTCATCAATCTCAATTTCACTGGAAGTGGTTTGAAATTGATCATGAACTAATTTTTCAGTAAAGTCCACTTCCTGTAAATCATTATCATCTCCAGGTTGCTTGCAAATGTTGAAAATATTCATCTCCAATGTCATGTTTCCAAAAGATAGCTTCATCAGTCCATTCCTACAATTAATCAATGCATTAGAAGTTGCAAGAAATGGGCGCCCTAAAATAACAGGAAATGAATTACATGTTTCAACAGGTTGTGTGTCCAAGATAATAAAATCCACAGGATAAATGAATTTATCAACTTGTACTAACACATCTTCAACTATTCCTCTAGGCACTTTTACAGATCTATCGGCAAGTAAAAGAGTCACAGAAGTTGGTTTTAACTCACCTAGATTGAGACTTTGAAAAACTGAATATGGAAGTAAATTCACACTAGCTCCAAGATCAAGTAAGGCTTTTTCAATTTTATGTTCTCCAATAAAGGAAGAAATTGTTGGATAACCAGGGTCTTTATATTTCCCCTTTGGTTTTCTCGGTTTATTTCAAGAGAGGGGGGTTGCGTCTCCTTTTTTGCTTCAAGAGGGAGAATGGCGGCTGCAGTGGTTTTGCCAGGGAAGAGGGCTTCCTTCGGTTTGGGAGAGAACCAGAGGAAAGGGGGGAGCGATCTGGTGAGGGAAGGAGATGGTGGCGGCCTCGGTTTTGTCTTTTTTGCCAAGGGAGGGGGCAGCTGCCGAGAGAGGAACCAGTTTAGGTTTAGGGTTCTATTACTTTTGTTTTCCCCTGTCCCCGCAAGAAATTTTCTCCCCGTGAATAAATTTTTCTCCCCTCTTTTTTTTTTCCACTATAGCATGGTATTTATAGGAGAAGTTTTGCTAGGTTTTCAAACTAGTCCCTCAACTTTTCCTTTTCTTTTCTTTTCTTTCTTTTTTGTAAATTTTGATTTTTCTTATTTTTTTGTATTTTTTGAAAACGAGCAATATCAACATCGACTCAATGAGAAAAATCAATGATTTTAAAAATAACGTGTTAAAAGTTGAACGCGTTCCAAATATCTTTGAAAATTTAAATTATTTTGAGACGATACTAAAAACGCTAAAAACGATGCAAATGTATTAAAAACAAATTTTTTTGGATTTTTAATGTTTTTCGCTATTTTTGGATTTTTCTGAAAATTTATCAAAACATGGGTCAAAAATTGGGTAACAACAGTTTTAATGACAATCCCCTCGAGTTGTTTCATATAGACCTCTTACTCAAGTTCACCATTTAGAAGGGTTTTGTTTTTACATTCATTTGATGTATTTCAAGCTTGTTAATAAACACATTAGCTATTAACATCCATATGAATGTTATTATTGACACAAGTGAGATGTGTCAAAATAGTCCATACCTTTTTATTGTTTGAATCTTTCAATAATAAATCTTACTTTGTGTTTTTCAATGGTTCCATCATCTTTGATCTTCCTTTTAAAGATCTATTTATGGTAATGTCTTACTTTCAGGTGAAAGATTCATTAGTTTCCACGTATGATTTTATATGATGAACTCAATCTTAATATTAACTGTTGTCTTTTAATACAAAGTTTAGAACATTGTCTCGAAGTAGCTTCGATGCTCATTTTCCTTTTTACTCCTTCACATCTAAATTTCATCATCTTCCATAAATCTTTAATTTATAATTTGATTATGATCACATGAGCTTGCTTCATTCATCCTTTTAAATTAACAATTTTTTTTTGTGCTTTCTTAAAAGAAGGCACATCTTAAAAAAAATTAGTCTTTTTTTTATTCTATTACTGGGATGAATATCCTTAATGATTGACTTGTGTACGAAGCCAATATACACTACTTTTATAAGTATATCTAATGAATACACAATTCATAGTTTTAAATCCTATATTCATCTTTTTAGGATCAAGTAACACTAGTTTAGCAAGACACCCCCACATTTAGAGGTATTTATAGGAAAGTTTTCTTCTTTCTACAACTCATATGGTGTCTTTTTCAATATGTTATAAGGAACTTAGTTAAATATATAATTGATAGTCAAGATTACCTCCCCCTTATAAGTTTTGAGGTGCTCCTAAACTTATCTACATGATATTCATAATTTTTTTTTAGTTTATGTTTAGCAATGCCATTTTTTTTAGGTAAATAAGGAGTCAAAATTTAGTGTATAATACAATTTTGAGAATAAAATTTATCAAAAGTTGCCTCGTATTCTCTACTCTATCACTTATTATTACATTTATCTTTTTATAAAGTTAATTTTCAAATTTAATCTTGTTATGCTTAAACATTTTAAGAGCCTTATCATCTTCGCTTCTTAACAAAGATGTATAATAATATCTTGTGTAGTCATCTATACAAGTAATATGATACTTTTTTTATCACTTCTAGTTCATATTAATTTTAAATCACAAATATCAGAGTGAATTAAATTTATATGTTCACTACTTCTTTTAATTATTTAAAAAGTCTTTATGAATTTAGATTTTACATAAACTTCACATTTATAATTTTTCTTGAAAACCATAGAAAGTAATAATTCAAGATTAATTAATATTTTGTATAGAACTATAATTTACATGTTCGAACCTAGCATGTCATATATCATAAGTTTCAAGCAAGTAAGAATCATCATCATCCTTGGTTAAAATGATCATTATATGTATTTTAAGGTCATTTATAGATAACCCTTTTCCAAAAAAAAAAATCACTTTTAAAAACCATTTTAAACCCTTCTTTTTTTTTCCTTAATAATAATCTAGACACTAAGTTATTTATAATGTCAACTACATTAAGCACGTTGTTGAGGTTGAAAAGTTTTTTTAAAATCACATTTAGTATAACCTTCCTAATGTTAGTACCTTTGAAGATGATGAGTTCTCCATGTATATATATGCACCTTCTTAATGCCTAGTACCCTTTTTAATAAACATATATGTAAATCCTTGGATACAAATCTTATATTGAAATTGAAAAGAAGAAAGAGAAAAATTAAAGTGATACATATCATAGTTTTGAAACCCGGCCCATGGGTCGACCTAGGGCTGGAACCGGGTCAGGTTGAAGAAAAAATAAGGGAAGGAAAAACCCGGCGTGACCCGACCAAAAACCCAGTTGCGACTCATTGACTTTTGTTCTTTTACTAAAACGACGTCGTTTTGATTTAAAAAAAAAAAAGAATTAACCCGGGCGACCCAGGCTTGGACCGGGCCGGTTTGAAAACTATGGTAAATATGGTTAGAGAAATTATTTTCAATCAAAATGAAATAGACTTTTGGTTTGAAATTTTTATGTAAACTCTTGGATTAAAAGTTTCGATGGTACTAAATATTAACAAAGTAATTGATGAGTGGAAAGGTGAAATTGAACAAATTAATTGAATTAAAAAGGAGTTTTAATGAGAAGGATGAAAAAAAAACAAAAGACTTTATAGGGAGAAAGTATAACTAAGAGAAATATTTGGGCCAATGTATAAATAAAAAGAAATGGTGGGTCAATGTAAAAATAGGAGAACATATGAGGGGTTAATATAGAAATTAAAAAAACATGAGGGCCTAATATGCAAATAAATAAATTAAGAGGGGGCAAGATGCAAATAAGAAAAAATATAGCTATAAATAGAGAAGAATTCTCTAGTAATTCCTAGAATTGGCCGACCATAAGAGAAGAAAAAAAAGAGGAGAGAGTGAGCTAAAAATCTTACAAAATATCACACTAAAAACACCAAAGAAAGTTAGATTAGGGAATTAAAGGGTGTTAGAAAGAGCTTTACATAAAAAGAAAATTGAAGAATTCCAAGGGATTCAACCTTCATAAGGGGCGACATAAGAGAAGAAAAGGAGGGTGAAAGAAACGTGATTCATCTTGGGATTTCTCCTTTAATTTCTTGTTTTTAAGAGGTAATAAATTCTCTTAATAAGTTGTTTTAACTTGTTTTGTGTTTTATATTGAATGGTTAGGTTGCTAGAGTATTTGATAGAGGTTTATGGTTTATAAAGTTGATCATGGAATTGTGTTTTAATAATGGAATGATGATATTTGATATAAGTGATGAATGAAACATAGGTTAGTAGAGAGAGTTTTCATTTTAGAGAATGGATTTGATTAGGTTAATGGGTTTAAGATTTATGTTAAATAATGATATATGAAGGTATTATATGTTCTGGTTACTGAAAATGCATGGGAAACAAGTAGATACTTGTTAAACTTAGAAATCAAAAACTAGATAACTTGTCTCTCGGTTTCTCTACTAAGATTAAGATCCTAAGATGATGGGATTTGATATAATTTCATCATAAACCTTATAAACATGGATGTTAACCTTTTGAAAGCAACTGACCTTGCTTAAATCGGAGTGACAAAACACTAGATATGGGAGAAAAACCAAAGAAGGGTCGAAACTGAAATAAATAGGACAATTTTTCATGCTATTGTAATTTGTGAATTTAAGTATATAGATGACAATATTATGTTTAGTCATCTGTATAAAAGTTGCAGACCAATGTTTTAGCTATCCAAAAAAAGAAACCACACATAAAAACCAAGTTTTATAACTCCAGTTACAATCAAAATACTATGAGTCAATTATATTGAATCACCTGAAATTTGTAAATTGTTAATTCTTGTTTGGAGTTGTTCTTGATTGAAAATGCTAAATTATTGAGGGAATGAAAATGGAATTGTGTGTATGCATGGACAAATTTTGATATTAATAAAGTGTACCTATTGGTACAGGTGAGATTGTGAGTACCAAACAGTAGCAGGGGACAACTAGTAAAGCCTAAACTTTCGGTAGGTGTTTAATACCTTAGACCATTATCTTAAAGTCTCTTATAAATTCTTTATTAAGGTTCTAGTATAATACACATAATTTTTTATTATTATGTATGTTTATTATATGAATATGGGTTGAACCAATTTTCTGGTTTAGGACTGGTGCCTTGTGATAGGCTATTGGTTGAATCAGCTCCCTAGTTTAGATTGGTGCCCTATGAATAGGCTAGTGGTTGAATCAATGATGCAACCATATTATTCAATAGTTTCACCCACATTTAACTAGTGTTTTGCCTATGTTTTATATATAAAATGCCTTAATATTCTTTGTTTTATGTTTTGAAGGCATTTTTGGATGAAAGATGCAAAAAGGAGTAAATTGGAGATAATTGGCAGATTTGACCTTCAGTCGATGTTTTGTGCAGAGCGTGACCTCTAGAGGTTGAAATGAAGTGATTCCAGTGGAATTAAAAAGGTAACATCCATACCTTTCTGGACATCTAAGGCAAGAAAATAAAATAAGGAAGAGCATGGAAATCGCAGCCTTCAAAGTCAAATCTCGCAATCTGCCAGTGTTGACCTTTGGCCATTCCAACTTGAATATCTGGAGCTACAGAAGTCCAATTGATGCAAACTAAATTTTTTTGGATTCATGACTCAAAGTTATATAAACGCTCAAAATTTCAGCCAAAAACGATGTCATATGAGGGAGATATGATTTTTCAAAGATGACATCTGAATTCTGCCAGCAAACAGGTTTCGTGAAGAAACGAGTCCAAATGACATTCCGAAGCATTTAAACCGATATCCAAGTTTTTATTTCAGCAATTTAGCTCCTCTAAATCAAAGCTTGAAGATTTCATGCAAGGCTATTTCTCCTTTTTAGGAAAATAGTTATTGAAGTACTTAAATGTAAACAGTCTACTTAATGGAGGACTATTTTGTAAAATAGAGACCTAGGGTTTCCTAGGATATAAAAAGAATGAGAGAAGAGAAGGGGAGCAGCCAGCCAAGGAGAGAAAAACACCCCCTTCCTCTAAGAAACCCTAAATTATGCATTCTTCCTTCTTTTTGATTAGTTGTTCAACAAACATGCAAGGCTAAACACTTTTTCTTGGTTGCAAGGACACGGAAACCTTCGGATTTCAAGAACTGTGAGATTTATTTTACCTTTTCTTTTCAGTTTATATGATGAATATGTTTGTTCTCCTATGCTTATTTTTCCTATGATTGTTTATTTTAATTGCTAGAGCGGACTCTAAGTTATTATTGTAGACAATCTATTGTTAAGTTTGATATCAAAACCGGAGTTGTGGTATATGAACTTGTGAAGCAACTGAGTTTAATAATTGTGGCGGATCTACGTTATTAATCTTAGGGAGAATATTCAATCAAATCAAACATAGACCGCGGACAGTTATGTTTTCTTGATTAATCAACTTATCTAGTTCTTAAGGCTGCCATTGAATTAAATTACTAGTGCGGACACTGTGGTTGTTTGATGGTTAGGGCTAGTTATACGGCGGATCCGTTAACTAACCAATGTTAAGAAGAGATAAATATTCAGAATATAAATTGATGTTTCGTTTCCATGATCAGTTCTGATTTCTGTAGGTGGATGTGTGCTTGTGACCAAGGTTTGTTCTCTTGATAATTTTCTGATTTTATTAAATTTAGTTTGATAGTTTTCTGTTTTCTTTTGCTTTAGCCTAGATAACGTCCAAACCCCCCCAAATTACATATCATCTAGCATAAAAATCTAACTTGAATCTTCCTCGTGGGATCGACCCCTTGCTTGCTCTATACTATCTTGTGTGTTGTGTTTGAAGCTAGGGTAATTAATTTGTGCGACCGCGACATCGCAACAAATTTTGGCGCCGTTGCCGGGGAAGTAATTTTAGTTGATTCTTGTGCTATTATTTTTATTTGTTGTGATTGTTATTTCTTTTTCTGAAAAAAAAAAAAACAGAATTTTTGTTTGCTGCGGTACTGTTCATTACGGCAGCGGTACTGTTCAAAACAGATTTTTTAGTGGAATTAGGTATCGGCCATTTCTTTCCTGAAGGGAAACGACGTTCTAAACAGGACTAGTGGTAGCCCCACCCTATCGAGGCCAAATTCCGCTGTTTTCTAGGGTTTTTAGGCAGTTTTTGTTTTCTACCGTAGGATTTTCGTACAATTTGCATTGTTTTCGATCTCTTGTGTGGTTGGTTTATTTTGAATTTTCTTGATGATTTATGCCAGTAACCCGTTCTACTAATCAAATTCAAGTGCATTTGGATCTCGAAATAGAAAAAACTTTACGCAGGTTACGAAAGGAAGCTCGCCTTAACACCATGGCTGTTGCACGACAACAAACACTCAAGGAGCTTGCTGCTCCTAACATGGAAAATCAGCCATTGTGCATAAACATCGACAATAATGTAAACTTTGAGCTCAAATCTGGTTTTATACATTTGCTACCAACTTTCAATGGTCTTGCAGGAGAAGATCCTCATACTCATCTCAAGGAATTCCATATGGTTTGCGTTGGCATGAAACCGAATGGAGTTGATGAAGAACAGGTTAAGTTGAAAGCTTTCCCTTTCTCTTTAAAAGGGGCAGCAAAAGCATGGTTTTTCTCTATTCTCCCAGGTTCCATTGGAACTTGGAATTCCATGAAGAAGATTTTCCTTGAAAAGTATTTCCCAGCATCTCGAGTTGCCAACATAAGGAAAGAAATATGTGGGATTCGACAATCTCATGGAGAGACACTTTCCGAGTATTGGGAAAGATTTGAGCAACTGTGCATTCAATGCCCTCATCATCAAATACCCGATCAGCTGCTCATTCAATATTTCTATGAAGGATTGATGCCTACTGACCGTAGTATCATTGATGCTGCAAGTGGAGGGGCATTGGTAGATAAGACACCTGAGGCTGCACGCCAATTGATCTCAAACATGGCAGCCAACTCGAAACAGTTTGGCACTCGTGGAGACTTCGCAAATAAACGAGTAAATGAGGTAAGTATTTCTAACCTTGAAAATAAAGTTAATGATCTTACTTCTCTTGTGCGTTCTTTGGCTTGTGGAAATGTGCAGCAGGTGAAAGTTTGTAGCATATGCTCCTTACAAGGACATGCTTCGGATATATGCCCAACGATGCAAGAAGACTACATTGAACAAGCTCATGCAATTGATGGAGCATTCAACGGACAGCCCCAGTGTAAATATGATCCCTTTTCCAACACGTACAATCCCGGATGGAGAGATCATCCCAACTTACGCTACGGCAACCCATCCCAACAAGGCAATCAAGGCCGACAGTTCCATCCCCATGGATTTCAGCCCCAACAAAATTATCAAGCAAGACAACCCCCTCCATACACAAACTCCAATGTTATGGGGTCATCATCCAATGATGATCTTCGTGAGATGATGAAAACTTTGGCTTCTAATACTGTTACCTTGCAACAAAATGTCATGTCTTTTCAACAGGAAACAAGGTCAAGTATTCACAACTTGGAGAAGCAAATGGGGCAAGTAGCTTCAAGTGTGGGGAAATTGGAAGCACAAATGAATGGAAAATTACCCTCCCAAGCATTGAATCCAAAAGAGAATGTTAGTGCGATCATGCTGCGAAGTGGGAAAGAACTTGAAGAGAAAAGGTCGAAACAAATTGAGATGGAGGAAGAAGAAGAGATAGAAACTGAATTGAGTACAAAAAAGAAACATCCTTCTCCTTCACAAATTGAAACCACGACCAACACTCTAAAGGTAAGTCCTCAATCAATGACTTCCAGTTTTAAAACAATTCCACCCTTTCCTGTGAGTTCTTCTAGGTCAAAGAAAGAGGACAAAGAAAAAGAGATTTTAGAGGTTTTCAAGAAAGTAGAACTCAACATTCCTTTGCTTGATGCTATCAAGCAAATTCCCAAGTATGCAAAATTCTTGAAAGAGTTGTGTACTACTAAGAGAGCTTTCAAACTGAAAGGTCATGAAACGGTAAGTATGGGTGAAGTTGTATCTGCCGTTGTTCAAAAGAATCTGCCTTCGAAACAAAAAGACCCAGGTGCGTTTACTATCCCATGTGTTATTGGTAATGCTAGTTTTAAAAGAGCTTTATGCGATTTAGGTGCATCCATTAGTGTTATGCCCAAACATGTTTATGATTCTCTTAGTCTTGAGCCTTTGAATAAAACTAGCATTGTAATACAACTTGCGGATCGTAGTTTTGTTTACCCACTTGGTGTGATAGAAGATGTCCTAGTTAAGATTGATAGTTTGGTCATTCCATGCGACTTTTATATTCTTGATATGGAACATGATTCTTGTGATTCATCAAACAGCACTCCTATATTGTTTGGGAGACCATTCTTAAAAACTGCCAATACAAGGATAGATTGTGGTAAGGATACTTTGTCTATGGAAGTAGGAGATGAAAAGATTGAATTTAATTTTCATGATGCAATGAAATATCCTTATAGCAATGTTTATTCTATCACATGCTATGACCAAGTTGATAAGTGTGTGCAGCAAGTTTTTGATTTTGATTGTGAGGATGGATTAAGCGTAGCTTTGAGCTATGGCTATGATTTTACCGAGATAGAAGAGATGGAGAGGCACATATGTGTTCCCCAAAACGTGCACGAAACAGCATTGGCTTTGCAATCATTGCAAACTGTTCCCCATGGTAATGTCTTTGTTGATTTAGTACTCTCACATAAAAAGCTTTTGCCATCTATTTTACAGGCACCCGAGTTAGAATTGAAACCTTTGCCCGATAATTTGAAGTATGTATTCATTGGCGACAACAATACACTTCCCGTTATTATAGCATCAGGTTTGACAAATACGCAAGAGGAAAAACTTGTGAAATTGTTATGTGATCACAAGACGGCCATTGGATGGACTTTAGCTGACATCAAGGGCATTAGTCCCTCAATGTGTATGCATCACATACTATTGGAGGACAATGTGAAACCAACAAGGGAAATGCAAAGGAGGTTGAACCCGCCTATGATGGAGGTAGTGAAAGCTGAAATTTTAAAACTGTTAGATGCAGGAGTCATTTATCCCATCACGGACAGTAAATGGGTTGCGCCAATCCATATGGTGCCTAAAAAGACCGGAATCACGTTGGTGAAAAACAAAAATGATGAGCTCATTCCTACTCGCATCTCGAGTGGATGGAGAATGTGTGTTGATTACAGAAAGCTAAATCTTGCTACACGCAAAGATCATTTTCCATTACCATTCATGGATCAAATGCTTGAACGCTTAGCAGGTAAGTCTTTTTATTGCTTTCTTGATGGATATAGTGGATACAATCAGATTGTTATTAATCCTGAGGATCAAGAAAAGACTACATTTACATGTCCATTTGGTACATATGCATATAGGAGAATGCCCTTTGGTCTCTGTAATGCACCTGCAACTTTTCAAAGATGCATGATGAGTATTTTTTCTGACTATGTTGAAAGAATAATTGAGGTTTTCATGGATGATTTCACGGTGTATGGTGATTCTTTTGATAAATGTCTAGAAAATTTATCTTTGATCTTGAAAAGGTGCATTGAAACTAACCTTGTCTTAAACTATGAGAAGTGTTATTTTATGGTAGAACAAGGAATAGTTCTTGGGCATGTTGTGTCTTCACGTGGATTAGAGGTTGATAAAGCTAAAATAGACGTTATTTCATCATTGCCTTACCCCTCCTGCGTGAGGGAAATTCGTTCTTTTCTTGGCCATGCAGGTTTCTATCGACGCTTTATTAAAGATTTCTCAAAGATTACAGCACCCTTGTGCAAACTATTAGCCAAAGAAGTGGATTTTGTGTTTGATCAAGCATGTAAAGATGCCCATGATGAGCTTAAGAGGCGTGTCACATCTGCCCCTATCATCCAACCACCAAATTGGGATGAGCCTTTTGAGATAATGTGTGATGCAAGTGACTATGCGGTAGGGGCTGTCCTTGGGCAAAGAATTGGGAAGAATTTGCATGTTATCGCCTATGCTTCCCGCATGTTGGACGGTGCACAATGCAATTACCATACAACTGAGAAGGAACTTTTTGCAGTGGTGTTTGCTCTTGAAAAATTTAGGTCATATCTACTTGGTACAAAAGTCATTGTTTTTACTGATCATGCAGCTTTAAGGTATCTTTTGAAGAAAAAGGAGTCCAAACCAAGATTGATTAGGTGGATCTTGCTTTTACAAGAATTTGATCTTGATATCAAAGACAAAAAAGGTGCCGAAAATCATGTGGCTGATCACTTGAGCCGACTAAGGACTGAGGATATACAAACCGAAACAATAAGAGAGACATTCCCCGATGAGCAGTTGTATGTGTTACATTCCTCTACAAGACCATGGTATGCTGATTTGGTGAACTATTTAGTCACCAAAGAATTCCCTCCAGGTTTGTCTACGTCCCAAAAAGACAAGTTACGAGCTGATGCTAAATATTATTTTTGGGATACTCCTTATCTGTGGAAATTTTGTGTGGATCAAGTAGTTAGGAGATGTGTACCACAAGATGAATTTCATTCCATTCTTACCTTTTGTCATTCTCATTCTTGTGGTGGGCATTTTGGAGCAAAAAGAACGGCCCACAAGATACTTGAAAGTGGTTTTTATTGGCCTTCTATTTTTAAGGATGCATATCATTTTTGCAAATCATGTGAAAAATGCCAAAAAACAGGTAATATCACTCACAAGAATCAAATGCCTTTAACAAATATTCTTGTGAGTGAAATTTTTGATGTTTGGGGTATTGATTTTATGGGTCCATTTCCTTCTTCTTTTGGCAATCTTTATATCCTTCTTGCTGTTGATTATGTGTCCAAATGGATTGAGGCGAAAGCCACACGAACTAACGATGCTAAGGTTGTTTTAGATTTTGTCAGGACTCACATAGTTGACAGGTTTGGAATCCCTAAAGCTATCATTAGTGATCGTGGCACTCATTTTTGCAATCGTTCAATGGAAGCATTGTTACGCAAATATCATGTGACTCATCGAACTTCCACAGCATACCATCCTCAAACGAATGGCCAAGCTGAAATTTCAAATCGAGAAATCAAGTCCATTTTGGAGAAGACAGTGCAACCTAACCGGCGAGATTGTAGTCTACGACTTGGTGATGCACTTTGGGCTTATCGGACTGCTTACAAATCACCTATAGGAATGTCACCTTATAGGATGATTTATGGAAAAGCATGTCATCTACCGGTGGAGCTTGAACACAAAGCTTTTTGGGCCATTAAAAAATGTAACATGGATTATGATGCTGCTGGGATTGCAAGAAAGTTGCAATTGCAAGAGTTGGAAGAGATTCGAAATGATGCTTACGAGAATGCAAGGATTTATAAAGAAAAGACTAAGAGTCTCCATGACCGAATGATTACAAGAAAAGAGTTTAATGTTGGAGACAAAGTCCTTCTTTATCATTCGCGTTTGAAACTTTTTCCTGGAAAGTTACGCTCTCGTTGGATTGGACCATTTGTTGTTTCTAATGTTTTTTCTTATGGTGCAGTTGAAATTACAAGTTTAGAAACCAACAAAGTACTCAAGGTCAATGGGCATCGCTTGAAACCTTTCTATGAAGGTTGGATGACAGAACTCACCGCTTCTGCGGAGTTAGCTGAACCAATCTATGAAGAATAAGCATGCAACATGTCGAGCCAATGACATAAAACAAAAGCGCTTACTGGGAGGCAACCCAACACAAAAAAAAAAAAACAGATTTGCTTTCTTTTTCCCTTGTCTTTTATTTTTCGCATTTTACTTTATTTTTGTCATTCTCCAATATTCCTTTTCTTTTATTTTAACATTGAGGACAATGTTATGTTTTAAGTGTGGGGGTATTGGGAGAATGTTGGTTTTCTAATTTTGGTTTTCTTTGTTATTTTTCAAAATAAAAAAAAAATTATGTTTGATCTTTTGAACTCCCATTGGTTTTTGAGAATATGAGTATTATGTATGAGAATTAGTTGAGATAGATGAAGATATAAATCGAAGGAAGGAGTGTGCATGCAAGTTTTAAGGTTTAATTGGTTTAGGGATTGACTTTGAGAATATGCCATGTTGACTTTATAGTGTTATACCAATGCAAGCTTTTGAGCCTTCAACATTATATTCTTTGATTGTGCCTTCTTTCAATGATATGTATCTTTAGAACTTGCTTCATATCTTGTTGAGATTACATTCATATTACATACATACATGAAGATGATAAAGGCATTAGGAATTTTAACCATTTGAGCCAAAAAGCCAACCTAAAGCATATTATCCTTAGTAAACCCCTTTTGAGCTTGTTTATCTTTTCTTTGCTTTATCCATGTATAAGCCTTAACTTTATATATGTTTTCCTTTTCCCTTGGCCAAGGATTAGTAGAGCATATACTAGTGATATTTCATGGAATTATGGTTGGAAATTATGTGAAAAGAAAGAAGAAGTGATGTTTGATGAAAAGATGGGCAAAGTTGCCAAAGGTAAAAAAAAAACTGAAAAAAGAAAAAGAAAAAGAAAAAAGTGTTCCTTTATGTTCTTAAGATTTTATATTGAAAAAGCTTGAAATCAAAAGAAGTTAAGCATTGGTGATTAAAGATGGAAAATTTATGTGCTTCGATGGAATATCTTGTTTGAAATATCATTTTTCAGAATGCGCTACTTTCTTTGGTTTGAACCTTTTTCTTTTACTCTCTTTTACCTCACCTTTACCTTAGCCCCATTACAACCAAAAAATAAGACCTTTTGATTCATGCATTGTTTGTAATATGTTATTAATGGAGATGAGATTGAAGAGCAAGCTTATAGTAGAACATATTCATTGATTGAATTTGAGAGATTTAAACACATAAGCCCTAAACACGTGAGTGTTGGAGTGTATATCAATGAGAGGACCTATCACTTTGGCATGGCATAGATTTCATTTATATCCCGACGATTAATTAAGTTTTGAAGTTTGCATGTAAATAAATTCATGAAAATTTATACTCTTTATCCTTCTTAATTGTGTTCTTGTTTATAATGCATATATTCTTGGATATTGATGGGAGATTAGAAGATTAGTCATAGTGATTTCATTTAATTTAACTTCAATTTGGTTTTACCTATCCTTTCTCGAGGACGAGCAAGAGGTAAGTGTGGGGGTATTTGATGCAACCATATTATTCAATAGTTTCACCCACATTTAACTAGTGTTTTGCCTATGTTTTATATATAAAATGCCTTGATATTCTTTGTTTTATGTTTTGAAGGCATTTTTGGATGAAAGATGCAAAAAGGAGTAAATTGGAGATAATTGGCAGATTTGACCTTCAGTCGATGTTTTGTGCAGAGCGTGAGCTCTAGAGGTTGAAATGAAGTGATTCCAGTGGAATTAAAAAGGTAACATCCATACCTTTCTGGACATCTAAGGCAAGAAAATAAAATAAGGAAGAGCATGGAAATCGCAGCCTTCAAAGTCAAATCTCGCAATCTGCCAGTGTTGACCTTTGGCCATTCCAACTTGAATATCTGGAGCTACAGAAGTCCAATTGATGCAAACTAAATTTTGTTGGATTCATGACTCAAAGTTATATAAACGCTCAAAATTTCAGCCAAAAACGATGTCATATGAGGGAGATATGATTTTTCAAAGATGACATCTGAATTCTGCCAACAAACAGGTTTCGTGAAGAAACGAGTCCAAATGACATTCCGAAGCATTTAAACCGATATCCAAGTTTTTATTTCAGCAATTTAGCTCCTCTAAATCAAAGCTTGAAGATTTCATGCAAGGCTATTTCTCCTTTTTAGGAAAATAGTTATTGAAGTACTTAAATGTAAACAGTCTACTTAATGGAGGACTATTTTGTAAAATAGAGACCTAGGGTTTCCTAGGATATAAAAAGAATGAGAGAAGAGAAGGGGAGCAGCCAGCCAAGGAGAGAAAAACACCCCCTTCCTCTAAGAAACCCTAAATTATGCATTCTTCCTTCTTTTTGATTAGTTGTTCAACAAACATGCAAGGCTAAACACTTTTTCTTGGTTGCAAGGACACGGAAACCTTCGGATTTCAAGAACTGTGAGATTTATTTTACCTTTTCTTTTCAGTTTATATGATGAATATGTTTGTTCTCCTATGCTTATTTTTCCTATGATTGTTTATTTTAATTGCTAGAGCGGACTCTAAGTTATTATTGTAGACAATCTATTGTTAAGTTTGATATCAAAACCGGAGTTGTGGTATATGAACTTGTGAAGCAACTGAGTTTAATAATTGTGGCGGATCTACGTTATTAATCTTAGGGAGAATATTCAATCAAATCAAACATAGACTGCGGACAGTTATGTTTTCTTGATTAATCAACTTATCTAGTTCTTAAGGCTGCCATTGAATTAAATTACTAGTGCGGACACTGTGGTTGTTTGATGGTTAGGGCTAGTTATACGGCGGATCCGTTAACTAACCAATGTTAAGAAGAGATAAATATTCAGAATATAAATTGATGTTTCGTTTCCATGATCAGTTCTGATTTCTGTAGGTGGATGTGTGCTTGTGACCAAGGTTTGTTCTCTTGATAATTTTCTGATTTTATTAAATTTAGTTTGATAGTTTTCTGTTTTCTTTTGCTTTAGCCTAGATAACGTCCAAACCCCCCCAAATTACATATCATCTAGCATAAAAATCTAACTTGAATCTTCCTCGTGGGATCGACCCCTTGCTTGCTCTATACTATCTTGTGTGTTGTGTTTGAAGCTAGGGTAATTAATTTGTGCGACCGCGACATCGCAACAATCAACTATTTAGATTGGGACTGGAGCCATGTGAATGGGTGTTGGATCAACTTCCTAGTGCTACGATTGGCTCTCTAAGAGTGGACGATTAGTAGAACTAGTTCCCTAGTTTAGGACTAGTGCCCTTTATGTGATATCATCAATTCTCATTCATTATAACATGATATAAGGTGTTCTAGGCATTCTAACTTACGAAGTACTATCAAGCATATTTAAGAATCATATTCCTTTCCATAATCTCATCAAGTTCATCACAACGTTGTCAAGTAGTACACAATTAAGTTCAAATATGTACCTTTTCAAAGGTTCTCTTATCCAAACTTTCATGGCTGAAACATGGGAATTGACATCAAATGTTCATTCCATCATTTTCAATTGTAGCATTCCAATTCATCAAACACAAGCTAATAACTAAGTTCACAATATACATGAGTTCAATTTCCACCATTTATTTTATTTCTCTAAAAGTGTTCATCATATAAAAGTTCTCTTCATTGTTCTTCCTTTTGGCCAAACATAGTATTCCATTTTCTTATAGTTTACTCATATAAGTTATCATTTCTATATTATCATGCAATAATCACATATCAATCTTCTAAGTTCATAATCAAGCAAGTTCTTCAATTCATGATGCAAAATCAAGGTATTAACATATATACAAATTATGTTTCAGCTCAAGCATTTTTCTAAGTGCTTATCAAGGTCACAATTAACACATTTCATCATCCCATTCCATCCTCCTTTCATTCCTTCAATAGGCCGACCTTTAGTTAGGGTTTATTCTTCAACATGCATGAATTTGTTTTGTTATAAATTCTGAAATTACATCCCTTTTATCCCTATTTTTCCAATCTATCCATTTAATCTTTTCAAAATTTAAAGTGTAAGAACACTAGGTCATTCCATTGAGGTTTCCTTCTCATCTTGTTTCAAAATCTTAAAATAACAAGTAGGAGAGTGAGGTTACTCTTACCACACGGTTTTTAGACAAGACCTGAGGAAGGTTTTGGTGGTTTTCCTCTTCTCCCTCTCGGTTTTTTCTCTCCTTCTTCTACTATTCCAATCAGCCCTCTACCCTCTTCCTCTTTTCATGTTTTCAATTTTCTTTCCACTCTTCTCACGCAAGTATTCAAGGGGGTGACATACAATGGTGGTTTGGATGAGTGTTTCTTTGCAAGAGAAGGGCTGCTGCAGCTAGGGTTGTTGTTGGCTTTGGGGGGAAGAGGAAAAGTTATCTCTTTTTCCTCTCCATATATCTATACCTCTTCTTAAATGTGTTCGGTTGTGTTTGGATGTTGGGTGTTATCCTAGCACTCCTTTTTTGTTATCCTTGGATCGGTTATCTCATGTTTTCCACTTAGTATAGGCCAGTCTATTTCTCTCTCTCTCTCTCTCTCTAATTGGGTTTTACATTCTCCCCTCCTAATATGATTTTTGCCCTTGAAATTAAAGAAAATCCATATTTCATACTTGGTTTTTTGAATAGTTCAGGATATTTCTTTCTCATTTTAGATTTCCCCTCCAAGTTTTTTCTTTAATTTATGAACTCTGCCATAAGATCCTAATGATGGGGATCCTTTTATTCCATAATTCTTTCTCTCCCCTGTCGCGGGTCGCGTCATAACGTCATTGGCAATGACGAAGGCTATTATCGTGCCCCTTGATGAGGTGTTATGTTGGAAAGGTTTATAAATTTAAACATAAAATTATGATTAATGTTTAGAAGTCGCTACCTAGTATTTTGGTCATTAGGAACCTATGGTCTGCAAAAGTCTGGGTAAGGAACTGGTTATGCAAGGGGAAGACGCATCACCCCCAGTACACCTTACCTAAGGTAAGTTGCATTGTTGTTTGATTGTTTTTCTAGGTTGGATTTCTATTCGTTGGTCTTTTCTAAGATTTAAGACAGATCCTCTTCATGAGAGAGTCTCTATCTTATCGGATTAAATCCTAACCATTCTAAAATTAAAATTTTAGCATCACATTTATTTTATGTCTTGTATCTTTAATACCTGATGGTGTACTTTATCGTGTAATTTTACACCCCATTGACATTACAGTCTACATCTGGACTCTAAAAAAAGGTTTGTAAAAGGATTTTTGATATTTTAGTCAAACTCTAATGGATAATCATAAACTAGTTATGATATCCATTTTGCAATTGAAAACATGAGATGTAATTTTTGTTTTTATGAAGATATGTTTGTAAAAATATTTGATATTTTAGTCAATTCCTAATGGATAATCATAAACTAGTTACGATATCTATTTTGCAATTTAAAACATGAGAAAGATGCAATTTTTGATATTTTAGTCAAACCCTAATGGATAATCATGAACTAGTTACGATATCCATTTTGCAATTTAAAACATGAGAAAGATACAATTTTTGTTTTTATGAAGATATGCTTGGAAAAATTTTAAGATTTGGCCATATGCGTGAAAAAAACTTTTTTTTTGTTTTTTGAAAGGGGAAATTAATTTAAAATATTTTAGATTTTTTAAAATATTTTATTTTATTTTATTGGAAATATTTTATAGAAAGCCGAGTATTTTAATACCAGATTTGTATTTTACAGTGTAAATATACAACCCGATATTATGCAAAATTAGTAGGAAAATATTTGAGAAAAACATTTTTATTTTTGTTTCTCTAAGAAATATATATTATATTATATTATATTATATTATATTAAATATATGGGTTGGGCCAGACCAGCTAACTAGTCAAAGCCCAACCAATCGGGTTTGGCCAAAATCAACCCAACAAAATTGACCCTTTTAGGAGGTGGGCCGGACCACCAACCATTTGGGTTGTGTTGGAACTGGTTCGACCCACCTTCAAAGTTAATTATTTTTCCATTGCATGCAGAATATCTTCTATATGAAATGTCCATGAGAACGGGGAGAAGGAATAGGGAAGAAGAAGAGGGAGGCCACCTGACATGAGTGGGAGGAGCTGCTGGTTTGGGTGGCTGACGAGAGGCTAATGGTGGCATTGGTGGAGAGTTTTGTGGCCGGTGTCGGTTGTGGAGGGAAGGAGAGAGAAGAAACAAAAATTACAGGGGAGAGAAAAAGAAGGTCATGGTGGCTGCTTTGCCGCTAGTGAGGAGTTGGGTTGATGGAGATGATGGTGGTCAAGTCGATGGTGACGGTGGAGGTCGGTGCTGATGTTGTTGTTGCCTGTGCTGGAGAAGGAAGAAAACAAAAAAGGTGGCATTGATGGGCTGCTGCTGCTGTTGAGGAAAAGGGAGAAGCAATCGGTGGAGAGGGAGAAGTGTGGTGGAGAGAAGGGTAGTCAAGCAGGCATTGACAATGGTGGTGGATGAAGGCACGACTGAGAAGGAGATAGAAGAGAGAGAGAGACTACATAAAAAAAAGAAAAATAAGGGAGGGTGGTTGGTTTTTTGTCGACTTTGGACTCGATTTTCTTCATGATAAGGCCATGAAATTCACTCCTATTTATAGAAGGTAGAAGAGGGTAATCTAGTCTATATAAGGGAAAAATTTCAGCCCTTGATTCGGTTGGGACGGATACCAACCATTGGTTCAAAGTAGGCACCCTGAACGGTCAAATCTAACAATTCAAGGCTGCTTGAGTTGGCCACTTTAGGCCGATGCCGGGGCCGTTGTGTTCTCATTTAGCTTGAACGAGCCACATGGAGTTATAGAGTGATGTCAGGTGATCATTTGCATGCAAGTTTGGTCAAATTTGGTGGACGTTAAAGTATAATTAAGTTCTTGCACTTAATAAATTCTGCAATTGGACCTAAATTAATTTTTAAACATAATTAAAATTTAATTTGGCCCTTGATTAAATCAAATTGGCCTATTAAAAGTTTAATTATATCATTGAACTTACTTTTTATGCAAATTTGTCCAATAATCATTTAATTTGACCTTGAATTCGTATTGTTTCTCTATTTTTTAGCATAATGGGGTACAATTAGGCCTTGAATTTCCTCTAAAATTGCAGCTGTATTCCCCGACCTGCTTTCTCCACGTTGTCAACCTTTATTTATTTATTTTTATTTTGGAAAAAAAAGTGAATTTTGGGGAATAACCCAGAATTGAGTTATGATTGTTGCCCTCCTCTTTACAATGCTTATGGTAGAAAGTCTCATAAGAGACTTTAGATAATAAGCTTTGTAAAGAAGAAAAAGAAAGATAGATAATAGACTCACCATATCAAGAAATTATGAATCCTTCTGAAAGCATTTAAAGTGAAATGGTTTGAAATGGTTTTCGAAAGATTTTGAAATGGTTGAATTGTCATGGGTGACCTACCTAGGAAAAAATGAAAAAGAGTTTTCAAGGTGGTGAAAAATGCAGAGATTTTTCAAAATGGTGAAAAATGAAAAGATTTTTTTTGAAATGGTCTTGTTGTAATGGGCAACTTATCCAAGTGAAAAACACGAAGATTTTTCTAAGAGGTGAAAAATACGAGGATTTTTCAAAGTGGTGAGAAATGCAATTTGTCTAGCGAAAGGATTTGGTTAGAGATACCTTGAAGGGATGATAGGATGGGGCTCAGAGGCGCGCTACCTAAGAGATGAGAGCTCAAAAGATCACTCGAGAGGAGAATGATAGTGCCTAAAGGTGCACTATTTGAAAGGTAAGGGTTCAAAGGCACACTCGAAAGGAGGTAGGGTTAAAAAACACACTACTTGAGAGATGAGGGCGTAAAGGGGGGCTAGCTAAAAGGTGAAGGCTCAAAGGCGCACTTGAAAGGAGGTAGGGTTAGAAAACACACTACTTGAGAGATGAGGGCTTAAAGGCGCACTACCCGAGAGATGATGGTTCAAAGGCGCACTCGAAAGGAGGTAGGGTTAGAAAACGCACAACCCGAAAGATGAGGACTTAAAGGCGCACTCGAATATAAGAGGTATGGCTGTAAAAGACAAAACCTAAGATGGTGGAAGGCTCAAAGGTCACTCAAATGGAAAGAGGTAGCGTTGTAAAGCGCAAAACGTAAGATGGTGGAGGGCTTTATGGTGCACTCAAAAGAAAAAAGTAAGGTTGTAAAGCGCAAAACCAAAGATAGTGAAGGGCTCAAAGGCGCATTTAAACAGAAAAAAGGTAGGGCTATAAAGTGCAAAACCTAAGATGGTGAAGGGCTCTAAGACGCACTAAAATAAAGGAAGATAGGGCTAGAAAGCACATTATCTGAATTATGAGGGTTGAACAGCTCGCTCAAAAAGAAGGAAGATAGGGCTAGAAAGCACACTATCTGAATGATGAGTTAGCCCGCTTAAAAAGTGGTGATGATGAGACACTGATCTGTCAAGGATGAAAGTAATGCATAATGATCAATATGCATGTATACTTACTTGAGAAATATATTTCCCCTTTCTTCATTGATTTGCCATCTTGAAAGTCCGAGTCTCTATAGTAAGCTTTGGTGGCTCTTCCGCTCTTGTTTACTCAAGTCACACTGATTGTGCATCAAAAGTATCATTAAGTCTCTTATTTTACATATGTATTTATTATTTTTATTTGGGTTTTTTATAATAATTGATGTGCTTTTTAGTAATGAAGTTTCTTTTAATGTCTCGATAGGTTTTTGAAGCTTAAATGAATTATTTCAGAAAATTCAACGTCGGAATTCGGAACAAAGAATTGAAGAGAAATTTAGTTGAAGATTGAAGCAAATCTTGGTTCAAATAAGTGCTCCAAATTTGCCCTAAAAATCAATTCTAGTCCAATTCTAGAAAAGAATATCATATGATCTATTTCAAGCCCAAACATGCTTTATGTTGTGTGCAAACTTCAACCATCAAACACTCAAGGTTTCAATGTCAATCTTAGCCCAAATAATAGGTACATTTGTATTCTTATTTGATGCTTAAATTCAGCCCCAAATCACCCTCCAAATCAGCCCAAACACAATCCATGATCCTACATGTCCACACAATAAATAACATTTGATTTATTTGGGTAATTCATTGATCCAAGAGGGCAAGCACATGGATGGAAAGCTGGAGGGGACATTGTGACATTATTTTGGGTCAAAAGAAGAAAGAGACAACTCATAAAGGAGGAAGAAAAATGTGTTGCTGTTCTTTAATGATCTGGAAAGATAACAGAATGGCCTATAAATATGTCTCGAAAGCCATCTCCAAAAGAGGCTTCTAAGAGGGTCGAATTGCTGTCCAAAGTTAGAGTCAGATTTGTGTCTGAATTTTTACTGCAATTGTGTTGTGTTCTTCTTTATAGATTTCGGTTCTTTAGATTGTAAAACTTATTATTTCAGTTTGATTTAAGTTATTTCATATTTATTAAAGTGTTATTACATATAATCATGGTTGGCTAATCTCCTTCTTGGATCCAAATCAAGGATGATGGTGGTTGAGGTGAGTTCTTTAAGATATGAATGAATCTTAATGTCTATCTTTTCATTTTCTTCATGAATGTTTATTATTGCAAAGAAATTTTAGAAATCATTTAGGTAATGTTATAATCTTGAATTTTTATGCACAAACCTTAGTTTTGGTATAGAGATTGCTTGATTCAATGTCTTACTTAATATGAAAGTACTTGTTCATTCTTAAGCAATAATCAATCTTCATCTTTTTAAACTTCATTGTAATATCTTCCGATCTAATATCACCATCGTTGATATTAGGTTGAGTTATCTTATATATTTTGAAGGAATCACCAATACATCACCATTAAAATTGATTTGGACCAAGACTTACTTTTTCTTGTCATTTAAAATCTATTTACACTTTTTCATCTTTGAAAACAAATCCATCAATTATTTTCAACCAAGTTATTGTTAATTTAATTTCTCGAGTTTTTTTTGTTACCTAGCTTAATTTCCAGATCTAGCTCTCTGTGGATATGACCTCGATCTTACCGAGTTAATTGCTACATCGCACACTCGTGCACTTGCGAGTTAAAACAAGCCGAACATAAAAAGCGGTCAAGTACACACCTTATGGACTTGTTCTTCTTAGACTTTTTCTTCTCTCTAATAGTAAGCTTTGATGGCTTTCCCGCTCTTGCTTACTCAAGCCATATCTTGTGATCTTGACCTTTGGGAAGGATATGACATCAACATACTTTTTTGCCCATAATTTATTTGAAGGATTGTCAACTCTATATTATATCTCATGTTTTCTTAGAAAGGGAATCATGGAGCCAACCTTATGTGTTTTGGTGGATTGCTCCTCAATTTGATCATGTCTTCAAGTGTTCAATTTGGGTTTTCATTGGGGATGAGACTATGTCAAAAAAGATTTGGTTATTTATAAGGAGTTATTTTTATGGAGAGTTTTTGGAATTTCTTAAAATGGTAAGAATAAGAGTTGAAGTGGCAACCCTAATTTGAAAAGAGTTTAGGAACTCTTTGATGGCTAAAAGTGCTTAAAATAGGGTGTCGTGACAACCCTATTATGGAAAGTAAAGGGGGCTGTTTTGGGCAACCCTAAAGCTTAATTATCTTGGAAAATATGGTTGATTATTATGTGGAAAAAAAAACATAATATGTGTGCATGCATGGAATTAGCTTACATGAAAGTATTGCTTATATTGGAACATCAAGTGTTGGAAACTAAAAGCTTAATATATGATAATGTAAGAGTACATGTACTCATGAGTCACAAGTATCCAAATTGCTCAAAGAATATTGATAAGAACATTCTTAATATTTAAGAAGTGAATTTGATGTAAGACTTTATATGATGTTGTTGTGATGTCGCAATCACAAAATTAATTACCCTAGCTTAAATAAACAAGATAGTAAAGAGCAAGTAAGAGGTTGATCCCACGAGGAAGGTTTAATTCAGATTTTTATGCTAGTTGATATGCAATTAGGGGAGTTTTTAGGTTATCTAGGCTATAACATAACAAAACAATCAAGCTAAATTAAATAAATCAGAAAATTATAAAGAGAACAAACCTTGGTTTCAAGGTTTCATCCACTTATGGAAATCAAAATCGATCATTGAAACGATACATAAATTTATATTCTAAATATTTATATTTTCTTAACATTAGTTAGTTAACCGATTCACCGTATAACTAACTCTAACCATCAAACAACCACAATGTACACACTAGTAACTTAATTCACTGGTAGCCTTAAGAATTATATAAGTTAATTAATTTAGACAACATGACTATCCACAATCCATGTTTGATTTGATCAAATGTTTTTCCTATGATTAATAATATAGATCCGCCATAATTATTAAACTCAGTTGCTTTATAAGTTTATATACCACAACTCTGGTTTTAATAGTAAACTTATTAATAAATTAGTTAGAATAATAACTTAGAGTCCGCTCTAGCAATCAAACTAATCAATAATAGGAAATAAGCATAAGAAAACAAATATACTCATCATATAAACTAAAAAGAAAAGGTAAAAAAGATCTCACGGTTCTTGAAATCCAAAGGTTTATATGTCCTTACAACCAAGAAAAAGAACTTAGCATTGCATGTCTATTGAGAGACTAATCAAAAGAAAAGATGAATACATGATTTCAGGTATAGGAAGAAAAGGTGAGTTTTTCTTCTCTTTCTAGCCATCGTTTCCCTTCCTTTTTTTCTTTCTTTTTATTTGATAGGAAACCTTAATTCCTCATTCCTACAAAATAGTCATTTTCTAAGTAGACAATTTACATTTAAGTAGTACAATAACTACTTTCCTAAAAAAAAAAAAAATAGTCTTGCATAAAATCTTCAAGCCTTGACTTTGGACATAAAGGAGTTAAATTTCCCAAATAAAAACTTGGATGTCGATTTGGATGCTTTGGGAAGTAAATTAGACTTGATTCTTCACAAAACCTATATGCTGGCAGAATTCATATATCATCTTAGAAAAATCATATCTCTATAATATGAGCTCTTTAGCTGCTGAAATTTGGTAGGCTGATAGGTCCTCGAGTCAAGAATCTAACAAAATTGATTTTGCATCAAATAGACTTCTCTAACATAAGATATTCAAGTCGGAATGACCGAAGGTCAATATTGGTAGAATGCGAGATTTATTTTTGAAGGCTGCGATTTCCATGCTTTTTCTCTATTTATTTTTCTTGCCAAATATATAGAAATTTATGGATGTTATCTTTCTAATGCCACTAGAATCACTTCATTTTGATCTCTAGAGCTTAAGCTAGGCATAAAACATTGATTAGAGATCAAATCTGCTATTTATCTTTAATTTACTTCTTTTTGAATCTTACATCCAAAGGTGTCTTCAAAACATAAAATAAAAAATATTAATGTATTTTATATATAAAACATAGGAAAAATACTAGGTAAATATGGGTAAAATTATCGAATAATATAATTGCGTCAGATGTAGGAGAGACATTGGTCAGAGGTCAAATCTGTCAATTATCTTCAATTTATTTCTTTTTGAATCTTACATCCAAAAGTGCCTTTAAAACATAAAACAAAAAATATCAAGGCATTTTATACATAAAACATAAGAAAAATACTATGTAAATATGGGTAAAACTATCGAATAATATGATTATATCAGATGCAGGAGAGGCATCGGCTGTGGGATTCTAGGCAATTGAGACAAGACTAGTGAGAGGAACATGATAAAAATAAAAAATACCATATTTTTCTCCCTTATTGTTTATTATTTTATAATTTTTTATGCTTAAATGTACTCATTATTGTTATGTGATTTAGAATGCAAATGGAGGCGTTAAGGGCAAAATAAAGCTAAATAGGTGATTTTGGATGGTTTCAACACTGTTTTGTAATTTGAGCATAATTCTATCATTCAAACATTGATAGAGATGATTCAAAATGCTATATAACTCTAAAAAGACACTCAACAACTTTCATGTTTTGCGTTTTTAGAGATACTAATGCACTGAGGTTGAAATTTAGCATAAAGTCGTTGCACATGTACTGCCAACATGTTGAAACATTCTTTGGCTTGCAAATCTAATACGATGTTGTTTATTTTTGGAAACTTCAAGATTTAGTGCATCAATTTCAGCTGAAAACATCACTTTTCTAGTTATATTAAAAGATTTTATAGGCTCATTGGAAGGAAATTAACGTGTAAAAAAAAAGGGAGATCAAAGGACACCTCTCTTGTCCCTCTTCTCTATTTTTCTTCTCCTTTGAGTTTTCACCATGGTCCTATGTGGCTAAATTTTTAATTAGTCGAAAAAAATGGAAGCTTCAGAATCAATAAAACTGTGAGATCTAATTTGTTTTCACTATTCAATTCATTTTTTGAGTATTGAATGTTCTTCGATGCCTATTTTATTGATTGTCTTGTTTAATTAAGAGGCTTACTAGTTTATTATTCATTGCAATCTGATGCTAAATTAGATATCAAACCTTTAATTTTTTAATCTCTCTAATTTATGAAGCAACTAAGGTTTAATGATTTGCTACATAAGAAACCATTAGATCTTAGAAAGAATGTTCCACTAAATTAAATGCAATCATTTGTGCTTGTATTGTTTAGTTTCACTAATCTCTCTAATTATTAAGGCTGCTACTAGATTCAACTTCTAGCATTAGTTTTGAGTTATTTTGTTGTTAGGGTTAATTTGCTTGTTTTCTAATTAAATGCAACTAAGAAAAGATAGGAAAATAGTTCTAATGGTGAATATTCAAAGTATGAATTGATAAATACTTGCATTGATAATTAGATGTAAAAAAAACTCGATGCTGAATGTTGACTTAGACCAATAATTGTTCTTTCTATTGATTTCAATAACATAATTTGAGTTGTTTCTTAGTTGTTTTCTTTAAAATTATTTTTTTATACTCAAACTAGACTCTTACAAATATATGTAGTAGGGCGAGTAAGGTAAAGTTGTTATGAATTTTATACAGGATTAATGAGAGGAACATGTAGGTGCTTGTCACCTCATCCTCTTTAATTTACAACTATTTATATAAGTCTTTATTTTTAGTATTAACATAATTATTTGTGTCATAAACTAATTTTAGGTTTCCATAAAATTTCATATTTACAAAAATAGAAAAAAGAAAAAAAGAAAAGAATAAGAAAAAAAGGAAAATAATACCCTGAATCAATCAGGCATGCACAACTATTCAAAATACTAGGTAGATGAACATTTTGGGGTCTTATTGAAGAAATATTGGGAAAAAAGGATTGAAATTTTTGTCAAGATTGTACAACTTGAAGGTTTGAGGACAAACATAGACAAAATTGCATAGTTTGGTATTCCAATTTTTGACAAATAAATGTTTAACTAAGAAGAAAGTTGAATATGAGAGAAAAATTGCAAAATAGAAGAAAGCCAATGGCTTAATTGATTTTTGGAAGAGCTTATTTGATTTAGTCAAGGGCTAAAATGAAAGAAAATAAAGTTTGAAATTTAATTTGTCTAAAATTGGAAGAATTGATAAGTCCAGTGACATAATTGAACTTTAGATTGATTTAATTAGTGCAATTATGGGTTTAATTTGAGAAATATCAAAGTTTAGGAGTCGATTCTAGTCAAAATTGCAAGGAATGAAGATCCAGTGACCAGAATGAGTAGGAATTGAGATTTTAAGAGTTTAATTAACTTAATTAGAGGTGAAATTGTAAAAACTAGAAGTTTAAAAGAGTTAATTAAGGACTAAATTGAAGAAACCCAAAACAAAAAACCATTTTATAAGGAACATAGAAATCCAAGAGTCCAATTGCAAACTTCCAAGGGTGAAATTGAAAATATTATAAAAGATAAGGACAATTTTAGGCTTAATTAAAAGGTTTCAAAAGTTTAGGGTGCAAATTAAAAATTGACTTTAATTCCTAAATCCCCTCTAACGAACGACTTGTCATCTGATGTTAAACCAACGACCCAAATGACACGTCGTTCGACCATTATTTATTTTATTCTTCCTTTTTAGCTAGAGAAAGTTGCCTATGAAACAACTAAAACGGCCTCGATTCAACCTAATTTCCCCACCAAATTGCACCAAATACACTCTAAATCATAGCCCAGATTACCTCCTTAAGTATCACTAATTCATTCAGTTTTCTTTACTCCTACGATGATCATATGACATAAAGGAAACATGTCCTCAATAGTCCAACAATGGCAAGACTGTTGGTGTTTCCTTTTCACCAAATACAAAGTAGGTTCAAGCGGTTAAGATCTTTATCCACAAGATCTTATATTGTTTTAAAAAGGTAGGGGGATCAAAGATGAGGGAGATGGATGGATTTCCTAGGAAGAATCTGATTGTTACCCTATAAAAACCTAAAGGAAGCAACTTTTAGAAAAAAAGGGGGGTAAAGGCGAGAACTAGAGAAGCTTTAAGTTTTGGAAGTGCTAGCAATCACCAACCCGTAAAGAAAAGATCACCTATTGTTTAAAAAAAATCCAAGACCTATAAACTAGCCTCTTTTCTACCATTCTCTCACAGTCTCACTATTGTTTCCACCCTTCCTCACGACATCAAAACTAACCCAGCAACGGTAGCAATAAAAAAAACTCTACAACCATCCACCAGCCTCTCATCATTCCATTAGCACATCCTATTCTCTCATCTAATAAAGGGTTTCAAAGAATAGTCCAAGATTTTGTTTTGTTTTAGAGTTTTCCTTTGGCATTAAAGGCAATAAGCTATCAAGGAGTTCCAACATCGTGTGGGAATTAAAGAACAATCAAATCCTCATTTTTGTTATAGGTATTGTAGCCCTGCAACTTTCACTTCACCATGTAAATATAAGGTTATATTGAGCATACTACCTTGATAATGAACTGTCGACCTTTCCCTTTTTTTTTGTACTATGAGTTTTTTAAAAAACTTCTTCATGAGTACCTTTCTTGACTTGTTTTAGTTAAGAGTAAAAGATGAGTCTAAAAAAAACTTTCTCTAGTTAACTATTAGGACATATTCTAGTACAAGTTAGATAGTAAACTAATAGAGGGTTATAGTTGTCACACCTAAATTATGATGACCTTTAAAAAAGGAAAAAAGAATAAAATAGATATCTAATATCTTGTTCTTAAGCTTCTTCATAGGTACCTTTCTTGACTAGTTGTTTTAGTAAAGAGTAAAATATGAGTCTAAAAAAAACTTTCTCTAGTTAACTAGAAAGAAGACAATATATTATAGTCCAAGTTAGATAATAAACCGATAGAGGGCTGTAGTTGTCACACCTAAATCGCGGTGACCTTTAAAAAAAGGACAAAAAGAACATAATAGATATCTAGCATCTTGTTCTTAGAGGGGAAAGGTCTTGTTTAAGGAGTCACCACCTAGTATTATGGTCATTAGAAACCCTAACAAGTCAACAAAGATTCTGTAGTACGAGACTAGTTACACAAGGTGTTAGTGAATATTAAGGGCATTCCCAGTATGGGAACTTGAATATAAGGCTTGTATTCATAGTTTGGAAGTTGCCTTAGAGATGAAGATAAGAAAATTAAAGGTGTATGGGGATTTAGTGTTGATAATCTACTAGGTAAAAGGTGAAAGGCAGAATAAGGATGAGAAACTAAGATTGTACCAAGAATATCTATCCAAACTTGCTAAAGATTTTGATGAGATAGAGTTTACTGATCTAGAAAGAGATAAGAATCAGTTTGGTGATGCTTTGGAAACTTTAGCCTCTATGACTATAATTGATTGTAGCATCAGAGTATAACCCATATGTATTGAGATCAAGAGCTCTCCTACTTATTATTGTTTAGTAAAAGAGGAATTAGATGGTAACCCTTAGTATACAGATATAAAGAAGTTAATCCAATGTCAAGAATATCCTTCAAGAGCATCAAAGGTGGATCAGAAAACCTTGAAAAGTACACGAAGGAATCTACGCCACATGCAAATGTGCACATGATGGCTAGGCAAATGCAAAGAGTGATAAGATTAATGCATATTTATTCAACATTCTATCGTCTTGGTCATTCATAATGTGGGAAATAGATGTGATTGGGCTGATTAATCCAAAAGCTAGCAATTAACATCAGTTTGTTCTTGTGGCAATTGATTACTTCATAAAATAGGTAGAGGCATGCTCCTATGCCTATTTGACTAAACAGGTGGTCAAACAATTCATTAAGAAAGATTTAATTTATCGGCATGGTTTACTTGGAAAGATAGAGATCGATAATGCCCAGAACTTCAATGGAAAGATGATTGTAGAATTATATGCTAAGTAGAAAATCAAACATTCTAATTCGACTCTCTACATACCAAAGATGAATGATGTTGTTAAAGCTGCTAATAAGAACTTAAAGAAGATTGTCCAGAAAATGGTTGTTACCTACAAAGACTGGCATGAATGGCTTCCTTATGCTCTCCATGCATACCAAATAACTATAAGGAAATTAACTGGGGTGACATCTTATTCACTAGTTTATGGGATGGAGGTAGTGATGCTTTTAAAAGTGGAGATTCTCTCTCTAAGGCTCCTAATAGAATCTAAGCTTGTTAAGGCTAAATGGGCTAAAATACGACATAAACAACTAAACATGATCATAGAGAAGAGATTAGATGCAATATATCATCACTAATTGTACCAAAAAAGGATGGCTAAAGTGTATGACAAGAAAGTCCAACCAAGGGAGTTCAAGGAAGGTGATATGGACCTTTTGATCACATATGTGGTAATACAACTCCCAATAAAGTAGATAACAACCCGGAAAACCAAAAATTAGGTTTGATAGAACATTCACCTAGAGGTAACCATATATCTAAGAACCAAAGATATTGGAAAAAAAAACTTGGACCCAAAGATAACCTTGTATCTAAAAACCATAAGTATATGAATGACACCACGAAGCCATATAATTTATGATAAGTTAGTGTGCGATCTTTGTCCCTGCAAGGAAAGGTTGTTTTGCCACAAACAAAAGAAAAACTCATATTTTTCTCCAACTTACTGCTGAAATTTGCAGTTAAAAATCAAGATATATTTTCCTCTAACTAACCTTAATAGATCCCCTTTAGGTTGCACGTTAATGAGTCTAAACTAGTAATCAACTAACATAAGTCAAATAATGAAATAAACCCCTAAACAATGTCTAATGAGCAAGAACAAATCCAAATTTAAAATAAATAAATAAATAAATAAAATAGGATAATAAAAACAAAATCTTCATGCTAAAATTCCTCTATGTAGCTTGAATCTCCAATTTTGACATATTCTTGGTAGATTTTTAGTCCTAACTTCAATCACATTGTTTTCTCTTGTCTAGATGAATATTGGGCCTATGATAAATGGTTGGAAATTTGATATATATAGTTTCCATCCCAACTTGAATTACAACAACTTTTCACCGTTAGCTCTAGATATGTCCCAAACAGTATACAAAGGTTTAGTCTGACATATTTGACAATATTTATCTAGTAACATCGACCATCTAAAATAATATGTTCATGGACACCATTTGACCTGAAATGTTACCAAAATTTATTTTCACGTGTCTAGTATCTCTCTGTAAAATTTTAGCTTGTTCCAATATATGATTTGAGAGATATGCTTGATCTCGCAAAATTGATCAGCATATATTTTAATATCAAATTCAGATCCAACTTAGTTTGTATCATCCTCCCCTTCTTTAAAAAGATTCAAACTCAAAGATATACAATGGAAAACATCTTCTAAGGTCAGCAAATCAGTACTGAGTCTAAGAATATCATCATCATCAAAACCAAGAAGAACCTTGTTGGTAAATAAGGTCCCTCTAATATACAAGCTCTCTTTTTCAACTATCTCCTTCTTCTTCAATTTTAGTTGTTCCTCGTATATTTGCTTAGGAGTCAAAGATACAAGAGTTATAGGTTTGCCATTCATCTCAAAAGAATACTTATTTGTTACTCAATCATGCATAACTCTCTTATCATACTGTCATGATCTACGAAGTAATAACTGACTAGCTTGCATTGGCACAAAATCATATAACACTTCATCACAATATTTACCAATAGAAAAAGCAACCAAAATCAACTTATTCACTTTCACTTCACTTCCATCATTCAACCACTATAATTTAAGGTATGAGATGTTTGGTAGTGTGCAAGTTCAATTGTCTCACTAATTTAATACTAGCTACATTAGTGTAACTACCACCATCTATAATTAAGCTACATACGTTATTATGAATGTGGCATCTCGTGTGGAATATGTTCTCCCTTTAACCTTCTAAATCATCCACCTTGACATGCATATCCAGTGCTCTCCTCACCACAAGTGCCTATCCCTCAACCAAATACTCAACATAAATATCATCATCATCATCCAATGGTGACATCTTCTCCTCTTCATCCTCCCCATCAGTCTTATCCTTATTATTAGCTTTCATAACCATGAATATTTTGTTTGAACAATGTGAAGCAACATGACCAAAACCCAGATAATAAAAGCATTTAATGTCATAGTTACAAGAAGTGGGAGTAACATTGTTACCTTTAACAACGGTTGAGGTGTCTTTCTTCTTTTGAGGGTATTCGACCTTGCCCTTCTCATTCTGTGGTGATGGACCACCCCCAATGTTAGCCTTCCAATTAGGTTTCCAAGGTTTTGAAGGGCCTAATGGTTGGCTTGGCCAAATGGTACCCTTTCATTTAATCTCTTTCAACTCCATATAATGATGCAACTCCACAATATGAGCTATATCATGATCAAGACATTCATGAATCTAGCCATAATAGCCTCTATATTAGCTCGAATCACAACAAGTTTCATCTCCTTAAAGTAATCATCAACACTCTCTGTGCCTTGACTCAAACTCTACAACCTTTGATACAATTCTATATAATAATGGTTAGGCACAAACCTCCTCCTAATAAAGGATTTCATCTCATCCTAAGTATCAACTTGGCTGTCATAATTCCTCCTATAATTTGTCACTAACTAATCCTACCACACAATAGCATAGTCAATAAAAGCAATCACAAGAAGCTTGACTTTCTTGGGCTCCAGATAATTATAACACTAAAAACTTCACTCCACTTTCTTCTCTCATTCTAAAAAACTTTTGGATCATTCTTCCCTTGCAAAGCTACTTTTAGCATTATGGTCATAATACCTATAATTATCCCTCTAGCAAAAATTTACACCATATCGTTCCCCTACAAACTGACAATTCCACTGCTTTCCAAAACATTTCTCATGTCCCACGAACACATCTTCAAAATCAACATCCCTTATGTCCACATTATCAGCTATAAACTCGTCCACATTATCAGCCATAAACTCATCCACATTAGTGTTAACTCGCTTAACAGCCCCCTTAACATTAAATTCTCTTTACTAAGACCTAATTTGAACCCTACCATGATTATTAACATGTTGCCTCTCCAACCTATTTCCAAATGCATTGGCCACCTGATCCATCTATTGATTCATAATGCAAAACTGAGTTATAATTTCTTTGTCTTATCTCTATGGTTCAATGCTCTTGCTTAACTCCTACATCTTTAAATCTGAAAATTAGTTAGTTGACAAGAAATATATATTCCTCACCCACTTTGTCACTCAAGTATATTCATTATGCTTTTTTTCCTCTCATATCACCTTTCTTTGACTCTTGTTAAACTGAAATTAACACCAAATATAGCAGTCTTAGCAGCGTATTCTGATTAGTACTGTCGCACGTCACCCGTGCAGCATCTATTTTGGTGATTTTTTTTTGTTTGCTTATTTGATTCGTTGGGAGTCGCCACCTAGTATTTCATTGAGGGTTACTAGGAAACCCGAATGTACTGGTCTTGTCAGATACTTACGGGTAAGGAACTGGTTGTGGTTAGGGAAGGTATTAACACCCCTAACACACCCTACCTGAGGTAAGCTGCTTCGTGGCTTTGATGTGATAAAGAAGTTTTAAAAATTTTATCTTTTCATCGGATATTAGAAATACAACTTACTTGTAAGTTCATAATCCTTTACCATGAGCAAATCAAAATATTAAATTCTTCTTTATTCTTTGCAATTTTATCATAAAAAACATCCATAAAAAATACAAACATATTCACTTTCGCTACATTTTTTTTTCTATTTTTACATCCACACTACAAATTATAAAAATTCAAAAATAAACAAAAATTACATTAAACAATTTGAAAATTACAAAATAATTCAAAACAATTCAGAATAGTGTCAGACAGACTTCTGGAGTTGTCGGAACAGTGTCATGCATACGTTTGAAGCTACAAGACAGTGGTGGCGCTTTTGCTCCATGCGCCGCCGCATACAACCCCAAACAACTAGTGCATCTAGCTCAACTTCGTCTTGTCTTCCCTTCTGCACTGGCAATGAGGAGTAACGTCACCTGCAAAGAAGAAAAAAAACGCAAGCAAAGTCTCGGTTCTTCCCCCTCTTTTTGATCTGATCTCTTCTAGTTCCTTTCTTTCTCTAAGTTTGTTGTTCTCTACTAGTTGCAAATCCGACCGTTGGTCCTCAGTTGGAAATGGGGCTGATTCTGTGGGCACTACTAGAGGAAGAAGGGTTGCTGCTGGCCGATGTGCACAACGGCTAAGGAAAGAAAGACCTGCTGGCTGAAGAGGGAGCTGTGGGTCTGAGGAGATGGGGAATGGCTCTGCCCGTTCTCTGGTCAGGGGAGATGAGGTTGTTCTGTGGTGCTGCTTGTGGTAGGTTGAAGGAGAGAAAACTGGGTCTGTCGGCTGTAGGCAGAAATTGCTGCTACTGGAGGTTAGGTGAAGGAGAGAAAGTTGGGTCGGTCGAGGGAGGAGAAGAACGGCGCTGAGAGGAAGGCCTTTGTGCAGGGAGGCTAGGAAGTTGTGGTTCTATGAGGGGGAATTTCATGATGGCTGCGGGGCTGTTGGATGGAGGAGTTGGGTTTGCTCAGGTTAGATGAAGGAAAAGGGAGCAGCGGCTGGAGGTTGGGGGATGTCGTGGCCGTCTTATAGGTAGAGGCTAGGGAGGAGGGTTAGTGGCGGCTGAGAAGAGGGAGAACGGCTTGTGGATGGGTGCTGCGGTTAGGGTTTTCTTTTTCAAGGGAGGGAGCAGCGGCTTGGAGAAGATGAGAGGAAAAGGGGGGGAGGCGCTCCTTTGAAAGAGATGGGTTTAGGGTTAGGATTCTTTTTGTGTTTTCTCTAACGTTTCAAAATTGCCACCCTTTTTATGTGTGCAGACTACTATTTATAGGCAAAATATTGTTTGGTCCGTAAATTTGATCCCTTAATTTTTTTTTTGTAAATTTGATTTTTCTTAATATTTTTGTATTTTTTTTAAAACGAGCAATATCAACATCGACTAAATGAGAAAAATCAATGATTTTAAAAATGACGCGTGAAAAGTCGAACGCGTTCACAAAACATTTGAAAAATTAAATTCTTTTGAGACGATGTTGAAAATGCTAAAAACTATACAAATATATTAAAAAACATATTTTTTTGGATTTTCATTGTTTTTCACTATTTTTGGATGTTTCAAAAATTTTAGCAAATAGGTGAATCAAAAATTGGGTAACAACAAGTACTTAAAAGTGCATTTTTATCAAGGTTTTATATCATCATTTTGCACTTAAAGTATCAATAACTCCTTAACTAGAGCATGTTTTATAATATCATGTCTAATACTATAAGATACCTTTAGTTTATGATAAATGTTCATCTTAAATGCAGGCCGATCACATAAATGAAGGGATTGATTGATGAGTTTAACTACTGAAATTGAGAAGATAAAGACAGGGCTAAGCTTAAAAAAGAGATACTGGTTTAGTACAAATTGGAACACTGTTCAGTCATTGGGTCATATCTGAAGCTGTAGATCTTGGATTTTAGTTTGATTTATATGGCTAGAAAGCTAAGACATAGGCCTAAAACATTCAGGAGTCCAAGACTCAATTCTGCTGTTTGGAAGTTCAAATCTTAGCATCAAAAGAGAAGTCTAAATCTGTCCTGCAGCCTAGACATTGTTCAGTGTTCAGCCCATATCTCGAGTTATAGAAGTTCAAATGCACCGATTCTTTTTTTGTTCGAAAGTTGAGACAATTTCCTAGAACTTTCATGAAGACAATCTGTTCAAATTCTGATGTTAGCAATGATGTTTTGTTTAGACAAGAAGATAAGGATTGTCACCAAGTCAAAATGTGGCCACCCACTCAACAATTAGTCATCAAATCAATAGTTCTGAATTTTTGCCTATAAAAGGAGGCATTTTCCATGCATTTAGGCATCTTAGTTTTCATATCAAGATCATGTTCTTGCTCTCTCTCTTTATATTTTTGTAATGCTTAAGTTTTGTTTATATTAATCTCTTGTTTATGCTTTTCATTTCATTTCCTTTACTTAGTTAACTTATATCTTATTTATGTTCTTATCTTATTTATTTATGTTTCTCTCTTTCATTATGTTTAGCTAAGTTTATTATGCCAAGGTGAAAAAGTTACACTAATGGTGTAAGAATAAGTATAGTATAAACTCAACATGGACTTTAATGTTTGATACTAACATGTTTTGTATTTGTCATCTTGTTCACTTTTAATACTTTACTTGTTAAATGGTTAATCTAGATTTATGTTGTATAACCCTTGGTACAAAAAATATTTGGCACTTTCATAGCCCAACCGTATGGTATAACCGACACCTATACTATGAAAGGAACTTGATTTGTTGTTAACTTAAGTTATAATCATGAATACCTGACAGTATTTACAAGTATTAGCATTATTTGAATAAGATAACTAATGTAATCATGTTAATAATTTATAATCCGATTGGAACCTCCTTTGTGCGTGGTTTCCAGTTGAGTAATAAAAAGAGTTCTATACTATACTTGTTTGAAATACCATTAGTGGATCCTCTAACCTTGACAATTACTTTATCCTTGTTTAATCCTTATATCAATATCACATCTCAAAGCTCTCTTTAACTCCTTTTCTGTTATTATCCATTTATTTATTTGTAGTTTATACAGTTAACCTCCCTGTGGTTCGACTCCGGTCTTGCCGAGTTATTTATTACTTCGACACTCCTACACTTGAGAGAAGACATCAACTCTTTGGTCGTGTCAAGTTTTTGGCTCCGTTGTTGGGAAGGAATGGACTGATGAAGCTATCATTTGGAAACATGACATTGGAGATGAATATTTTCAACATTTGCAAGCAACCTGGAGATGATAATGATTTACAGGAAGTAGATTTTATTGAAAAATTAGTTCATAATCAATTTCAAACCACTTCCAGTAAAACTAAGATTGATGAATCTGACAATTTGCAAATGGTCTATTTTCAGGAAGAATCAAAGGTAAGTAATTGGAGACCAAAAATTGAGGAATTGCCACCATGATCAATTGAGTCCGTTCCTTCAAGTGTTCAATGATTAGTACTTAAAAGTGCATTTTTATCAAGGTTTTATATCATCATTTTGCACTTAAAGCATCAATAACTCCTTAACTAAAGCATGTTTTATAATAACAAGTCTGATACTATAAGATACCTTTAATTTATGGTAAATGTTCATCTTAAGTGCAGGCTTATCACATAAATGAATGGATTGATTGATGAGTTTAACTACGAAAATTAAGAAGACAAAGACAAGGCTAAGCTTAGAAAAGAGATGCTAGTTTAGTACAAGCTGGAACACTGTTCAGTTATTAGGTCATATCTGAAGCTGTAGATCTTGGATTTTAGTTTGGTTTATATGGCTATAAAGCTAAGACATAGGCCTAAAACATTCAGGAGAGTCCAAGACTCAATTCTGCTGTTTGGAAGTCCAAATCTTAGCATCAAAAGAGAAGTCTGAATATGTCTCGAGTTATAGAAGTTCAAATGCATCGATTCATTTTTTGTTGGAAAGCTGAGATAATTTCCTAAAACTTTCATTCAGACAATCTATTCAAATTTTGATGTTAGCAATGACATTTTGTTCAGACAAGAAGATAAGGATTGTCACCAAGTTAAGATGTAGGCACCCACTCAACAATTAGTCATTAAATCAATAGTTCTGAATTTTGGCCTATAAAAGGAGGCATTTTCCATGCATTTAGGCATCTTGGTTTTCAGATCAAGATCATGTTCTTGCTCTCTCTCTTTATATTTTTGTAATGCTTAAGTTTTGTTTATATTAATCTCTTGTTTATGCTTTTCATTTCATTTCCTTTACTTAGTTAACTTATATCTTATTTATGTTCTTATCTTATTTATTTATGTTTCTCTCTTTCATTATCTTTTACTAAGTTTATTATATCAAGGTGAAAAGGTTACATTAATGGTGTAAGAATAAGTATAGTATAAACTCAATATGGACTTTAATGTTTGTTACTAACATGTTTTGTATTTGTTATCTTGTTCATTTTTAATGCTTTGCTTGTTAAATGGTTAATCTAGATTTATGTTGTATAACCCTTGGTACAACAAATACTTGGCACTTTCATAGCCCAAGCGTACGATATAACCGACACCTATACTATGAAAGGAACTTGATTTGTTGTTAACATAAGTTATAATCATGAATACCTGACAACATTTACAAGTATTAGCATTATTCGAATAAGATAACTAATGTAATCATGTTAACAATTTATAATTCGATTGGAACCTCCTTTGTGTGTGGTTTCCAGTTGAGTAATAAAAAGAGTTTTATATTTGTTTGAAATACCATTAGTGGATCCTCTAACCTTGACAATTGTGTTTATCATTGTTTAATCTTTATATCAATATCACATCTCAAAGCTCTCTTCAACTTATTATTATTATTATTATAGTTAACCTCCATGTGGTTCAACCCCGGTCTTGCCGGATTATTTATTACTTCGACACTCCTACACTTGGAAGAAGACATCAACTCTTTGGTCGTGTCAAGTTTTTGGCGCCGTTGCCGGGGAGGTATATTCTTTTATAAATTATAATAATTATTTTTTTCTCTTTTCACTTTTCATTTTATCTAACTTTTGTTTCTTTTTCTTTTCTTTTCTTCCTTTTATTCTCTTCCTACACGTGAATTGAGAGTTTGGTCACGTACATTAAGTGGTAGACTTTGTAGGGTATCCTCATCATTTTTAAAAAATATGGCCGAAGAAGATAACTAGTCGCTTCATAATGAGAATAATGAGAATAATCATGTTAGAACACTTAGAGACTACATGAGTCCCACAAGAACAAGTGCACCCTCATGCATAGTTTTCCCGCCCTGATGCATCTCATTTTAATTTTAAGCTAAGCATTATTCAACTTTTACCTTCTTTTTTAATGGTATCTATAAACCGTGAAGATAAAATACAATTCATTAAGGATGACCTGAGTAAGGGGTCTTTAGATAATCTTCTATTTGCTCTTGAGACGTATCCTAGTGGAGATGTGCATCGTGCAATTCATGATTTATGGCCACAATTTCATAAAGAACATACTCGACATAGTCTTGAGAATCTGACTAAAAAAGACCCTATTTGCTAGTTTTTAAGAAAACTGGATGGGAAGCTTATCCCCGACTCATAGAGGGCGTTTAAGTCGTTCTTGGACGTAAAACCAAAGGAAGATGTGAGCCACAATCACAACTACCTATACATACACATGCTTTTTCAAAATAAATAAATCAATCAATCAATAGAGAGAGAGAGACAGAAAGAGAGAGAATGAGACTCCAATTGGCCTACATATAGGTGGTATGATTGCATTTTCAATTTGTCATTTATAAAATCTTCTCTTCCTTCCCTTCATTTCTACTCAACCCATACATTCAACAGATATAGAAGTGTGTAGAAATGGCAGGTTCCTCAAGTCATCACATAAGAAATATTTGTGTTTTCGGTGGATCCAGTCCTGGGAAAGAAAAGGAGTTTTTAGAATCAGCAAATCATTTTGGTCAGGTACTAGCTGAGAGAAAAATTCATTTAGTATACGGGGGAGGCAGCTTTGGGTTAATGGGGGGTGTCAATAGCTGCATTTTTAGGAAGCAGTCAAGTTTTAAGGGTCGTCCCCAAAGCTTTAGCAAAAGGGGACATCATTGGCAAAACAATTAGAGAGGAACTACAGGTCCCCACAATGTCTGATCGACGGAATGCAATGTTTAACCATGTTGATGCCTTCATTGCTTTACCAGGTGGTTTGGGCACATTGGAAGAGATCTTTCATATTTTCTATTGGGCCCAACTGCACATTCACCATAAACCCATAGGTCCGTTAAATGTTAATGGTTTTTATGATAATCTGTTGTCTTTTCTTGATCAAGCTATGGAACAGGAATTTCTAAAATCTTCAGCACGACAAATCATAATCTCTGCTGCTACTGTTGAACAATTGATTGACCAACTACAATCTTTTATCCCTGTAATTGATCCCTCCATGAGTCGCATAAATTGGTCAACTAAGGAAAGCCGTAAAAAGCTTAGATTGGATTTGAGCCTTCGTTTGTGAATCCTTATGTCTTTTGGTTTTATTAATAGCATATTATTTTGTTTTGTTATTTCTTATATTTGTTTAAGTGATGTCTTCTATACTTTATCTTTCTATCTTATGACATTGAGGACAATGTCTCATTCTGGTTAGGAAGAGAGGGTAGTGGTTGATATTAAAAAAAAAAACTAACTTACTAATTGTTTTTGCTATTATTAAAACCATTTGACAAAACTGTTATTAGATGGCAAAGGAGGAATTTTATTGACTCTTGAGACGCATCTTAGTAAATATTCTTATCAAGGTCTATCAGAATACTTATTAAAATATTCAGGTTTACAAACTCTCGCATTGTTATCATTTTATTATGCTCATATACTCATTTAACAAGTATTCTTAAACCGTCATTTTCACACACACACTTTAACATATGATTATGGGTTGCACATTAGATTATTACATTATTTATATTCTTTTGTTAAAGGTAACAACTAAGGGAAAAGAATAGTATATAATTTAAAAAAAAATTGATAATATTGATGATAATAAAAACATAGATAAGTTTGGTTTCATAGCCTTCCTAACCTAAGCAATTAAGCTCGAAGGGGTGTTTTAACACCTAATACCCTAAAGTCAACTGACTTGGGACCCAAAGCTTGTTACATGGGTTAAGGAGAAAAGCTTAAGAGAATCAAACATTGCACTATCTACGTATCAATATCTCCAACCCGAGTTACTAAGCTCATAGGGGTGTCTCAACACCTAATGCCCTAAGACCAACTGGTATGGGAGTCATTAGCCGAAAGCTCGTTACATGGGTTAAAGATGCATTGTGTTTTAAGTTATATGTATATATATTAAAAAGAAAAAAAAAGAAGATAATAATCCCAACCCAAGGAAGTTAACCTTAAACATTAGAACAAAATATTGTTTTCTTCCAATAAAAGCCCCATCATCTATGTTTTCATACATTGAGCACATAAAAAGGAAGGTTTATTAATATTTTGTTTAAGAGGTATTGAGCAGATATATAAATTTAATGAGAGTTTGTTTATGTGGATAGATTAATGGAAGTTGAATGATGAATGCCTTGCTTTGTGGAACTTGCAATTTGTTTTTCTATTTTAACGCTTTGATTACTAGGAACTAGTAATAAGCTGGTTGGAGGGTGTGATTAGTACTTAAAAGTGCATTTTTATTAAGGTTTTATATCATTATTTTGCATTTAAAGCATCAATAATTGCTTAACTAAAGCATGTTTTATAATAACAAGTTTAAAACTATAAGATACCTTTAATTTATGGTAAATGTTCATCTTAAATGCAGGCATATCACATAAATCAATGGTTTGATTGATGAGTTTAACTACTAAAATTGAGAACATTAAGAGAGGGTTAAGCTTAGAAAATAGATGTTGGTTCAGTACAAACTGGAACACTGTTCAGTCATTGGGTCATATCTGAAGCTGTAGATCTTGGATTTCAATTTGGTTTATAGGATAAAAAGCTAAGATATAGGCCTAAAACATTCAGGAGAGTCCAAGACTCAATTCTGCTGTTTGGAAGTCCAAATCTTAGAATAAAAAAAAAAAAGTCTAAATTTGTCTTGTAGCACAGACATTGTTTAGTGTTCAGCCCATATCTCGAGTTATAGAAGTTCAAATGCACCAATTCTTTTTTTGTTGGAAAGCTGAGACAATTTCCTAGAACTTTCATATGGACAAGCTGTTCAAATTCTGATGTTAGCAATGACATTTTGTTCAGACAAGAAGATAAGAATTGTCACCAAGTCAAGATGTGACCACCCACTCAAAGGTTATATAAAAAAATTAAATAACTCCTTAATATATCAATTATGATGTTATTATACTGTCTTAATTAAAAAATAACAATAGCAAAACAAGTTTGAATTACTGATGCAAATTAGACCTGTTATGATAAGTTCCAATCCTGAATTTAGTTCCTATAGCAAATGAACTCCAAATGACCTCAAATTTTATATGGAGTGCGATTAGGATTCATAAAAGCAGTATATGATATTTGAGAAGTTTCTGAATTGGTTTGGTCTAAAATCAACAAAAGTGACTTTTGAACGTTTTTTTTTTTTACTCTTTATGTACCGATATATTATGAGACAACAATAAACAAAAATAACACCCTTCTTTAAGGAAATCTAGACATAAACTATTAAGCTTTAGACACAAAATAATAAAAAATTAAATCAAAGACAACTAAAGCTAAGGAAGCCAAGGATATTGGATTTTGCTACGCAACCACACCCAATAATAGGACTCAATTTGATTGGTCTTACTACCAGCAGGACCCAACAGTTGAATTGTTTTTCTTTTCTCTTATATGTTTTCCATACAGTATAGAGAAAATAAATTGATGGGAGTTTTTTTTTAATATTGAACAAAAGTTGAGTGATGATAATTTTTTTTCATTTGAGGTTGGGTTGAGTTTCCTTATTAAAGTATGTTTGTTTTTGCATTTCAAAAATATTTAAAAAAAATTAAATTTTTTTTTAATTCAAATTAATATTTTTCATGGTTTTGTATTATTTTGATGTAATGAGATTAACAATCAATTTTAATTTCTTTTCTATTATTGATTTTTTTTCATACAGTAAAGAGAAAATAAATTGATAGGAGTGTTTTTATATTCTACAAAGTTGGGTGATGATAAATTTTTTTATTTGAGATTGGGTTGAATTTTCTTATTAAAGGATGTTTGTTTTTGCGTTTCAAAAAAATTGAATTTTTTTTATTTTTTTCTTTACTTCAAATTAATTTTTTTTCCTCTTGATTTTTTTTCTTTTCTCTTATGTAATGTTTTTTCATACGGTAAAGAGAAAATAAATTGATTAGACTTTTTTTATATTATACAAACGTTTGGTGACGATAATTTTTTTCCATTTGAGATTGTGTTGAATTTTTTTTATTATTAAAGCATGTATGTAGGCATTTTAAAAATGCTATCACATTAACAATGGTGGTGAATGTAGTATATGCATATTCTATTTCAATAAAAATAAAAAAATCAGAAAAGAAAAGGAGGGAAGTTGTCCCACCAATTGAAGGATTATGTTATCTTTAATGGACATAAAAGGAGAATTCATTTAGTAATATTATTTTTGTAAAAAACAAACTTGGTAATGGTGGTGTGTTATCTTTTATTGTTTTAGATTAGACTAAATAATTTATTTATTTTAACAAACTTTATGAATATTCAAAAAACAAGTTAAATAATAGCATAAGAATTTTATATATGTATATTCTTAATACATGTCTCACATATAATCGCAATGAACTCTTTAAAATAAAAACGTTCAGAAAAATTATAATTATAATATTATCATATTAAAGTTGATGGAACTCTCAATAAATTTTTGATTTACATCATATACTTTATATATTTGTATTATATAAGAGAAATTGTGAACAATAAAATCCATTAAAAAATAATTCATAAATATTATAATATAATATTTTATTGGATAACAGAACATATTTTAATTTTATAACATTAGTATATGAGATTCAAAATTTTGTTAAAATTTGATTTTTTTAGATTTTTTTTCAATAATTTTGAATTATAAATATTATTACATATAAATAAATTATGTGTCGGATCCAGTTCAACAAAACTCAATAACTTTGAATCTTGCTCTCAATAGCATCCAATAATTTTAGATCCGGCTATAATGAAATGAAACCCATCAGCTTTAGATTTAGTTACCCCACAACACTTAAAAGATTGTATATACTTTTCAATTTTTTTATATATTTTAAATAAAATATTATTAACAATGTGTGGAGCGCATAATAAATATTAATAGCTTAAATGTAACGGTTAAAAAGTGTCTCGGGAACTATGCAGACTCATGGCGTGGGTTTCTTGGCTAATTTAAAGAGACACTAAAGGCTAAGGGAACATAATGGTGTGATTGAAATTTTTTTAAATTAACCACAACTTTAAAAATTATTTTATTTTTATTATTTAAACTTATATTTTAATTTAAATTATAGTAAAAACTTGATTTTAATAAAAACTAAAATATATATTTTTAAAATTATAACCAAAACAATTATCTTAATACCAAACACCCAAAATCTTCATTCAATGATGTATTTTTTACATTGAGAAATTGTCATTTAATTTGTGCATTTCTTTCTAAAATTAAATTCTATTTTATTTATTACATTCTTGAGGTGCTACCGAAACCAAAATGTTAAGTACTGGTTTACTAACATGTCGCAATAATTTTTTTTTTATCATTTAGATACTGTATCATTGAATGAAAATTCCTATTTTTTTAACAAAATTAAATTTATAATTTAATTCCCAATTACCTGTCCAAGTGTAATACTTCTATACCATAGAGAGGACTTTTAACAAATAAATAAATGGTCTAATACATTAAAAATATATAATCACTAAAAATAAATAAAGGCAGCAAAACAAATTTTAGTCTCATGCTTCGTTCATAACCACCGAAAGAAATTATTATAAGAAAACAAGGATACCATAACATTAAACAAAGAGAAAACCTAGAAAAAACAAGCTAGGAAGAACGATGATGGGTGGTATACTGGCAGGAGGCATTTGAACAGCACCATTTTTCTTATTGGTATGATCTGGTGGGCTGGTGTCATTTGCGGACTGGGGTGGGGTTTCTAGCTCCAACACTTTGATGATCATCTTCTGCCCTCTCTCACAATGCCCAGCAACTCCACTGATGAAATAGAACAAACCAGGTCGGTCCAACTTGAAAACAGAGTCCCCATTGTTGGAGAAGAATAAGGGATGAGCAGATCGGCATTTTTGGTACTCTTCCTCAGTCACTACCAAAACTGAGTCTTTGTTGTACTTGAATTCTGAAATATTCATTTTTAAGCATAAACCACTTCTCTTTATTAGCATTGCTCTTAACACGATATTAAGTAGGAAAAAAAAAAAAAAACAGGAACTTACGAACAGTGTCGTCAACTTTAAACCTATTTTTGGAGGCCCAGTCAATGTACATTTGGCTATCTTTCTTAGGAATAGTCCAACCATCCTCACCTCCTACAAGAAACTCGGTGGAAATAACAAAGTAGAACTGAAAAATGGAGGAGAAGATAATCAACGAGAGGAAGACTTTGCATGAACCATTGAAGAGATCAGATGCCATTCTTGAGGTTTTTTTTTTCCTTTTTTGGTTTGAGAAAATATTAATGCAACTTAAAAGGTAAATAGTGAAGTTTAAGTCTGTTATATATATATATATATATATATATATATATATATATATATATATATATATATATATATATATACAGAGAAAGAGATCGAGTTGAGAGGATTATCGGGAGCGAGTCGTCGAGAATGTTGGGTAGTGGGCTGGCTTGATTTTCTCTTTGACTTGGTCGTGTGCATATATAACTGTTTTTCAAATACAGCTTTTTCTCTAGATTTGTTGAGTAAATTAGGATGAAATTAAAAAAAAAAATTATTTTAAATAAAATAAATAGTAATAAAAAAATAAGAATCAAATTTGAATAATAAAAAAGTTGAAAGATGATAAAATTAAAATTTTTTATAATTTAATCAATTATTTTAAATAAAATAAATAGTAATAAAAAAAATAGGAACTAAATCTGATAGATAAAAAATTTCAATTAAAAAAATATAAAAAAAATAACAATAACAAACCAAATTTGATATAAAAATAAAATTCTAAGCGATAAAATTAAAAAAATTAAAAAATAATTCAAAATAAAATATATAGTAATGAAAAACAATTAAGAATAAAGTTGATATAATCAACAAAGACAATTTTGAATTTTTAAAAAAGGTTATTCCAACTAAATAAAAAGAAAATATTTTTCTGAAACCAAGTCAAATATCTCTCTAACTAAAAAAGTATTGTTTATTAATTAAGTAAACAAAGAATGAAAAATTTATAAATTAATTTTTTAAAAACGAACTTTTCATAAAATAAACCGTTCCTTACTACCAATTCATCTGCATGCATGTTATCCATTTTGTAAATGGTCTCTTAGGAATTGTTTAGTGAATAATTTAATGAAGTATCAATCTTTACGGGGTGTTTAATTGATATGGGGTTAAAGCATGTTAAATGTTATCCTTATAAATTCCTTTTCTTTTTCGTTGAGGGGTTAATTAAGGGAGGGCTAAGTACCTCTGTGCAACATTAATTTTTTTTTAAATTTCTCTTCCATTTTTATTCAAAATAAAAATTAAATTAATTTTTAATTATCACTTAAAATCATTACTAACAATTTTATTATTTTCTATATCTTTTCATTAATATTTAGCCCATTATATCAAACATTTTTAAAATCTACGTTTATACCCATTATACCAAATATTATACAAAATATTTTAAAAAATTGCTCTTGTAATTATTACTTAATAGCATATTAGTTTGTGCTCCGTAGCGGGTCAATAATAATTTTTTTTAAATGTAAAAAAATATAAAGAGTATAGGGGATATTTTAAGTATTTTGAGTCTAGCAGCTAAGATAAACCTAAGAGCCTTGGGTCGGATGAACTCTTGGGTCTGCCAGCAAAGCCAAATCCAAAATAACCTTAGTTTTGGCTAAAATTAAGGACCCAATAGCCGCCAGACTCAATAACCCTGGGTATGGCGGCCAAGCCAGACACAATAACCTTGGGTCTAGGTCTTGTTAGGCAACCGGACCCAGTGTTATTATGTCTGTTTGGGCAGTCGGACCCAAATGTTCTTCTAATAGCTACTAGGTCGGGCTTGTAGACGAACCCAATGTTATTGGTTCCTTTTGGGCAGCAGACCTAAAGGTCACCCGATAGCATTGGGTCTAGCAGCCAAATCAGACTCAATAACCTTGAGTCTAGCGGCACAACCAGACCCAATATCATTGGGTCTGGGTCTTGCTGAGCAGCCGGACCTATGTTATTGTGTTTAGTTGGGTAGCCGGACCCAAGTGTTCTTCTAATAGCTGCTAGGTCGGGCTTGTAGCCGAACCCAACGTTATTGAGTCCTGCTGGGCAGCGGACCCAGAGGTCATTAGCTCTACTGGACATCCAGACACAAAGGTATAATTTTGGGGACCTACACCACTTTCAATCACATTAAAATAATATAAAAATATTAAAAAAATATTAATTTAAATTAAAGAAAAAAATTAAAAAATCAATTTTTTTAAAGTATTTTTGAAACGCAAAAACAAACATGTTTTAATAAGAAAATTCAACTCAACGTAAAATGAAAAAAATTATCATCACCCAACTTTTGTACAATATAAAAAAAGTCCAATCAATTTTTTTTCCTCTTTGCCGTATGAAAAAACAAATTACATAAGAGAAAAGAAGAAAAAATTCAAGAGGAGAAAAAATAAAAATATTAATTGAAGTAAAGAAAAATAATAATTTTTAAAAAAATATTTTTGAAACGCAAAAACAAACATGCTTTAATAAGAAAATTCAACCCAACCTCAAATAAAAAAAATATATCATCACCTAACTTTTGTATAATATAAAAAAAAAGTCTTATCAATTTATTTATTCTTTACAATAAGGAAAAAAATTAAATAAGAGGAAAAAAATTGAAAGAGGAAAAAATATAAAATTAGAAATATCTAAAAAGGAAAAAAATTAAACGGAAAGAAATTAGTTGTTGGTGTATTGGATATTACTATGCTATGTGTTATTCATGGTGTTACAGTAGAAAATAATTTATTTGAAGATGGTGATGGTGTAAATACATTTCGTGTTTTTAACCTAACTCAAGTATTTTTAGATTTGAAAAAAAAATATTATTAACCCGCTACGGAGTACAGGCCACTATGCTAGTTATTATATTATTTACTAAATGATTATTTTTAAAAATATATTTTTTAAAAATATATTGAGATAATATTTGTAATGCCCCAAACTTTCATATGGGATTATAGTTACTTTCCTACGATTTGGTACGTAAAAATACGGGTAATTTAATTAATTAATTTATTTCCAGTTCTCATATACAAGTCTACTGAAAATTCCATTGAAATTTCGGCAGAATCTCCCTTATACCGAAAGGTCCCAAGTTATCGACATATACCCTGTTTACACTTCTAATATCTTACATCTCATAACTCAATCATGACCTAATTATCCTAGATCTCAATCTCACAAACATCATCATCATCATCTCAACCTCAACATATATAACATACATTGAACAACAAATATCATTATAGGGGAATAAATGAGATAAACACACATACATGAAACATGATTATATGAATTTCAGAATTAAGTTCATTTATTCAAGTTTAAACATCAACAACAATCAATATTTTATTTAAAAGTGAATCTTACATAAATACATAATATTATGTTTGAATGATTAGAAGTTCACATTAAAAAATATACCTACATAGACATGAGTTTGCATTCTTATCCTACTACTAGTAGTTAAAAACATTCAGTACATTGATTCATACAAAATACATCATGATTTAGAATGCAACTAGATGATTCCTTGCAAAAGTAGTTCCCGTGTATTGGGTTTTCTAGGCACCTCGTTGGTGTGATGTCTCTGCCACAATACAAAACATTTATAAGAATGCAATTACTTAATAATAATAATGATAATAAATGGTCTGGCAGTTAAATGAAGCATTAACATTATCTCATGTTTGAAGCGTGACATTTGTAGTTACTTTATGTACTTGGTATAAACAACTTGTAGTGCATATAGATGCACCAATCCTTGCAATCTGCTATAATCTTAATTTCAGCTATCCTCTTAAGGCATCATTTGATGAGGTTAACCGTTCACTCACCCTAGTCATCCACTTCGGATGCCATCAGCCAAAGCTAATCAACCGTTTGTCCCGGTTGTCTATTCAGATGCCATTAGTCGAAGCTAATCATTCATTTGTCCCAGTCATCCATTCGGATGCCATTAACCGAAGTTAATCATTCATCTATCCCGATTATCCATTGTTAATCAATCGTTTGTCAACATTTAAGTTAGCATTTGGCAATCTGATATCTGAACTAACACAACACATTCATGATAAAGTATTTCATTATTCAATGTTATTAAAAAGGAAGGTGAAAGTCACCTACTTGCAGTAGAAGCTCTACTCGTGCTCCTCTGCTGTTGTTGTTGCACCACACCGGTGGTCCCTCCTGCAATCACAGGCTCATCTCATAAATTTTCTTCATTCAAGGATATTTTTATAATAATCATATCAACAGCTAATATATCTTTCTTTCAATCATTTATTTCTTTATATTATATATTCTTCTCATTACACCCATTAATGTTGTCATCCTTTATCCAACCATAATTATCATTCCTTTCTCTATATTTTACGTTCTTCTCATTACACCTATTAATGTTGTCATCCTTTATCTAACCATAATTATCATTCCTTTCTTTATATTTGAATTATTACTGTCTAGACGTTGGACTGTTAATGTCCAACCGTTACTGTCTTGACATTGAACTATTACTGTCCGACCTCTCCTCAGATTTTTTAACTATATCTAGAGTTATATAACTCTATTTCAAGTAAGATTGGTCTCGTTGGAAAGCTAAGACATGAGGCTACAAGTTCTCTAAAGGAAGGAGAACCCAGTTCTGCTTCTAAGACAGTCAAAATTGCTCATCAACAAACATTAGACTGTTACTGTCCAACCGTTACTGTCTTGACATTGAACTGTTACTATCCGACCTCTCCTCAGATTTTTAACTAGATATAGAGTTATAAAACTCTGTTTCAAGCAAGATTGGTCTCGTTGGAAAGCTAAGACACGAGGCTACAAGTTCTCTGAAGGAAGGAGAACCCAGTTCTGCCTCTAAAATAGTCAAAATTGCTCATCAACAAACATTGGATTGTTACTGTCCAACCGTTACTGTCTTGACATTGAACTATTATTGTCCGACCTCTCCTCAGATTTTTAACTATATCTAGAGTTATATAACTCAGTTTCAAGCGAGATTGGTCTTGTTAGAAAGCTAAGACATGAGGCTACAAGTTCTCTAAAGGAAGGAGAACCCAATTCTGCCTCTAAGATAATCAAATTGCTCATCAACAAACATTAGACTGTTACTGTCCAACCGTTACTGTCTTGACATTGAACTATTATTGTCCGACCTCTCCTCAGATTTTTAACTATATATAGAGTTATAAAACTCTATTTCAAGCAAGATTGGTTTCGTTGGAAAGCTAAGACATGAGGCTACAAGTTCTCTAAAGGAAGGAGAACCCAATTCTGCCTCTAAGATAATCAAATTGCTCATCAACAAACATTGGATTGTTATTGTCCAACCGTTACTGTCTTGACATTGAACTATTATTGTCCGACCTCTCCTCAGATTTTTAACTATATCTAGAGTTATATAACTCAGTTTCAAGCGAGATTGGTCTTGTTAGAAAGCTAAGACATGAGGCTACAAGTTCTTTAGGGAAGGAGAATCTAGTTCTACCCATAAGATAGTTAAAATTGCTCATCAACAAACATTAGACTGTTACTGTCCAACCGTTACTGTCTTGACATTGAACTGTTACTGTCCGACCTCTCCTCAGATTTTTAACTATATATAGAGTTATAAAACTCTGTTTCAAGCAAGATTGGTCTCGTTGGAAAGCTAAGACACAAGGCTACAAGTTCTCTGAAGGAAAGAGAACCCAGTTTTCCTCTAAAATAGTCAAAATTGCTCATCAACTAATCATTCCTATTGCCTTACAAAGTCAGTCATGACCCAGTCTCGGTTGGTGACACATAACTGGAGTTCTACAACTCCAAATTGAGCAAGACCAATTTTCTTAGTTAACTAACATCCATTACTACAATTACTATGAAGAAACGTGATCCTAATTCCCTCATCCTCCTACTCGAATTCTCTCTAAAAGTCATGAGACAAATATGTCCAGATTTATCAACCTTTCCATTTACACACAACATTCACAATTTAACTTTTTCTCTTTTATCTCAACCCCTAGCCATATCACATACCGTTTAATAGTGTCAAAAATATATTTTTAAGAGCCAATTTATCTTATTTATTTTAATTTTCCCTCTTAACGTCAAAATAAAACATTTTTATCGATTTTACAAACTTTCTAAACAATATTCTTCTAAACACAATCCTTGACATTTCAACATGCATTTTTCTTTTCTCATTTTGACACAATTAAACACATGTCATCAAACTAAATATGTAAAATTAAACATCCTCCCCCTTTGATGTATAATTGACTGAAAGCATGGCCTTAACAAACCAAGAGTAAAATTAAACATCCTCCCCCTTTGATGCATAGTTCCTTCATTCTTTTCATGCTAATTTCATTAAATTCACACAAAACCAATCTTGACAATAGTTTTAATCAAACATAAATAAAAAACGAATAATTTTACAAACAATCCATATGGTCAAGTTATAATGCATTATTATGAGTATAACATATCCAAATATCAACTTCATCAAATGGTGAAATTTCCAGAAATATGGGTTAAACCGAACTGACCTCAAACTTGCAGACCTACTGTGCGAGAAGCACAACTTCTATACCGAGTTTTTTTCTTCTGATCTCCACCATTCAGAATCTAGACAGCATCAGGAAGAACAACATATCCAAATTATAGCCTAATCCAACGGTGGCCGAAGGAGAAAACAGTCGGCGACAAAGATTGTCTAGAAGTGTATTTTCCCAGAAATATGTCTCCCCCGATATCTCTCAAACGGGGCTTGATATAGAAAATCCCTCAAGTGAAAATGTACACGACATGTAGGAGAACAACATATCCGAATATCGTTCTGATCCAACGGTGGAAGATGGAGTTATAGTTGTCGGATTTTTTTGCCTCCAGTCTCTCTCTAAACTCTCTCTTGCTCTTGTAAGTCCCTCCAAGAGAGAAAAAAGAATGATATTTATAGTGCTATTATCTTGTTAATTGCACATTTATCCCCACCCCTTTTTATCATTTGCACATAAACTCCTAACCTTCTGTTATTTAAATATTGACCTCTCTTGGTCTTTCGTATTCATTTTGCCCTCACAAATATTTTTCTTTTCAACAATTTAGTACTATATTCACTTTTCATTTCATTAATTTCACTATTTTTATCTTGATTTAGGTTTCTTTAATTTAATTTGACTCATTTTACTATTTGTTAAATTTCTCATATTTTAATAACCTAGAAAAATTATAACTGGGGGTTTACAATATTTTTTTTATTTTTAAGATTGATTGTTTATATCATCACATCAAAATCATACAAAAAAATCAAAAAATATTAATTTGAATTAAAGAAAAACATAAAAAAAATTCAATTTTTTTAAAGCATTTTTGAAACACAAAAACAAATATGCTTTAATAATAAAATTTAACCCGACCTCAAATGAAAATAAATTATCATCACCCAACTTTTGTACAATATAAAAAAAGTCTAATCAATTTTTTTCCTCTTTTTGTATGAAAAACAAATTGCATAAGAGAAAATAAAAAAAATTCAAGTGAAAAAAAATAAAAATATTAATTTGAAGTAAAAAAAATAAAAAACTTTTAATTTTTTTGAAAAGCATTTTTGAAACGCAAAAATAAACATGCTTTAATAAAGAAATTCAACCAAACCTTAAATGAAAAAAAAATATCGTCACCCAACTTTTGTACAACATAAAAAAAGTCTCATCAATTTATTTTTTCTTTATATTATGAAAAAAATAAGAGAGAAGAAAAAAATTGAAACAAGAAAAAACATAAAATTGGAAATATCTTAAAAATAAAAAAATTAAAGGGAAATAAATTAGTTATCGATGTATTGGGCGCTGCTCTTCTATGCATTATTCATGATGTTACTGTAGACAATACTTTATTTGAAGATGGTGATGGTGCAAATATATTCCGTAATTTTAAACCAACTCAAATATTTTTACATTTGAAAAAAAAATTATTGACCCGTTTCAGAACATGGGCCACTATGTTAGTTATTATATTATTACATAATAGTTATTTTTTAATATATATATTTTTTAAAAAATATATTAAGATAATATTTTTTTATTTTTTAAAATTTATTTTTTATATAATCACATCACAATAATACAAAAACATCAAAATATATTAATTTGAAGCAAACACTGTATGTCTACAGTATGGTCTACGGTGCAATAAGTCTATATCTACAATAAATAAACAGTATTTTTCCCACGTCTTTTAAAGTATAGTATAATGTAACAATTTATTTTTATTTTTTTAATCTTGTACCAAACATCACATCACTTTAGTTTAGAGAGAGTAAATTCCTTGCATTTAGAAAAAAAGTTATTGGTTTAGTCCCTCCATTTAAAGGCTTTATGCTTAAAATTGTTGAATGATTACTTGACTTGATGATAGGTTGTATGATTCAATGAAAAAAAAACATTTAATATATGAATTGATGAAGATATTTATTAGCTACCTAGGTTTTTAATTAAACTCATTAGCCTAACAACCCTTCTAGCATTAAATCCCCTTCACTCAGGCTTAATTTGAACCCTACCATGATCATTAACACATTGCTTCTCCAACATATATCTAAATTCATTAGTTATCTGATCCATCCACTGATTTATAATGCGTAACTAAGTTACAGTTTCATTGTCTCTTTTCTATTGTGCCATGTTATTTCTTTCCTCTAACATCTTTTAATTCAAAAATTAGTTATGTAACATCCCTATTTCTGGGATCAAACAACACAATTACATTACTAAATTTGTGGTTAGATTTTTTTTAAGGTTTACTAAAATTTCTACCAAAATTTCAGTAGAGTCTCCCTTATACCGGTAAGATCCCAAGTTAGCGATAATTTACCCTGCATGCATTTACATTCACATCTCAACCACAAACACATACACAAGTTGTCCCACTCAACTATTCAATTTATTCAAGAATATACTCAGGACAAATCTTTTTACTAAATTTCCATCTCATATCACATGCATAAATTAGTAAATAAGGGAAACATCCAAGCATTGAAATTTCGTATACATACACAACACAATTTAGCATTCTAAACATGAACTAGTACATTATAATATTCCAAGCGCAAATTAATACAAAGAGTATACTAATATGTTCAGGTTATATGATTACTGCATAACAAAATACATAGATAATCTTTAAGTTTCTAACTTATACAAAAAGGGTCAAAGAACTTAAATTCTACTCCTGACGTGAATGGGAGGGAGCTGCAAATCATAATTTTCAGTATAAATATAAATATAGAATACAATCAATTGCAAGAAGGAAAGATTTATACAACACATTCACCTACTTAAGTCATATGCAATTCTATACACAACAACTAGCCCTTTAAAGGATTAGCTAATTTGTTTCCCATAACTGTGTCCTTTTTTTTTATAGGTATTCCAAGCTCTGATCGAGAGTATCCACCTTGCCACTTCTTCCCAAATTAAGAAGGTTACTGTCGATGCTAATGACCCCCCATTAGTGTCTTTAGTTTCCCATCTTGGGATCAACTAATCAAGTTCATGGAAATATCGACACTAACGTGACCGTTATTGTCATTAACTATTTCCTAGCCAAAATAGTTAATCAATACTCTATGTTACTTGGGGAGGTCCTCGGGTATGCCAATGTCAAGTATTCTTGACATCATTAGCTTTCACCTCAGAAAGCTAATAAAGTTACATGAGTTTTGTCGATATCGATGTCACTTGCCGATATCATTATCTATTCTGAATCTGAATAGCTAATAAAGTTTCATATTCCTCCTCCCTTGTACCGGTCATGCCAATGTTAGCCAATTTTGCTAACATCATTAGCCTCCCGTATCTAGGACGGCTAATCAAATTCGATGAACGGTCATCTGTAAAGTTCATTGTTACTGTCTTTTTCCTTCGAAAGGACCCATTATTAAATTTAGACTTCCATTTCTATTTTCCTGTCGTTTACCCCTTCCTTTTTCCCTTTTGTCTCATCAATAGGCACCAAAACCTATAATTCAACAAATGGTTAAGATAATTATTAACTAGAGGGGATATAGGTACTGAATACCTACCTGCTGTAGACACTCGACCTATGTTCCCTGTTGTTGTTGTTGCACTCCTCCCACAGTTCCTCTTGGAACAACCAATATCCATCAGTATTCCATATTAATCCACATTCACAACACAATAACAACAATGGTTATAATATTCATTTGTTTTTTACCATTCTTTCTCACCTAAATTCCCCTTTAGTATCCTTTAAAATTTCAGCTCATTAGTAGTCCAAGTGGACATCATGAATTCAATTTCAATCACAATTTATTACTTTTTAAAGATCAAGACTCGACCTTACACACTTTATAAAAGGCGAGAAAAACAATTCTACCCTTAATATGGCTAAATTTCACCATTTTATCGACTTGGCCGAATCTGTTAGTAAGGGTGACAGCTCGACCTCTTTTCATATTTTATTCATATCTAGAGTTCTAAAACTCCAAATTTGATAGGGTTGGATTTTCTCGAAAGCTAACACTCCTGGCTACAACTCTTATGAAGAGATTTCCCCTAAATTTTGTTGTTCTAAGCCCCGAATCTCCTCTGGAAAGGAGGTGATGAATCTGACCAGATTCGTCGATGATTTCGAAATAAGTTTTCCACCATCCTCTCTTCTCATTTTCTTCTATGACAATTATTTTCTAACTTGCATTTAACTCGTAAGGTCCCCTATTATCAAGTTTCCATGCTTTTTTCCCTATTAGTGAGCTTTTCCAATATCACTAATTTATGCATAAAAAAAAACACACACACAACATACTAGAATTTTTCTTCCCTCCCTCACTTGGCTCTTGGCCGAACTTGACCTGAGGGAACTAAGGGTTCCTTCCTCTTTTTATACACTCATTCACTTCATTTCATAATTGTTCATATCATGGCAAAATGTTTCAATGTTCTTATAGAGCAACAAGAAAAAAAATCAGAATTTCTCCTCTTCCCTTCTAACCCCCCATGGCCGGTCACTCTTGCCTCTTTGGCCATTGGTTTTGTTTTAATCTTCTTTGCATAATTTCATCTTTTTAAGCAACTTATGCTACTCCAATCCATTTAATTCCCATCGTTTCCGCATTTCCCCTAATTTTTACTCAAGAACCCTAATTTTCAACTTCAAATTAATGCACAATTCTTAATTGAATTCAAATTGTCTTTTCTAATAGGTTTAGAACTACATACCCGGGGAAATTTAGGTTTAATTTCTGGTTTGATTAAGGTTTCTTAACTCCTTTTCCCTTCACATGTAGCCGATTTACCCCCTCTCCCTCTTCCCTTCACAAATTCTTCACTTTTCTTCTTATTAGTCCTTTGCCCAAGTGTGTTTTTCCCACCTAGTAATACTAAGACTTGCGTAGGTATACTAATTTAAGTGTTTCCTCTTAGGTTTGATGAAGGAAAATCTAAAATTTTTCCCTCCCATCTTTAGTGTTTTCCAGCCAGCCTTAGAAGAGAGAAGGAATGGGGTATTTATAGTGCTACTTCTTCTTAATTCCATTTTGGCCCTATCTTTCCCCTTTTTCACCATTAAGTCATTTTTTTTAATATCTATATATTTTGTAGTTGCATTATTTCTATATTAAAATTTTAAATTATTATAAATCCCCTATTTTTTGTATAAATTTGTTCCGGGGTTTCACAGGTTAGTTGATAGGAAATATATATTCCTCACCCACTCCCTCACGTGTTTACACTCCTTTCATGTTTCACTCAAATATAGGTTTTTCATTCAAATATGCTTGCTACTTCTTTTTCCTCTTGTCTCACATTTCTTCGACTCTTGCAGAACTGAAATCAACACCAAATATAATAGTCTTAACAACGTATTCAAATATGTGTATATGACTCAAGAAGCAAGAAAAATATGAAAACAAGTAAAGACAAAACTACAATTATAATTGTGTGAGCAACAAGCAAATTTGTATGAAAAATGGATGCTTTTGAAGACACAAAAGAAAAAAGATTCAAAGGTTATATGAAAATTTTTAAATGAAACCTAATTATATAAATTATAATGTTATTATACTATCATTGATGTAACCATATTATTTGATAGTTTTACCCATATTTACCTAATGTTTTGCCTATGTTTTATACATAAAATGCCTTGATATTATTTGTTTTATGTTTTGAAGGCACTTTTGGATGAAAGATTCAAAAAGAGGTAAATTAGAGATAATTGACAGATTTGACCTCCAATCGATGTTTTGTGCAGAGCTTGAGCTCTAGAGGATGAAACAAAGTGATTTTGGTGTCATTAGAAAGCTAACATACATAGCTTTCTATACATATAAGGCAAGAAAAATAAACAGAGAAAGAGCATAGAAATTGTAGCCTTGAAAGTCAAATCTCGCATTCTGTCAGTGTTGACCATTGGCCATTTTGACTTGAATATCTTGAGCTACAGGACTCCATTTGATGCAAACTCACTTGTTTTGGATTCTTGACTCGAAGATCTATCAACCTACTATTACAGCAAAAAACGAGCTCATATGGGAGAGATACGATTTTTCTAAGATGACACATGAATTCTTTCGGCATATAGGTTTTGTAAAGAAACAAGTCCAAAGTACTTCTCAAAGCATCTAAACTATCATCAAAGTTTTTATTTCAGGAATTTAGCTCCTCTCCTCTAAGTAAAAATTCAAAGCTTGAAGATTTTATGCAAGGCTATTTCTCTTTTTTTAGAAAAATAGTTATTAAAAGGCTTAAATATAAATTGTCTACTTAGAAAATGACTATTTTGTGGAAAAAGGATTAGGGTTTCCTAGGATATAAAATGAAAGAGAGAAAGGAAAAGAGAAGACAACCACCAAAGAGAATAAAAATGCACATTCCTCCAACAGAACCCGAAATCATGTTTTCTTCCTTCTTTTTGATTAATTATTCAGTAGACATACAAGCCTAGACTCTTTTTCTTAGTTGTAAGGACACGAAAACCTTTGGATTTCAAGAACTGTGAGATTTACTTTACCTTTTCTTTTCAGTTTATATGATGAATATGTTTGTTCTCCTATGCTTATTATTCCTATGATTGTTTATTTTAATTGCTAGAACGGACTCTAAGTTATTATTATAGACAATCTATTGCTAAGTTTGATATTAAAACTGGAGTTGTGGTATATGAACTTATAAAGCAACTGAGTTTAATAATTGTGGCGGATCTACGTTATTAACCTTAGGGAGAACATTCAAACAAATCAAACATAGATTACGGACAATCATATTGTCAAGATTAATCAATTTATCTAGTTCTTAAGGCTATCATTCAATTAAATTACTAGTGCAGACACTATGGTTATTTAATGGTTAGGGTTAGTTATACAGCGGATCCGTTAATTAACTAATGTTAATGAAGGATAAATATTCAAAATATAAAATTGATGTATCGTTTTAGTGATCAATTCTGATTTTTGTAGGTGGATGTTTACTTGAAACTAAGGTTTGTTCTCTTGATAATTTTCTGATTTTATTTAATTTCGCTTGATAGTTTATTGTTTTTTTTGCTTTAGCCTAGATAACTTCCACCCCCCCCCCCCAAATTGCATATCATATAGCATAAAAATATGACTTGAACCTTCCTCATGGGATCGACCCCTTGCTTGCTCTATACTATCTTGTGTGTTGTGTTTTAAGCTAAGGTAATAATTTTTGTGACCGCGACATCGCAACAGTTATAATTGAAAAAATAACAGCAACAAAACACGTTATGACAAGTTCCAATCCTGAATTTAGGTCCTATAAAAAATGAACTCAAATGACCTCATATTTTATATAGGGTGCTACTAGAACCTTAAAATCCAGCATATAAAATTCGAGAATTTTTTGAATTTATTTGACTCAAAATTCCTTTCTAATATGAATTTGACCTATTACGACAAGTTTTAATCTTAAACTTTGTTACTATAGCAAACGATCTCTAAATGAGCTCAAATTTTATATGGGTTGTGATTATGACTCCTAGGACTAGTATATAAATTTAGAGAGTTTCAAAATTGGTTTGGTTCAAATTCTTCCTTGTTTGTGTGTTGTGATAGATTTGACAAAAATGATTTATGAACATTCTTTTTTTTAATTTATTTTTCATGCTACTAGTATATTCTTAGATAATAACAAACTAAAATAACATCTTTTTAAAGGAACCTTAGACATAAACTACTAAGCTTTAGACATGAAATAATCAAAAACCAAATAAAAAACAACTAAAGCTAAGGAAGCTGAAACTAACAAGAAGAAAATATAGGATATAAACCTGATTGTTTGAGCCTAGCATTGATACCAACTGATACAAACCTCTTGATCACATGGTCAAGCAACCCCCAACGAAGTAGATAGCAACCAGGAAAGCTAAAAACCAGGTTTGATAAAACCTTGACCTAGAGGTAACCATGTACCTAAGAACCAAATATAAACCCCTAGTTAAAAATAGATAAATCTAGGTTTAGGGTAACTATTAATTGAAAAATGATAAATTAGGGAGAAAAATCTTATGAGTTGGGATGAACTTTTCCAGGAAATTAATTTAAAATTAAGAGAAGATAAAGTAATAAAATAGTATGCGAAATATTAACTAAAGATAAATCATGAAAACTCCCTAACCATGTAAAAATAATAATTTGAAGGAGAAAATTTTGTAAATTGGGTAATATTATATGTACAATAGAAAATGTCAAATAAATAAATGCATGACCCTTTGCGCGAGAAACATTGAGTTTCAATATAATTCTCGCGCACAATCACACTACTGGGACGAAAAGTGGTAAGAAATTTGAGAAAACTTTTTACGATAATTATGAATAGAAATATCTAAAGAATTGGTTTAAAACCCAAAATGATTTAAGTAAATTATATGGTATTTTGAAATTGGATTTTGGCATAAAATTTTAAACTGTCCAATTTTACAATATTTAACATATCTCCCAATCTGACCATTGGATCGGACTGAAATTTTACGTGGGGTTGTAAGACATTGTTTTACCTTAGGTTAAACTTTGAGGTCGATTGAGTTTCGGGAAGGTTTCTAAAAGAAAATTGTGTAAAGTCGGTGCAATAAACCAAAATTTAGGGGGGATAAGTTGGGGTATAAAACCTATAAAACCTAATATGTAATAGCCTAATTTTTCATCTCCAAAAGCGGTGGAATTTGTTTTTTTATATAAGTTATTAGCATTACATCATATTAGCATAAGCTTTTCACATCCCTAATCTAATATTGTTATTGTAGGTTATACAAAAATGTCGGACGACAAAATGCATAGTAGCATAACATGCGAATACATAGCTCTTTACAAAAAGCGTGGACCCGTGTAGGGGGTTTCCTACACACCCCATTTGGAACGCCCAACAAAATTTTATATTAAGTTGGCCTACACTAGGAAGGAATTAGAGGTAGCAGATTGACCTACTCTAAGGGAAAAGTGAGAGGGTAGAACTGGCCTACCTTAGATGGAGATTATAAAGGATTAAACCAGCCTAGGATGAACTAAAATAATGATAATAACATGGATAGCCAACCACCCAAACACCTCGTTACATTTATGAGGGATATAAATACAAGGGGAAAAAAAAGATGACTCTTCCTCTCTTCCAAAAGGTCGGCTAATAGCCTTGGCCGCAACAATCTCCCTCTTTCTCAAAGCAAAACCCAACAGCCCAGTTGTATGCACCACCTTTGAACATTGGAGAAGAAAGGAGACTTAGAGAAATACAGAGGTGGTCAAAGCCATGAAAGGAGAAGGAAAATCACATGGTAGATATTATAATGAATTAAATACGCTCGTGAGGTGAATCAAGACACAAAATGAAAATGTTGAATGATTCTAAGACTGATGAATAAAGACGTAATAATGGAAGGTTAAATGAGAATTTCAAAGAACTATGATTGTGTAATGATGAATACATGTTTAATTACATGTGCATGTATTATGCGATTTTCCTTCAATGCTATATTTTATTCTTACTATATTTATTCTATACATTATAAAGTTGTAGGTCCTTCACAATCATATCAGGAGTGGTGTTTTAGGTCTTGTAGTATCCTTTTGTATGATTAGAGAGAAAATAAACATTCATGTATTTTGTCTTTAAGGAACTAAATGACTTACTATGTAATAGTACTCCTTTTACATGAAGTGTTGGGACATAAAATTATACTATTTTTTCTTTGTAATCTTAATGTTTGTTTACTTGCATTTATTATGAATTATGTGTGTTAATGGAAAATAAATGAATATGCAAAATGTTATGCATGTAACATGAATGATGTGCTGTTAAGGTTCAACATGATTATGATATTATTGAGAAATGAGTATAAGGTGTGTACATGATGATTGTCGATAACTTTGGACCTCTCAGTATAGGGGAAGTTCTTTCGAAATTTCCGTAGAAGCTTCGACAAGTCCTAGATAAGTTTGACGAAAAAAAATACCCATTTTCTTAAGTTAAGGCTCAAAGTTCCTTTACGAATGTATTAAATTATAGGGTGTTACACCTTCTCTATTATTTTTACTTCTTTCCCTATCTTAGTGATAATTCTTCTAGCAATAAATGAGTGAGTAGCAGCACCCTGATCAAACAAGACATGCACTTTAAAGTTATTCATTATGAGGACCTCATTAACCTATTCATGTTGATAGATTGTTGATGACTCTAACTTGGCTGCCTTAAGCTTTGTGCTTATCCAATGTTCCTGCTGAGGCACTCCTTATTAAAATGGCCTTTTTTGCTGTAGTAATGGCATCCTTGACCCAGATATTGACAGTTCCTTCACCTATAGCCTTCCCCTCTACATACAAAGCATCGCCCTTGGGAGACCAAGTAGTCTTTTTGTTCATATTTCACACAATACGGTTAGTTGACATTCTTCCGGTCACTAGCTCATCCTGAAGAGTATGTCCTTGAATGATTATGCCCTCCCATAATTCATCTGCTCGCTTGTTGATTGAATGGCATCATTGATGCTCCTTTCTTTCGGTATTGATCAAACATTTCACTATTCCCCTTCTTCAGAATAGTCTCCATCTCTCTTTTTACCTGTTGCTTGATGCCCCTGATGACCCTCTCCAATACAAACTTCTAAAGCTTGTCTGCCTCAATCAACTTCCTTTCTTTCGGTATTGATCAAACATTGCCTTAAATTCATATTGAAACCCATCTCCTAGCTTCTCAATCATATGCTCCTCTATCAGGACATAGTGTGGGGCAAACAATGAGAGATCATGAAATATCCTTTCATATTCCAATACTAACATCTCACCCTATCTCAATGTTAGGAACTCTTTCTCTTTCACCTTGTGATGGTACTTGGAGTAGAATTGGTTCTCAAACTCTAATTTAAAATCTCTCCAAGTCAATGTTTTAGTTGTATGCCTCAATTGGACGATTTCTCACCATGTCATGGCTCGATCGAACAATAATTGAGTGGCACAAGTTACCCGCAAGACATTGGGTATGTTAATCTGGATCGTAATCTTCTCAACTTTCCTGATTCACCTCCTTGCTTTCTCAACATCTTGCTCCTCTATATACGGTTCACAACCCAATTCCCTCATGCTTTTGACCAACTGCATAAGTAACACCACATTTTTGTGGTTGTAACAACTCATGGGGTTGTCTATAGGACCTTTGTAATTGGAGCTACATGAGTTGTAGAACTAGCCATGTCTTCTATTACTACCTTGACTATTTGAACTAGAAGTCCCGGGTCTGCATAAGGTAATGGTATCCCTGATGGAAACATTTGGGGGGGTATCTCTTTCTTCCTCGTGGTTCCACCCTTATTGGGTGTACTTTTTCCATTCGATTTGGCATTCGCTCTTCATCGGCTTTCACGATGGAAATGTTGTCTTCCCTGTAAGGACCCAAATGACCTTACTAGGGCATAGGAAGCAGTATCATCCAATGGTCCCTCTTCCTGCTAGTCATTGGCATTCTAGCCTCTTTTCCTCTTTTCCATAGAGAATGGCTCGGTTCACTTCCCTTACTCAGTGCATACCATCCTGAAATAAATCACAACAACAATATTCTCATCAATGCTCAGGATCCAAACCTGGCTCTAATACCACCTGTAATGGCTCGAAATTTCTTATCATTTCATGATTCGATGTTTATTCAAAAAGACCGAAATTGATGGTGTGTGTGTGTGTGTGTCATCACGTTATTGATGCTTCTCACAACAATATTTAGGGATTTAACAAATAGGATTCATCCATAGGTATAGTGCAATACTCATATGATTTTATAATTCAACATCCCAATAAAAGAGAATATCCTATACATATATCCATAACATTATATTTACACATTCATAAATCCACATTCGTGTTCTATTATGGTTATCATTACAAGTCTTTACAAAAGTGTGGAACGATAATTTCACAAGTAGTACATTTGTTTATACAAAATACATAATATCTAAAACACGTTGATACATAATTCATATCAAAACATGTGGACCCGTGGAACGAGATTCCTACACACCTTGGTTGAGTGACGTCCCTGTTATAATGCAAAATTGAATACAAGAATTATAAACAATCTTAACATGATAATAAATAACTAAAAGAATATTATCGCTACTTTCTGTTATTAACCTAAGTGAGTATATTCCTTCCTTTACTTCTTATATACATAATACAACCCTTATTATTTCATCAATTGTATTATCGTTACTCGCATGCCCCAACCTCTTTGTAGGAGTTGTAGGGACTGAAGTTAATACAGCGGTCGTGGTTAATTACTTCACTTTACCTCGATCATTCTTTATAGACAGCACTAACCATGGTCAATCGCATTACTTAAACCTGGTCATCCAATTTGGATTCCACTAGCCAAAGCTATGTCATTAGATGCAACTAATCACAATATCCAAACCTGGTCATCCATCTCGGATGCCATTAATCGGAGCTAATCATAATATCCAACCTAATCATCCATCTCAGATGCTATTAGCCATATCTAATCATAATATCCAAACTCGGATGCCATTAGTTGAAGCTAATCACAATACCTAATAAAAAAGAAGGGATGTATAGGATACCTTATGTACATCTTGAATTTTGATGGAAGAGGACCACTATTAAATGATATTCCAGCAGTGAAGGAATTTCTGAACATGTTCTTTGGAGAACTGCCAGACTACCCCCAGTATGAGAAGTAGAAGTGTCCATAAATACCTTCCTCCAGGTGTTGTCGATAGCTCAACCGTCGTACTAGATGGCTCCGACAAATTAAACAAATTAAAGAGTCAACTGCAGGAATTGCTAGACAAGGGATTTATATGGCCTAATAATTCGCTATATGGAGCACTGATTAGTACTTAAAAGTGCATTCTCATTAAGGCTTTATATCATCATATTACACTTAAAGTATCATTAAATTCCCTAACTTGAGCATTTTTTATAATAACAAGTCTGATAATATAAGATAGCTTTAATTTATGGTAAATGCTCATTTTAAATGCAGGTATATCTCACAATTCAAAGGATTCATTAATGAGTAACTATTGAAACTGAAAGGACAAAGAAAGGGCTAAGCTTAGAAAAGAGATGCTGGTTCAGTTCAAACTGGAACACCATTCCGTCATTAGGTCATAACTAGAGCTGTAGATCTTGGATTTCAGTCTGGTTTATATGGCTAGAAAGCTAAGACATAGGCCTAAAACATTCATGGGCTAAGACTCAATTCTGCCATTTTTTAGTCCAAATCTTAGCATCAAAAGAGAAGTCTGAATTTGTCCTACAACCTAGACACTGTTCAGTGTTCAGTCCATATCTCAGGTTCTAGAAGTCCAAAGGAGTTCATTTTTTCTTTGGTGGAAAGCTGATACAAATTCCTACAACTTTCATGAAGACCACTTTGCCAAATGCTGTTGTGGCAATGTCCTTTCATCCAGAAAACAAATCTATACATAAACCACCAGGTCCACTAAGTCATTAGTTGGCCACTAATTCAATAATTAATTACCAAATAAATAGTTCTTTTTAGCCTATAAAAGGAGGCATTTGCCATACATTTAGGCATCTTGGCTTTCAGATCAAGATCATTTTCTTGCTTTCTCTCTTTGTAATGTTCAAGTTTTCTTTCATGTTATATTAATCTCTTGTCTATGCTTTTCATTTCCTTTCCTATACTTAGTTAACTTATATCATAACTATGTTCTTATCCTGTTCATTTATGTTTCTCTTCTTCATAATGTTTAGCTAAGTTTAATTTGTCAAGGTGAAAAGGTTTCACTAATGGTGTTAGAAAATGTATAATATAAACTCAACATGGACTTCAATGTTTATATCCAAGAAAGTTTGTTATTAATATGTCTTATCTTTTTATCTTACTAATTCTTAATACCTTGTTTGTTAAATGATTAATCTAGATTTGTGTTGTATAACACTTGATACAATAAATGTTTGATCCTTTATAGTCTTCGGTCGACATCGTTGTTATGAGAGGAACTTGATTTGTTATTAACATAAGTTAGCATCATGAACTCTTGACAATATTTAAAAGTATGGTTAAAATAAGATAATTAATATGATCATGTTAAAAAACTATAATGAACTATTAAGGATAAATCATCCGATTGGAACCTCTTTTGTGTATGGTTTCCACTTGAGTAATAAAAAGAGTTTATACTATACTTATTTCTAATACCATTAGTGGATCCTCTAACCTTGACAATTGTTTTTATCATTGTTTAATCCTCACATTAATTTCACATCTCAAAGATCTCTTTAACTCTTTGTTAAATTATATATATATATATATATAGTTGACCTCTCTATGAATCGATCCCGGTCTTGCCGGGTTATTTATTACTTTGACACTCCTGCAGTTGAGATAAAACATCAACTCTTTGATCGTGTCAAGTTTTTGGCGTCGTTACCGGGGAGGTAAATTACTGTATAAATTTTATTTTATTGTTTTATTTTCACTTTTCTCTTATCTAACTTTTGTTTCTTTTTCTGTTCTTTTTCTTCTTCTTTTTCTTCTTCTGTTTTCTACACTTGTATGAGAGTTTGGTCATACATATTAAGTGGTAGACTTTGTAGGAAATCCTCATCTTCTTCAGAAAAATATGGCCAAAGAAGATAACCGGTCACTTCATAATGAGAATAATCGTGTTAGAACACTTAGAGACCACATGAATCCAATAAGAACAAGTGCACCATCATGTATAATTTTCCCTCCTGATGCATCTCACTTTAATTTTAAGCCAGGTATTATTCAACTTTTACCTACTTTTCATGACTTAGATCTAGAAAATTCATACTTGTATTTTAGAGAATTTGAAGAGGTTTGTAACACTTATAATGATTTAAATTATAGCATGAACACCATCAGATTAAAGCTTTTTCCTTTTTCATTAAAAGATAAAGCTAAGACATGACTACAAAACCTTAGGTCAGGATCCATTCATGCTTGGGATGAAATGCAACACAGTTTTTGAAGAAGTTTTTTCCTTGTCATAGAACAAACTCTTTCAAAAGACAAATCACCACTTTCACTAAAAAACCAGGAGAAACATTTTACCAATATTGGGATAGGTATAGAGACTTGCTTAATACCTGTCCTCATCATGGTTTTGAAATATGGAGATTGGTTTCACATTTTTGTGAAGGGTTAACACCTAAAGATAGAAAAATGGTGGAATTGATGTGCAATGAAACTTTTGAAAATAAAGACCCTAATCAAGCAATGGAGTACCTAGACTTGTTATCTAAAAATGCTCAAAATTAGGACACTACAGGCGCTTATAAGGAACCAGGTAAAACCCAACCTCATATAATCTAGTGGAGGAATGTACAACCTTAGGGAATATTATGACCTCTAGGCTAAATTTGCATCTTTAGCTAGAAAAGTCGAGGCATTTGAATTTAAAAAGAGTGGTAAATTAAAATCTGTTCAAAACATTGTGTGTCAAATCTGTGAAATTAACACACATTCAATCAATGATTGTCCAACTTTGTCTTTTTTTAATGAATGTTTCCATGAACAGGCCAATGCTTTAAATAGTTTCCAAAGGCTAAATCATAACCCATACTTGCAAACGTACAACCCTAGTTGAAGAAATCATCCAAATTTTAGTTGGAAGAGTGGTAACAATAATGCACAAACTTCACAACCACCATTTCAAGCACACCATAATTTTCAAAATTCTCATGGATAAGCACCTCCTTATGCTAAATTCTCAAGGATCAATATACCTTTGTTGGATGCTATTAAACAGGTACCTTCATATGCTAATTTTTTTAAAGATCTGTGCATTGTGAAGAGAAAACTGAATGTGAAAAAAAAAGTCTTTTTAGCCGAACAAGTAAGTGTCATTCTTTAGAACAATAATGCTTTGAAATATAAAGACCTTGGTTGTCCTACAATTTCTTGCTTTATTGGAGAACATAAAATTGAAAGAGCTTTACTTGATCTTGGAGCTAGTGTGAATTTACTTCCATATTTAGTCTTTCAGAGTCTCAATCTAGATGAGTTAAAACCAACTTCTGTAACTCTTTTACGTGCCGATAGATCTGTAAAAGTGCCTAGAGGAAGAGTTGAAGATGTGTTAGTTCAAGTTGACAAATTCATTTATCTTGTGGATTTTGTTGTCTTGGATACACAACCTGTTAAAGCATGTAATTCAATTCCTGTTATTTTAGGACGTCCGTTTCTTGCAACTTCTAATGCATTGATTAATTGTAGGAATGGACTGATGAAGTTATCATTTGGAAACATGACATTGGAGATGAATGTTTTTAACATTTGCAAGCAACCTATAGATGATAATGATTTACAGGAAGTATACTTTATTGAGAAATTAGTTTATGATCAATTTCAAACTACTTCTAGTGAAATTGAGTTTAATGAATCTGAAGATTTGCAAATGTTTTATTTTCAGGAAGAATCAAAGGCAAGTAGTTGGAAACCAAAATTTGAGGAATTGCCACCACGATCAATTTAGTCTATACCTTCAAGTGTTCAACCACCAAAACCTGATTTGAAGTCATTACCATTCAATCTCAAATACTCATTTTTGGGAGAAAATAAAACTTTTCCGGTAATAATCTCTACCAAACTTAATGCACATCAAGAAGGTAAGTTATTACAAACTATGAAAATGCACAAAAATGCACTAGGATGGACCATAGCTGACATAAAAGGAATTAGTCCTTTGATTTGCACACACAAGATTTATTTGGAGGAAAATGCTAAACCCTCTAGAGAAATGCAACGAAGGCTTAATCCTAATATGAAAGAAGTACTGAGGAATGAAGTCATTAAGCTTCTAGATAATGGAATCATTTATCCTATTTATGCGAGCAAATGGGTAAGTCCTACCCAAGTTGTACCCAAGAAGTCTAGAGTCACAGTGATAACAAATGAGAAAATTAAGTTAATTCCAACTAGGACTATTACTGGTTGGCGCATGTGCATTGACTATAGGAAACTTAATTCAATGACTAGAAAAGATCATTTTCCTTTACCTTTCATGGATCAAATCCTAGAAAGAGTTGCGGGTCATGAATTTTATTATTTCCTAGATGGCTATTCAGGTTATAACCAAATTGAAATTGCATTTGAAGATCAAGAGAAAACTACTTTCACATGTCCATTTGTTACTTTCGCATATCGAAGGATGCCTTTTAGATTATGTAATGCACTTGCCACGTTTCAAAAATGCATGCTTAGCATATTTAGTGATATAGTTGAACGTTTTCTTGAGATTTTCATGGATGATTTTTCTGTTTTTTGGCGATTCATTTGATGATTGTTTAACTAACTTGGAAAAGGTTTTGAACATGTGTGAATCTTGTGTTGAATTGGGAAAAATGTCAATTTATGGTAAAAAATGTTATTGTACTTGGTCACATTGTTTCATCGAAAGGAATTAAGGTTGACAAATCTAAAATTGAGTTAATTGCCAACTTGTCATCACCAAAATCTGTTAAAGATGTTAGATCATTCTTAGAACATGCTGGTTTTTATAGAAGGTTCATCAAAGATTTTAGTGTCATATCTAAACCATTGTGTAACCTTCTAACAAAGGAAAAAGCCTTTGTTAAACTTAAATGCTTGCTTACTTTCTCCAGTCATTCAACCTCCTGATTGGTCATTAGCTTTTGAAATAATGTGTGATGCTAGTGATTATGTTGTAGGTGTTGACTTAGGACAAAGAAAAGATAAGAAACCCTATATGATTTACTACGCAAGAAAAATTTTAAATAGTGCTCAAATGAATTACACTACCACTGAAAAGGAATTACTTGCAGTAGTATTTGCATGTGAAAAGTTCAAATCTTATCTTGTTGGCTCACCTGTTGTTTTTAGTGATCATGCAGCTTTGAAATATCTTCTTTAAAAAAGGATTCTAGGTTAGATTGGTACAGTGGATTTTGTTACTTCAAGAATTTGATATCACAATCAAAAACAAGAAAGGCACCGAAAATGTTATCGTGGATCATTTGTCAAGATTGACAATAGATTCCACATCTAACATCACACAAATCAACGATTACTTTCCTGATGAATATTTACTTTCTATTGCTACAATGCCTTGGTTTGCTAATATTGTTAATTTTCTTGTTTCAGGACATTTGCCAACTCATTAGAGCACCCAAGACAAAAGAAAGTTCTTGAACGAAGTGAAGAACTTTTATTGGGATGAACCTTATTTATTCAAATATTGTCCTGATCAAATATTTCAAAGATGCATTCCTGACAATGAGGTAAGTAGTGTCATTAAATTTTGTCATTCTGAGGCATGTGGGGGTCATTTCTCATCAAGAAAGACAAATGCAAAAATCTTAAGTGGATTTTACTGGCCCACCATGTTCAAGGACACGCATGCATTCTGCAAGATTTGTGAAAATTATCAAAAGTTAGGATCTATTTCAAAACGTCACATGATACCTTTAAATCCTATTCTTGTTATTGAGATCTTTGACTATTGGGGTATAGCTTTCATGGGTGCATTTCCTCTATCATTTGGTTTCTTGTACATATTAGTCATAGTAGATTATGTTTTAAAATGGATAGAGGCAATTCCAAGTCGAAACAATAAACACAAAACAGTGATAAAGTTTTTGAAAGAAAATATCTTGAGTCGATTTGGAATTCCTCGAGCCATGATAAGTGATGGTGGAACACATTTCTGCAACAAGTCATTTGAGTCTTTAAAGAAGAAATATGAAATCACACACAAAGTTGCCACCCCTTATCACCCTCAGACAAGTGGACAAATGGAACTTGAAAATAGGGAGATCAAACGGATCTTGGAGAAAACAGTGAACCCTAATAGGAAAGACTGGTCTTTAAGACTTAATAATACACTTTGGATTTGTCGAACTGCTTATAAAACATCATTCGATATGTCAACTTATAGACTAGTCTATGGAAAACCTTGTCACTTGCCTGTAAAACTTGAACATAAAGCTTATTGGGCTATTAAAGCTTTCAATTCAAATCTTGATGATGCTAATCAACTGCGAAAATTACAAATAAATATGAGCTTGAGGAAATAAGAAATGATGCATATGAAAATTCAAGAATTTATAAAACAAGAATAAAAGAGTTTCATGACAAGAAAATATTGAGAAAAACATTCAATATTGGTCAAAAAGTCTTGCTTTATAATTCTCGACTTCATTTATGTCCTGGAAAACTAAGATCAAGATGGAGCGATCCTTTAATTGTGAAACATGTGTATCCATATGGGGCCTGTGATATCAAGAATCCAAAGATTGGTAATGTTTTCAAGGTAAATGGACATCGTTTGAAAGTTTACTTTGACATTTTTTCAGTTGAAAATGACTCTATTGAATTGGGTGATCCTGTATATAAAGATTGATTCTTTTTCTCACATTGTTTTTGTGTTTTTTTTGTATAACCTTTGTTTTGCTAGTTTCTCTCACCCCGGTCAAATGGCGGATAACGGTACTCCGTGACTCTTAAAGTCAATTCTTTCAGTTTCCCATGATAACTGATATTTGTGTATATATCTGTGCAATTCTTTATTCTTTCTCCCTTCTTTGCATCTCTTCTCATTTGAAAATGGACACCACTCTTGAAAAATTGAAAAAGTATTTTCCTACTCTGCCTCAGAATGCGATTACAAAAATTTACTGTGCTAGATGTGCAAGATTGTGATTGTTAATAAACCATGAAATTCCTGAAGATATTCGCTAGCTAATTGAAGCAAAGGTCTAATTATTAGGTGAGATCAATTCTTTCATTTCATACATGCCTGGAACAGGTAAAAGCACTTTTGCAAAGAAACATCGTGCAAAACAACTGAAAGTCTGTCACAGATGTGTCAGATGAACTTGTAATGCAAAATGTCATTCTTTAGGAATGGTATCTGTAAACCGTGAAGATAAAATACAGTTCATTAAGGATGGCCTGAGTAAGGAGTATTTGGATAATCTTCTATTGACTCTTGAGACGCACCCTAGTGGAGATGTGCATCGTGCAATTCATGGTTTATGGCCACAATTCCATAAAGAACATGCTTGATATAGTCTTAGGAATCTGACTAAAAAAGACTTTGTTTGCCAGTTTTTAAGAAAACTGGATGGGAAGCCCATCCTCAGTGTGTAGAAATGGCAGGTTCCTCAAGTCATCAAATAGGAAATATTTATGTTTTTGGTGGATCCAGTCCTAGAAAAGAAAACGAGTTTTTAAAATCAGCAAATTATCTTGGTCAGGTATTAGCTGAGAGAAAGATTCATTTAGTGTATGGAGGAGGCTGCCTTGGGTTGATGGGGAGTGTGTCAACAGCTGCATTCTTAGGAGGCAGTCAAGTTTTGGGTATCGTTCCAAAAGCTTTAGCCAAAGGGGACATCATTGAAAACACAGTTGGAGAGGAACTACAGGTCTCCACAATGTCTAATCGACTGAATACAATGTTTAAACATGTTAATGCCTTCATTGCCTTACCAGGTGGTCTGGGCACATTGGAAGAGATCTTTCATATTGCCTCTTGGGCCTAACTTCACATTCACCATAAACCTTTAGGTTTGTTAAATGTTAATGGTTTTTATGATAAATTGTTGTCTTTTCTTGATCAAGCTGTGGAACAGGAATTTCTAACATCCTCGGCATGACAAATCATAATCTATGCTGCTACTGCTGAACAATTGATTGACCAACTATAATCTTTCATCCCTGTAATTGATCCCTCCATGAGTCGCATAAATTGGTCAACTAAGGAAAGCCGTAAAAAGCTTAGATTGGATTTGAGCCTTCTTTTGTGAAACCTTGTGTCTTTTTGTTTTATTATTTTGTTTTGTTATTTCTTATACTTGTTTAAGTGTGTTTCAGGTTTATCAGTGTTCGTTGTTTCAGGTGATGGCTTGTATACTCTATCTTTCTACCTTAGGACATTAAGGACAATGTCTCGTTTTGGTTGGGGGGAATGGGTAGTTGATACCTAAAAAAAAAATTAACTAACTGCGTTTTCTATTTGCAAAACCGTTGTTACTAAGATGGCAGAGTCAAGGAGTTCTTTTGTTAAAGTAACTCTTGAGACACATCTTAGTAAACATTGTTAAAGGTCTATTAGAATACTTCTTGAAATATTCATGTTTACAAACACTCTCATTATTATCAATTGCTACTGCTCATATACTCATTTAACAAGTATTCTTAAACCTTCATTTTCACACACACACTTTAACATATGATTGTAGGTTGCATATTGGATTATTACATTATTTATGTTCTTTTGTTAAAGGTAACAACTAAAGGAAAGGGATAGTATATAATTTGCAAAAAAAATGATAATAAATGTAATTAAATAAATAAATAAAAACATAGATAAGTTTGGTTTCGTAGCCTCCCTAACCTAAGCAATTAAGCACGAAAGGGTGTTTTAACACCTAATACCCTAAAGTCAACTGACTTGGGAGCTATTGACCCAACTCTTGTTACATGGGTTGAGGAGAAACGTTTAAGGGAATCAAACATTGCACTATCTACGTATCAGTATCTGCAACCCAAGTTATTAAGCTCGAAGGGGTGTCTCAACACCTAATGCCCTAAGACCAACTGGTCTGGGAGTCGAAAGCTCATTACATGGGTTAAAGATGTATTGTGTTTTAAGCTATATGTATATAAAAAAAAAGAAAAAGAAAAATAAAATAAAAATAAAAAGAAAAAGAAAAAGAAAATGATAATAATCTCAACCCAAGGAAGTTAACCTTAAACATTAGAACAGAATATTGTTTTCTTCTAATAAAAACCCCATCAACTATGTTTATCAACTATGTTTTCATACATTGAACAAATAAAAAAGAAGGTTTATTAATATCTTGTTTCAATAGTATGAAGCAGATATATATAAATTTAATGAGAGTTTGTTTACTTGGATAGATTAATGAAAGTTGAATGATGAATGCCTTGCTTTGTGGAACTTGCAAATTGTTTTTCTATTTTAACGCTTTGATTACTAGGGACTAGTAATAAGCTGGTTGGGGGGTGTGATTAGTATTTAAAAGTGCATTTTTATTAAGGTTTTATATCATCATTTTGCACTTGAAGTATCAATAACTCCTTAACTAGAGTATGTTTTATAATAACAGGTCTGATAATATAAGATAACTTTAATTTATGGTAAATACTCATTTTAAATGCAGGCATATCTCACAATTCAAAGGCATTGATGTGATTAACTTTTGAAAGTGAAAGGACAAAGAAAAGGCTAAGCTTAGAAAGGAGATGCCGATTCAATTCAAATTTGAAAACTGTTTAGTCATTGGGTCATATCTAGAGCTATAGATCTTGGATTTCAATTTAGTTTATATGGATGGAAAGATAAGAAATGGGCCTACAATGTTCATGAATAGTGTAGGACCCAAATATGCTGTTTTCAAATTCAAAGTTTGGCCACAAAAGAGAAGTCAGAATCTGTCCTGCAATCCAGCCCAAACACTGCTCAGAATTTTATTCATATCTGGAGTTTTAGAAGGCACAATGATGTGAATTTTGGTGGGTGGAAGGAAAAGACAATTTCCAACAACGTTCATGCGGAAGACCTGCTCAAATTCTGATGGTAATAATGACATTTCATCCAAACAAGAGCTTAAGGGATATCCACCACGTCCACCAGTAGCACTACTCAGTATTTTAGACATATCTCGAGCTTTAATGCTCTGAAATGTGGTGCGTGGAAGGAAAAGACAATTGCCAACAACTTTTATGAAGAATAATTTTGATTGCATCAATGTCATTTCATCCAGCCAAAAGCCTTGAGTGCTGCTGTCCACCTAGTCCACTAAATCAATAGTTGGCCACTACATCAATAATCAATTATCAAATTAATAGTTCTGAAATTTAGCCTATAAAAGGAGGCATTTGCAATTCATTTAGGAATCTTGGTTTTTCAGATCAAGATCATGTTCTTGCTCTCTCTCTCTTTGTATTTTTGTAATGCTTAAGTTTTGCTTTTATTAATCTCTTGTTCATGCTTTTCATTTCCTTTACTATACTTAGTTAACTTATATCATGTTTATGTTCTTATATTCTTTATTGATATTTTTCTTTTTCATAATGTCTAGCTAAGTTAATTATGTCAAGGTGAAAAGGTTTCACTAATGGTGTTAGGATAAGTATAATATAAACTCAATATAGACTTTAATACTTATATCCTAAACAACTTACTATTAACATGTCTTATCATTTTTATCTTATTAATTCTTAATATCTTGCTTGTTAAATAGTTAATCTAGATTTGTGTTGTATAACACTTGGTACATCAAATACTTGATCCTTCATAGTCTTCGACCGATATCGTTGTTATAAGAGGAATTTGATTTATTGTTAACATAAATTAGCATCATGAATACCTGATAAAATTTATAAGTATGGTGTTATGTAAATAAGATGATTAATATGACCATGTTGATAATTTATAAAGAGTTTATACGTTACTTATCTCTAATACTATTAGTGGATCCTCTAACCTTAACATTTGTTTTTATCATTGTTTAATCTTCACATTTATCTTACATCTCAAAGTCCTCTTTAACTCACCATCACCATCACCATCACCATCATCATCATTGTTGTTGTTGTTCTTATTATTATTATTATTATTATTATTATTATTATTTATAATTTATAAGTTCACCTCCCTGTGGTTCAACCCCGGTCTTGCCGGGTTATTTATTACTTTGACACTCCTGCACTTGGGATAAGACATCAACTCTTTGATCGTGTCAACAGGTGTCGGTTATACCATACGATTTGGGCTATGAAAGTGCCAAGTATTTGTTGTACCAAGGGTTATACAACATAAATCTAGATTAACCATTTAACAAGCAAAATATTAAAAGTGAACAAGATAACAAATAGAAAACATGTTAGTATTAAACATTAAAGTGCATGTTGAGTTTATACTATACTTATTCTTACACCATTAGTGTAACCGTTTTACCTTGACATAATAAACTTAGCTAAACATAATGAAGAACAGAAACATAAATGAACAAGATAAGAACATTAATAAGATATAAGTTAACTAAGTAAAGGAAAGGAAATGAAAAGCATAACAAGAGATTAATATAAACAAAACTTAAGCATTACAAAAATATAAAGAGAGAGAGCAAGAACATGATCTTGATCTGAAAACCAAGATGCCTAAATGCATGGCAAATGCCTCCTTTTATAGGTCAAAATTTGGAACTATTAATTTGATGACTAATTGTTGAATGGGTGGCCACATCTTGACTTGGTGACAATCCTTATCTTCTTGTCTAAACAAAACGTCATTGATAGCGTCAGAATTTGAACAGACTTAAATCATGAAAGTTCTAAGAAATTGTCTTAGCTTTCCAAAAAAAAAAGAATCAGTGCATGTGGATTTCTAGAACTCGAGATATGGGTTGAACACTGAACAGTGTCTCGGCTGCAGGACAGATTCAGACTTCTCCGTTGTTGCTACAATTTGGACTTGAAAACAACCTTTTTAAATCTTGGACTCCACATGAAAGTTTTAGGCCTATGTCTTAGCTTTCGATCCATATATGGCAGACCTAAATCCAAGATCTACAACTTTAGATATGACCCAATGATCGAATAGTATTCCAATTTGGACTAAACTAGCATCTTTTTTCTAAGTTTGGCCCTCTCTTTGTCCTTTCAATTTCCGTACTTAAACTCATCAATCAATCATTTCATTTATGTGATAGGCCTGCATTTAAGATGAACATTTACCAAAAATTAAAAGTATCTTATGGTATCAGACTTGTTATTATAAAACATGCTTTAGTTAAGGAGTTATTGATACTTTAAGTGCAAAATGGTGATATAAAACCTTGATAAAAATATACTTTTAAGTACTAATCAAGAACCATGATGAGAACCTTGCATAATGAACACTCTTAGGGAGTTAAGATATAGAATGGAAATGAGACTCTTGCATAATGAAGAATTCCTATTATAATATGTTTGATAAGTTGGAATAAGACAATTATGAACGATGGAGAGAATAGTTGTTGGCAACATTAGATTCGGCCATGGACCACTAGGAGGGAGAATCCTTAGGAAAAATGTACATGTTGAATTAATCTTGCAATGTTTGACAACCTTATGATAAACTTGATGAATTATGGATAGTGTGTATTTCATACTCTTGCTCATGTTAGGATATCTTCAATAATATGGTTTACTACAAACTATCATCATGAAATAGGGACACCCCTTATCGACTTTACTTTGTAAAGTCGAGTATGATTTGGTTGTGGTCTATTTTTGAACTAGCTTGAAGTGGCAGAAGTGACTTAGTTTTCGCTAACGATTTCTGCGTCAGCGGTAACTTAATTTTCATTGACGATTTATGTGTAGCAATGACTTAGTTTTAGTTGATGATTTTCTGTGTCAAAAGTGACTTAGTTTACGCTAATGATTTTCTATGTCAGTTGTGACTTAGTTTTCAATGATGAATTTCATACCAGAAATTATCTAGTTCTTATTGACGATCCTAATGTGGGTTTGGCCTAACCCTATTACGAGACTTTAGAATTAAATCATAGAATTTTCATGGGTAACCTATATTTAGAATTGAGAAGGATGTTTGGATATGATGACTTTCATTATATGATTATATGATATAAGGAACGCTTGAATGTGAGCATGTGCATTCCTGGATTATGTGTGTGGTATTGGCCTATGAGATTTCTGAATGCAAATGTATTGATTTATGATCATTTGGTGTATTAGGAGGTGTGACCAGGATCGAACCTTCAACCGAACGAGGACATCTTACAAGAGAATTAGATAGGTAGTCTCTACCCCTTTTCTGTAATTATGTTAGATCTTCATAATGAATTGTATATAAATTGTTGCTACTCAATTATGATTATTGGAATTTGTTCATGAAATAGCTGACTGAATAATGTGATTAGCTTTGGCTAATAGTATCTATAATGGTTGACTAGGATTAAGTAAGGTGATTAACTTTAGCTGATGGTATCCGTGATGGATGATCGAGATTGAATAATATGATTGGCTTCGGTTAATGGTATCTGTCATGAATGACCGAAATTGAATAATATGATTGGCTTCGGCTAATGACATTCGTAATAGATGACCGGGATTGAATAACGAGATTAGCTTCGACTAATGGTATCTGTAATGGATGACCGAGATGAATAGAGTAATTAATCTTGACTAATGATGTTCTTTTGTGTTATTCTCATTGGATAACCATGGTTGAATGGAAGGAATCAACCTCGACTAATAGTATATTTATTGGATAATCAAGATCAAATGACAAAAAAATAAAATATACATTTGGGTGATGACACTCAAGTTTATGGAGAGATCGAGGAATCAACCTTTTCTCTAAAACTCAAGTGAAAGCAACACAGACATCAACAAGTTTATGGACCAAGGGAGATCGAGTGAATAGGACATGCAGATAAGATTAACATCACTCAGTGAAAGCAAAAATGATCGTTTTATATGAAGTTATTGAAAAGAAATTATTTACCTAAGTTAATAATGAATTTGAAAATCATGTTCTTCCGCTCATTATTATCATATTAAAGATTGTTCTTTATTCTTATATTACATTTGAATTGTAACAAGGACCTCATATAGCCACGATACGTAGGAATTATGTTCCGCATGTTTTGATATAAACCATGTAATCGCATGTCTAGGGTGATATGCATTTTATGTAACAATGTAATATTGCGAAATTATCAATCGACACTTTTGTAAGGAATTGTAATGATGACTTTTCTGGAAATAGGGATGTAAACTTATAAGCATAATGATATGAATGTATTGTTTATATACATTCTATGGCAAAGATGTTGGATTATGTGATCATATGAGTATTACACTATATTAATTAATGATGTCTGTGTATATGTTCTACAATCATCAACAACAAAAAAATATCACTCATTTTTTGTGTCGTTTACCTTTTCACCGTATCATGAATTGATGAAAATTCTTGAGACATTACAACTCATATTGCTCAATTCAACTTTCTAACTCTGTTTGGGCCCTTGAAGACATATCAACCCTTTCTTGGTGACACGATCAAAGAGTTGATGTCTTATCCCAAATGCAGGAGTGTCAAAGTAATAAACAACATCAACAACAATGATGGTGATGATGGTGATGGTGGTGATGAGGACTTTGAGATGTAAGATAAATGTGAAGATTAAACAATGATAAAAACAAATGTCAAGGTTAGAGGATCCACTAATAGTATTAGAGATAAGTAAAGTATAAACTCTTTATAAATTATCAACATGATCATATTAATCATCTTATTTACGTAACACCATACTTATAAATTTTATCAGGTATTCATGATGCTAACTTATGTTGACAACAAATCAAGTTCCTCTCATAATAACGATGTCGGCCGAAGACTATGAAGGATCAAGTATTTGATGTACCAAGTGTTATACAACACAAATCTAGATTAAATATTTAACAAGCAAGGTATTAAGAATTAATAAGATAAAAATGATAAGACATGTTAATAGCAAACTTTCTTGGATATAAACATTAAAGTCCATGTTGAGTTTATATTATACTTATCCTAACACCATTAATGAAACCTTTTCACCTTGACATAATTAACTTAGCTAGACATTATGAAGAAGAAAAACATAAATAAACAATATAAGAACATAAACAGGATATAAGTTAACTAAGTATACTAAAGGAAATGAAAAGCATGAACAAGAGATTAATGAAAGCAAAACTTAAGTATTATAAAAATATAAAGAGAGAGCAAGAACATGATCTTGAAATGAAGAACCAAGATTCCCAAATGAATGGCAAATGTCTCCTTTTATAGGCTAAAATTCAGAACTATTCATTTGGTAATTGATTATTGATGTAGTGGTCAACTATTGATTTAGTGGACTTGGTGGACAGCAGCACTCAAGCATTTTGGCTGGATAAATTGACATTGATGCAATCAGCATTTGGCAAAGTGTTCCGCATGAAAGTTGTTGGAAATCATCTTATATTTTCACCCATAAAATTACAGAGCATTTGGATCACTAGAGCTCGAGATATGGCTAAAATACTGAGTAGTGCTGCTGGTGGACGTGGTGGATAGCGCTCAAGCTCTTGTCTGGATGAAATGTCATTGTTACCATCAGAATATGAGTAGTTCTTCTTCATGAAAGTTGTTGGAAATTGGCTTTTCCTTCCACCCACCAAATTTCATATTGTTTTGACGTCTCGAACTTCAGATATGGGTAAAATTCTGATCAGTGTTTGGGATGGATTGTAGGACAGATTCTGACTTCTCTTTTGTGGCCAAACTTTGGATTTGAAAAAGGCAGATTTGGGTCTTCCACTATTCATGAACATTGTAGGCCTATTTCTTATCTTTCTATCCATATAAATTAAACTGAAATCCAAGATCTACAGCTCCAGAAATGACCCAATAACTGAACAGTGTTCCAATTTGAATTGAATCGGTATCTCCTTTCTAAGCTTCACCTTTTCTTTGTCCTTTCACTTTCAATAGTTAATCACATCAATCAATTCTTTGAATTGTGAGATATGCTTGCATTTAAAATAAGCATTTATCATAAATTAAAGCTATCTTATATTATCAGACTTGTTATTATAAAACATGCTCTAGTTAAGGAGTTTTTGATACTTCAAGTGCAAAATGATGATATAAAACCTTGATAAAAATGCACTTTTAAGTACTAATCACTTGGCAATCATTGAAATTGGCTTTCAATGTCTCAAATTCGGTATTGATTTGCATCCAAACTACTCCAAATTCTTCTCACTCCTTCTCAGCTTGGTTTCTGGCCACTTTTTCCTCTTTTAGCTACTTCTCTAAAAACACGACTTTCTTGTTTTTCTTCATTAACTGTTGCTCCACAAACTTCCTTAATTTTTCTTCAGTGAGGAGTTTTTCTTCGAGAGAGATCTTGAACACTTTACGGGTGCCCAATTCTCCCTAGACCTTTTCCAATTGTTCTCTTACTTCTTCCTCGTTAATCCTCTTTCTCTTATTTAGTTCAGTGACTTGTGAAGTCTCAGTTTCAAATTCAGGATTCATGGGGGAAATGATCAATAATAGATTTCTCCATTTCGGGTACTTTTCGGAAATAACTGCGATCCCTTAAACCATATGATTCCTTCTTTTATATATATATATATATATATATATATATATATATATATATATATATATATATATATATATATATATATATATCAATTCTAGTAGCTTTTAGTATTATTTGATGCTTTCAATGACTTCTAAAGCGGACTGGTCTTTAAATAACCAGGAGAATCATGATAGTTTGGTCATCCTCCACACATGTTGTACGCCCCCAAGCTATCTGGCAACCAAGGCAAGCATATACCTGACATATCCAATCATCCCAACCAAAGGCACTTAGTGTCTTTGCCCACAACTCATCAAACAATTTGTTGCTCTCATCCACTGAGCTTTCTATTTAACTTCTCCTTATGGAATTCTCTAGAGTTTTTGCCTTCCACTTTTCTTCACTCAGATCATTCCACTCTTATTCTTTAACTATTTCCGATGGGTTTTTACTAAACCACAAGAAATTGTTAAATACTGGCTTCTTGGTTTCTATATGCCTAATCAACCATATGATAACAATTGTTCATAGTATCTTATTAACCCTTTATCAATCTTCCTATATAATTTAGCGTCAAGATCGTTTTTGCTAGTATTGTCACAATGGGATTTATCTGACTATTTTCATACTCAATGAAAGTTGTGACCATCTCTAAACTGATTACTTTGGTCAAGTTCGGAAACAACATCAACCCGAAGATTCCCCATGCAAGTATCCTGCTCTTTTCTTCAGCAAATCTAGAGTTATTCTTTCACCCTTCAAACACTTATTCTATCATCTTCCATTTTAAACCACTGGTACTTCTCTTTAACATCTTGTACAAATCTGGAATTTTGGTCAACTTGGCTAAGTTAGTTATCATGTTGTCGTGTTTTTGGTAGAAGTAAACCTTGTATAGATCTTTGGAGAACTCATTGAGTAAACCATATTCCTTTGGAAGGGCACATATCTATGTCCCCAAAGGTGAAGCAACGGTACTCGGGGTTTCAAAAATGGATTAGAGCTTTAATGGCTGAATTCTGAATAGGCACCCTCGTGATTTCCACTAATCTCCCATATTTCTTTTAAAAAAACTCATCTTTGCTAATGCTTTTCATATGTGAGAGGAGCTTTTTCTAGTTGTTTCCTGAACTATGGGTGGCATTTTATTGTCATCTGCTCTCAAGCAATCCCCTTCTAACAGTTGTAGGGATTCAGATTCCAGCCTGTATTTAACAGAAATCGTTTCTTTAATGATGGCCATGCTATCAATTTGAAATCCTGCAATGCGAGATGCTCAAGGTTAAGTATGTCTTAATGCAACAATGTTTATTCAAAGGACATACATCATGTTGCTACCTAATATTTTGATCTAATTTTTGATAATTTTTTTAAAAAAACAAAAGTAGCAAAAAAAACAAAAAACAAAAAAGCCAAAAAATATATTTTTGACATCTTTACATCACTTGTAGCGTTTGTTTCCCATGTGTTTAGTTGTCAACACTCTTTTTAAGTTAACATTGAAGTTACTCTTTTTCAAAAAAATCAAAATACAAAAAAATAAGAAAACTCAAAATTTGCAAGGGACCAAATATGAAAAGAAAGAAGTTAAGGGATCAATTTGTTTTTTGGGTTGCTTGGTCATCAAGTTTACTTGGGGACCAAGCAATTAAAAATAACAAAAATTTTTTTACCTATAAATAGGTGGTGGTTACACACACTTAAAATGGGGAGAAATTGGAAAGCAAAAAAAAGAAAAAACCTAACTCTTTTTCAGCCTAGCTGCCTACCCCTCTCATTTGTTTTCTTTCTTCTCCCTCTCGAGTCAACCCTATAGACCTCTCATGCCCCTCCATCTTCTCGACTATTTCCAGAAAACAACCTTTTTTTCACCAAACTGAACCATTATGCCTCTGGACCCAACAACAACCTGCAATTTCCTCCCATCTTTCAACCTTCGACCTTCAGCCCCTCTATCTCCCTCATGTCCACCTAACAAACCTGAACTCCCCATTACAATCTGCCACTGCCTCCAGCAGCCCCTATAGACCTCTCACTTTCCTCTTTATCGCTAAGATCCACAGCCTTCTTCCTCTGACTCACTACTACCCTCACTTCAAGAATCCCTATAGAAAACCCCTAACCAAACCTAACAGCGCCTCTAGGACAGGCATTATCTCCTTTCCACCAGCTCCTCATTTCCAAACGATGTTAAAGGGCTAGCAACACTCAACGACAACCCTGCTTCTTTTTACTAACGGTGATAAACCCTACCTCCTTCACCACAAATGACAGCAACGAAGCTAGCCTCACAATGACATCCACAAACCTCACCAATTCCAACCCTTTTTTCTCCTTAAAACCATCATATATATGGATCACACTAACGAGCATCCAAAACTTCTATGGAGAGGCAGATTTTTAGGGAAGAAGAAGAAATATAATTTTTTTGTCTTGTGTTGATTTCCTTTTTTGCAAGTGGTAGTAACTCGCACCGCTGGCACATGAAGAAAGAGGAGGGAATGCGCTCCAGATCCACCCATTTTTTAGGGTTTTACCTACGGTGGCAGCACGTAAAGCAAACACACCGCCATTGTTCTTGCAACCCAGAATTTTCTAGTACTATTCTTGAGTCCAAGGAACTTTTTTCCAGATTATGTTTTACCTTTAAAAGGTCCATTTTGCAATTATTAGATGTTCATGTGTATATTTAAATTATGGTTAGATTTTTATTATGTTTAAAACATGTAAATTATAGGGGCGTGAGCAAAAATAGTAAAAAAAAAATTGTGTTTGTTTGTATTTTCTTATATATTTATTGAATGTTTAAAACCAAAAACATAAAAAAGAATAGTTTTAATCGCATGCTGCAAAATGTCTCAAAAATACAAAGAAAATCATATTGCATAGTATTTCCGTATGAAAATTCAAAATATGTATTCACATGTATTTTAGGATTTAATAACTAATTTATTAAATTCATGAGAATTTGACCAATATTTCAATAAACCATTATTTTTTTCAAATTCATGAGAATTAATGGTTAAAAATCCTCGTATCTAACGTTGGACCTACAAGTAAGGCTGATATTTGAAATATCGGAGTTGACCAGAAAATTCTCAAAGTTATTTCAAATATTTATCAATTTTAATTGGGAGTATTTTTCACTATAATACACAAATTACGAAGAATGTTTTCTAAATAATTTATTTAGGTACACGAGTCCATAATAAATTATTAAACATCAGATTTATTTATGAGTAAATCTCAATTCTAAATGTAATAGTCCTGCCCAACCTGTTGTATATTGTTCGCTTTGGTCTTTAGTGCCTTCACAATTTTGTTCCTAGTGACGTAGCCCTCTTCTGAGCCTGACGCCCCAAAACACGTACAATAGGTCAATGACCAGCACTACTCATAAAGCCCTAGCTCTAGACGCTCATTTTTTATTTGGGATATCACAATCCCTCACCTTAAGACGAGTTGTCCTCGGCTCTAATACCAAATGTAATAGCCCAACCCAATCTGCTGTATATTGTCCACTTTTGGCCTTACCGCCCTCAAGGGTTTTGTTCCTGGTGACGTGAGTCCACTTCTTAGCCTAACGCCCTAAAACGCATACAACATGTCAGCAACTAGCACTACTCGTAAAGCCTTGGCTCTGGACGCTCGCTTCCGATGTGGGATATCACACTAAACTACAGATAGACCACCAACCAGAAAACCATCAAAACCTGTAAACCACATCAAACCACAAATCAGCTTACCTCAAGTAGGATGTAAATTCCTTTCCTGGCCATAATCAGTCTCTTACCCTCAAATCTCTGACAAAACCAGGACACTCGGGTTTTCTAGCGACCCTGAACCAAACAACTAGGTGGTGACTCTAAACGACCCCCCGATGTCGTGCGTCCATGTGCAATAGAATGGCAACTCCACTGGGGAACGTATTGTTGTTTTACAGTATTGGACTAAGCTTTGTGTATTTGATGGGGTTTATCTATTTTGATATTTTTAAATCTTTGTATTTTGGCTTATTTTATTTTATTTATGCTTTAGCCCATGTGTATATTTTTTCATGCATCATTGGTTTATTTTTTATATATTGTTTTGGGATGATCACATGAAAACTCAGATTAGGTCGAGAAGTACCGACTTAGCCTATGACTTTCAGTCAAGGTTTAACTTCGTGAAACCATCCATCTCTTTGCTGAGTGCTTAGACTAGTAGTAATTGGTATTCAAACCATCCCACTACCTGCCGAGCCTCTATATTACCTTCAGGAGGGTGATCACTAGGACAACGAGAGACCCATTTTAGAGACCAACTAGTAAACTTACCCCATATCTCATGTAAAAGGATTATAACTAGCCTTTAGAATGTATGCTCCCAACATATTATTTTGTATTAAGGCAAACCCTTCTTGAAGCATCTTGAATTTAGGACTTATGGGTGACACAATGGTCATCACTTAAGAAATTTTCATGCTAGAGTTGGGGCAAGAATCAAAATTATTGTTCAGCATGCAATCTTTACGACCATGTGTCGCCCCTTGAAGGTCGAGTTCATCATATAAAAACATGCTCATACATTTGACATGCATGTATCCTTACATGCATATATCCTTAGAAGATTGAAATGTAGGACCTCCACCTATGGTCTACAACACCTAACTGAGAGAAAAGATGGAAAACAAAAAAAGGGCTCAGAGATAGGCTCATTATCGAAAGGAAATTGAGATCATTAAAGATGAAGTAGCTAGACTCACAAATCTACTTAAACAAGTGCTGGGTTTCAGTAATGGAAAGGGAACGTCTGCACAGCCTCCCGTGGAAGCACCATCAGCCCACGTCCCTCACACATCTCAGAACTTAGGGGTGTGCTTAGTAAATATGCAATATCTTTTCCATTTTGCCCATCCAACCAACTCAAGGTCAGGTCATTATGGATTTAATAGCAGAAGGACTTTTTGATGATAGGTCTATAAGTGTTATAGACCATGATAAATGGGTTGTTATAGCAAAAAGATGAAGAGCAATTGAAAGGAATCATCTGATTAACCTTGTTTTAGCAATTGAAGTTTGTTTGGTTCCAGTAAATCATGACACTGAAAGAGTTCAGAGTGTTGGACTTCATTAAGTACACCGAGCTAGAACACCCGAACACCCATCTTCGGTCCACTATAACAAGATGGATAAAGTGATCCATAATGATAAAATGCTAATTTATTTCTGACAAGATAGTCTCATAAGGTCTGTATTGAGCTAGTATATGAGACTGGATAGTACCAAGATAGAAACAAAAATGGTGATGTTTTTCACCAACACCATCCAATCCCCTTATTATGAGCATTTGATAGGAAGCTCAGCTTAACATTTCTATAAAGTAGTGAGGATTGTCAAAAGAAATGAACAAGCTATAAAAATAGAGGTTCTACCATGGATTCCAGAATAATAACGAGAGATGAATTCGAAGATGACTCTCAAGTGGGAAACCTTAGTTGTGTGGTCCAGCCAGGTCTCACTATAGCATCAGCTACTCAAATGTCTTTATTATAAATTGACATACCTCTGCCACTCGAGTTTGTCTACAAGCATTTGTTAGATTTTGGACCTATTGCCTTGACTCCATGAAATCTCATACAACCATCATTTCCTAGATGGTATGATCCAGACGAGAGATATGAATATCATGGTAAGGTCTTGGGCTATTTGATTAAAAATTGGGAAAAAAAAATCAAGTATCAAGTTTAGAAGATGGTGAGCAATAGGTAGATTGAGTTTGTGAAGGATGGTGTCATCTACCATATTATTACTGGATCATCACGAGCATAACAAAGGTCGATAAATCATGACAAGACACCAAAGATTGTTGGAGAAGCTGATTAGGGTGTCACATTGCCAACAATTTTGTTATGGAATTTTTCTATTCAACACTTTTGTTTTGGGATCACACCTCATCTTTTTAAAGAAATGTGTATTTTCCTTACCTCTTTGTTGTTATGAAATCAAGAGATGTTTAGCATTTTATTTTGACAAAATATTTTGATCGAACTCCAACATGTGAAATTAAGGCTAGTTAATGTTGAAAGATTAAAAGTGTTTTGATTGCATAAATGACTCTATGCTTGTTAAAATAACATGATAAACGATATGGGGTGACCAAACAAATTTTGAGCTCATGCACAAAATTGAACCATACATCATAGAGCTAAATTTTAGTAATATGCATAATAACATGTAGTGGATTCAATAGTTATAGACGTGTGAATCATGACTCTTTACAAATCTAAATCAATACATTAGATAAGAGCAAACTTTATCGGTTTGAGGTGACCTTGCTTGAAATGAGAAATGTCATCTTTGTTTATTCCCTTTACTATTCTTAAAATATATATCCCTTGCAAATCCTAATTTGAGCCTAATAGAATCTTTCTTTCAAAAAGAAACCCTGAAATGGATCATACCCCACACTAGGGGCAAATAAGGATTTTTGGTTGAAAATACGAAGACAATGCTAGAATCAATGGTGGAAGAGAATGCTAAGAATAGAAGACCGATTATTGAGAAAGGGCCAAAAGTGAATAAAAGGCCCTAAACTAGGGGCGTCCATGAAAACATTTAGGAAAGTTGTGTGAAAGCCAGAAACTAGAAATCACCAGCACTTAAAAGGAAGTCAAGATTGGAAAATTCCTGTCGAGTTTGGGAAGGGCACAACAAATGATAGAATTCAATGTCGAGGGCAAGAGTTCAAAAAAAAAAGATATTGAACCATGAATGTCTTTTGGTATCTGTGATAAACCCTCTCGCGTCTTCAAATGTTTAGATTGGTTATCCATAAAAGGTTGGATTTGCTTTATGGCCTCTGTTAAGAGAAGTTTGATCTTTTAGATGAACATGGCATGTCACTTTCTTCTACAAGGACAATAAGAGAAAGAGAGTTAATGAATAGTTAATGATGATCCTAGGTCTTTGAAACCCTTGAACACTTTTGAGCCTATGGATTTCCTTTTCTTTCATAGTCGAACCATAGCCTGCATTACATGTTTTGAAAAGTCATTTTTAATCAAGTAAGTGATTTGAACCAATAAATGGCGCTCTCAAAACTTGAAGAGCTTTTTCATAAGGGTCGTGGCCTCACGAAACAAGTTACCAGTTATTATACATGCTGATAAAATGGATACTTAAAAGAGACAAATTTTCAATGTAACCCCGAGTCTTTGCTCAAACCTCCTGTTGTTGAAATCCACATAAGGTTACCTCATCATGTACCATCAAATGACATACCCAAAATTAGAGATTAAAAATGACATCAAGAACCATAGAAAAACTTTTTTTAATTTTACAATGGGTCAATTTATGTTTTTAAAATGCAAGATAATCAAATGTTTGCATATGTGTAAGTGGCGTGTGTTGGACCTTTGACCAAACTTTGACCAAAGAAGCTTGATTTTGAAAAATACTTTAAACACTAACATCTCTTTGATTTCATTTCAACAATTAGACTTTAATAGACATGATTTTTGAGAAGTGCTAGTTGATTCTTTAACAAGATAAATCACAAACAAAAAAATCATGGACCGACTTTGCAAAATCCTTGATGAAAATGACATCAACACTTTTTGACACTCCATGAACAGTTAAGCAGTTGCGGGAAATGTAGTGGACCCTAGAAGGGAATGTAAACAATATTTAGATCAGCTCGGGGGTAAAGAAACATAATAAAATGATGATCCAATGAAATCCATCAAAATTATGTTAAGTATCTAGCAATAACAAACGCTAATTTTTTATAGAGAGAAGAACGAACACATTCAGATCAATTGAGGACAATGTTGCTTAAAGACAGGCTATGATTGAGTGAACTCCAACAGCATTTAAGAGTAACGAAGCACTTAAAGGGCATATCATGTCTGAAAATCTTGATTTAGCCTTTGAAGTATGGTTATGACACCTGAAAGATGTTGATCGTATGGGTGCATTTGCATAACTACACGCCATCAAGACTGACTGTAGGACAATCTGCTTTAAAGCCTATTGATTTAAGTTGCATCTCATCACATAAATGTGGGTGATATAAGGGAATATCAGTAATGATGACAATGTATTTCTTTTCATGATCTAATTAGACGGATTGAGAGGAATTTATGGAGAAGAACATTGAGCATACAACGATGATCTTTTGTGCATGTCTGGATGACATAATAGTTTCATGAAGATTTATATGCTTGAAGAGTATGGTTCAATTAAAGGCAACATCATGGTTGATTGACAATCTAAAATGAGGTTAACACTAGAAAACCTTTTGATATTTGTTGGCAGGATGCACACAACTAATCAGAGAACAGTTCTTGAGAGAATCAAATAGGTAGAATGATTATTTCAAACTTCTTTATGATGAATCAAACAACACCACACTTGGGGTATGGTTAGACTTGATAAATAATGAGAGCATTAATCATCGCGGACAGCCTAGGATGGGCACTTGATATGGTTCAGGTTCAGCCTTGGATTCCTTATAGTAAGCATTCAAATATGTGTTTGAGATTGGTTGTTGATACGATTCATATATGGTTCAACCTTGGGTTTTTCATGATGGGTTTTTACCTAGGGATGCATTTGGTCAGATTTAGGTTCTTTTAGATGATTGGTTTGACTCAATTCTTTTGGTGGGTAATTCAGATCAGCCCCACTGATGTGAACCTTTTAATCATGTAGTCAAGCAACCCCCAATGAAGATGATACTTCCCCAAGAAAGTCAAGAATTAGGTTTGAGAAGTGTGACACAATGGAAACTTGTTTCAAGGCACTAACACTATTGGAGTTAAAATGAATGACACCATAAGGTCAATTATACCTTAATTAGTCATATTTGATCTTTGTCTTAACAAAGACAATGTGTTGCATTCAGCAAAACACAAGTTTATTTTATAAATTCATCATTCTTCTACTTTTCAGCATACCAAAAAACTTATATAATATTTCAATAACCCTAATGGATTCCATATGAGGGTTGATTTGAGTCCACATACAAAATTAACCCAAATAAGTAATAATAAACCAAAGACTAAGAAGGAAATAATAAAATTAATAAAAATCTAAAATTAATATCCTAGATATGCTAGAATCAAATTTGTCGCCCATAAAATGTTCCAAATAGACTAGGAAATCTAATTTAAATATGGAATTGATTCTGAAGTCTTCTTCTCTTGTTATGCTTAGTTTCCTTGTTTTACATGGTGTTTTACATGGACAATTAATGAAGAAAATCTCCCTCTTTGATACATGCCAATTTAGTTTCATTTCTAGACTAGGAGAATCATTAATTAATCCTTTCTACTTTAGGAAATTAAATTTGGCAGCCCCCTTAGCATCCTTTATTAACTAGGAACTTCCTCCTTTGTTGATAAATATTCTACTAAATAATAGGTAAAATAATGAACGAAATTTCCATGAATTTTAAGAGAATATTTTGTTGATTTAAGTCCTTGAAGAATTAGGAAATCAATCCCAAACAAATCTGATCTGAATATAACATCTCAATTAACCCAAGCCAACTTTGAATCTCATGTAGCCCAAACTCATATTCATTAATAGGGACCAAACCATACCTAAAATACACTTAAAATAATTTTTTTTTACTGTCCAAAAACATCTTATGCATAACCTATCCTGATCTGACCAAATTACTCACCAAAAGAATTGGGCTAAACCTATCATCCAAAAGAACCTCGATCTAACTAAATGCAACCCTAGGTAAAGACCCATCATAAAAAATCCAAGGTTGAACCATATATTGAACCGTATCTCCAATCAATCTCAAACACATAACTAAATGCTTACTATAAGGAATAAGGAATCCAAGGTTGAACCTAAACCATATCACGTCTTTTTCCTACGCGTTCAGCTGTCAACATGATTTTTAAGTCGACGTTGAAGTTACTCTTTTTCAAAAAATTCAAAATACAAAAAAATAAGAAAAAAAAATTATAAGGGACCATATATGAAAAGAAAGAAGTTAAGGGACCAATTTATTTTTAGGTTGCTTGGTCATCAAATTTGCTTAAGGACCAAGCAATTAAAAATAACAAACTTTGTTTTACCTATAAATAGGTGGTGGTTACACACACTTAAAGGGGGGGGAGAAAAAAACACTAAAAACCCAACTCTTTTTTAGCCTAGCTGTCGCCCCTCCCATTTTATTTCTTCCTCACGAGTAAGCCCCACAAACCTCCCAGGCCCCTCCATCTTCTCAATTGTTTCCAGAAAACATCTTTCCTAGCCACAATCAGTCCCTTATCTTTGAATCTCTGACAAGGCCAGGACTCTTAGGTTTCCTAGAGACCCTGAACCAAACAACTAGGTGGCAACTCCAAACAACCCCCCCTGACGTCGCGTGTCCACGTGCGACACATCATATAGGCAAGTTCTAGTTCCTTTACATGACATGAGATAGGAATATGCATTATCTAGATCTCTCTTTGTCCTTGTGATCACCTTCGTGAAGGTAATATGAGGGTTTAATAGGAAGTGGGATGGCTCGTATATCAATCACCACTAGTCCAAGCACTTAACAAAGAGTTGGATGGTTTCACAAACTTAAATCCTGACGGAAAGTCATAAGGTAAGCCATTACTCCCCCACCTAACCTAAAGTTTTCACACGTGTCCCAAAGTAGTAAAAGATGCATGAAAATGTGTGTTTACATTTAATATATATGCATGAGCAGGCTAAAGCACTCTAAACATAAATAAAATGAGGTAAACAAAACATATATGGAAATTTAAACACATTACAAACACAATATGAAAATGTGTATTAGCATCCCTAGCACACCTTACTTGAGGTGGCTGCTTTGTGTGGTTTAATGTGATTTAGAGGTTTTGATGGTTTTCTTATTGGTGTTGTAAGACTCGAATTTCTCATGACTTCATGACATGGTGTTTATTCATAATGAATAAAAAATGAGTGATATGTATATTTTTTGTATATCATCACATCCATCGATGCATTGCCCAACCTTGTTTATAGATTAAACAAATAGGCATCATTAGTTGGTGTAGCACATCACTCATATAATCATATAACCCGACAACTTTATGGAAGAGAATACATAGTCTGTGATTGTGCATCAAAAGTATCATTAAGTCTCTTATTTTACATATGTATTTATTGTTTTTATTTGGGTTTTTTATAATAATTGATGTGCTTTTTAGTAATGAAGTTTCTTTTAATGTTTCGATAGGTTATTGGAGCTTAAATGAATTATTTCAGAAAATTCAACGTCGGAATTCGGAACAAAGAATTGAAGAGAAATTTAGTTGAAGATTGAAGCAAATCTTAGTTCAAATAAGTGCTCCAAATTTGCCCCAAAAATCAATTCTATTCCAATTCTAGAAAAGAATATCATATGATCTATTTCAAGCCCAAACTTGCCTTATGTTGTGTGCAAACTTCAACTATCAAACACTTAAGGTTTCAATGTCAATCTTAGCCCAAATAAAAGGTACATTTGTATCCTTATTTGATGCTTAAATTCAACCTCAAATCAGCCCCAAAATCAGCCCCAAATCACCCTCCAAATCAGCCCAATCACAATCCATGATCCTACATGTCCACACAACAAATAACATTTGATTTATTTGGGTAATTCATTGATCCAAGAGGGCAAGCACATGGATGAAAATCTGGAGGGGACATTGTGACATTATTTTGGGTCAAAAGAAGAAAGAGACAACTCATAAAGGAGGAAGAAAAACGTGCACCAAAGTGTTCTCCAAGCTGGCCTGGTTTGATTTTCCAGAACACCTTTCGGTGTTTTGCCCATAACTTTTGACTCAAATGTCCAAATGAGCTGTTCTTTAATGATCTGGAAAGCTAACAGAATGTCCTATAAATATGTCTCTAATAGCCATCTCCAAAGGAGGCTTCTAAGAGGGTCGAATTACTGTCCAAATTTAGAGTCAAATTTGTGTCTGAATTTTTACTAAAATTGTGTTGTGTTCTTCTTTATAGATTTCGGTTCTTTAGATTGTAAAACTTATTATTTCAGTTTGATTAATTTCTCTTGAGTTTTTTTGTTACCTAGCTTAATTTCCAGATCTAGCTGTCTGTGGATATGACCTCGATCTTACCGAGTTAATTGCTACATCGCACACTCGTGCACTTGCGAGTTAAAACAAGCCGAACATAAAAAGCGGTCAAGCAGTCAATACATTCATAGCATTATATCTTTGTGTATACAAGGTCCACATTCCTGTTTTCTTAAAGTCATCATTATAAATCCTTACAAAAGTGTCGATCAGCAATTCATTGCCATTACATAGTTGTAGAAAATGCATAACGCCTAATCATGTTATTACATAATTTATCTCAAAACACGTAGGATGGAGTTTCTAAGCAACATGGGTATGTAACGTCCATGTTACAAATCAAATGCAATACAAGTATAAAAGAAACAATCTCATAATACAATATTAAGGAACAAAAATATATATTTGAAATCACACTACTAACTTAAATAAGTAAATCCTAGTTATTATCCTCCTATTAATCCCATATTCAAGGTTTTACCTCATAACATCATATGATCCTACATTGTATTATTCCTAGGGCTACAAATGTACTCTTATTATCACATATTATTATTTAGAAGTCCTTAATACCTTGAATATTCTTCCTCGAGTAATTATGTTGTTCAAACCATATTAATCAAACATGTGGTTTTCATGATCTAAACAGACTTAACTAATAATATATTACTAGTCTTATTTAATGTATTGTTGACTTTATACAAGCACGGTTATTAATGATCTTGTCGATCGATGTTAATCTTATTCATTCATCCCGATCACCTAACTTGAATTTTTAGGGACCGCGACTAATTCCCTAGTCTCCCTCGGGTTATCAACCCAAGATGCTACAAACCAAATTTAATCACGTCATTCGATCCTAGTAATCCGATATGGATACCATCAACCAAAGCTAATCAATCTCGGTTATCCAATTTGGATACCAGTAGCTAGAGCTAATCACATCATTCTATCCTGGTTATCCAATTTGGATACCATTAGCCGGAGCTAATCACATCATTTCATTACAGTTATCCGATATGGATACCATTAGCTGGAGCTAATCACATTATTCTATCGCGGTTATCCGATATGGATATCATTAGCCAAAGCTAATCACATCATTCAATCAATTATTTCATGAGTAACTTTAATCAATCATAACCGAGTGGCAACATTATGTAAAATTTACAACAAAGAGTAACATAAAACAATAAAGGTGGAGACCACCTACCTGCTCCTCCCGTAGGGTATTCTTGTCCGCCTAAATATCTGATCCCGGTCATACCTCCTGATACATCAAGTGATCATTATTTAGTACATTTGCATTCAGATAATTTCAAAGACTATTTCCATATGTATTCCAGAACACACATGTGCACATTCAGGCATCTCTCATATTCATATAATCGTATATTGATAATATACAATAATACATTTATCCGTAATTTTAATGAAGGTTATCCATGAACAGTTTATAGATTGACTCTATAGGTCTTCAATGGAACTAGGTCAAACTGACGCTGAAAATCATTAACAAAAACTAAGTCATTTATGACGCTACTTTTTCCCTAGGCTATGCATAAGTTTTATGCCAAGTTTTTTCCTCCCTACAACATACTTCAACCTAGTTTGGATATAGACCACAACCAAATCATATCTAAGCTTACAAAGTAAAGGCGATAGTAATGTTCTTATTCCATGACGATAACTTGCATTCAACAATATTATTAAGGACAACCTATTAATCATCATTACTTTTTAAGATGGCTGAAATTTTTATTACTTCCCCTTTTTGGCATACTTTGATTTCCTCAAATGTTAACTTCAATTCCCATTCATCGTAGCATGGTAAGGTGTGTCCTAGGCATTCTAGCTTGCTATGTACTACCTAACATGAACAAAAGCAAGAATCATTAGTACTTAAACGTGCTTTTTTACCAAGGTTTTATATCATCATTTTGCACTTAAAGATGTTGGTTCAGTCCAAACTGGAACACTGTTCGGTCATTGGGTCATATCTGGAGTTGTAGATCTTGGATTTAGGTCTGCTTTATATAGATGGAAAGTTAGGACATACGCCTAAAACTTTCATGCGGAGTCCAAGATTTAAAAAGGCCATTTTCAAGTCCAAATTGCAGCAACAACGAAGAACTCCGAATCTGTTCAAATTATGATTTAAGTCTATTCAAATTATGACCTTATCAATGACGTTTTTGGCAGACAAGAAGGCATTTTCCATGTATTTAGGCATCTTGGTTTGCATATCAAGATCATGCTCTTCCTGTCTCTCTTTGTAATGCTTAAGTTTTGTTTATATTAATCTCTTGTTTATGCTTTTCATTTCCTTTCCTTGTTTGTTTATGTTTCTCTCTTTCATTATGTTTAGCTAAGTTTATCATGTCAAGGTGAAAAGGTTACACTAATGGTGTAAGAATAAGTATAATATAAACTCAACATGGACCTTAATGTTTGATACTAACATGTTTTATATTTGTTATCTTGTTCACTTTTAATACTTTGCTTGTTAAATGGTTAATCTGGATTTATGTTGTATAACCCTTGGTACAACAAATACTTGGCACTTTCATAGCCTAACCGTATGGTATAACCGACACCTGTGCTATGAAAATAACTTAATTTGTTGTTAACATTAGTACTTAAAAGTGCATTTTCATTAAGGCTTTATATCATCATATTGCACTTAAAGTATCATTAAATTCCCTAACTTAAGCATGTTTTTTATTAACAAGCCTGATAATATAAGATACCTTTATTTAATGGTAAATTCTCATTTTAAATACAGGTTTATCCCACAACTCAAAGGATTGATTGATGTGATTAACTATTCAAATTCAGAAGACAAAGAAAAGGCTAAGAGAAGAGATGCTGGTTCAATTCAAACTAGAACACCATTCAGTTATTGGATCATAACTGAAGTTGTAGACCTTGGATTTAGGCTTGATTTATCTTGATGGAAAGCTAAGACATAGGCCTAAAACATTCATAAGAGTCCAAAACTCAATTCTGCCATCTTGGAGTTCAAATCTTAGTATCGAAAGAGACATCTGAATCTGTCCTACAGCCCAGACACTGTTCAGTGTTTAGCCCATATCTCAAGTTCTAGAAGTCCAAATGAGCTCTGGTTTTTTTTTTGTGTTGATAATGTGAGACAATTGCCCACAACTTTCATTGGACTATGTGCTCAAATTCTGATGTTAGCAATGATGTTTTGGCCAGCCAACAATGTCAATAACCAGACAACAATATCAATAACCAGCCACCAAGTCAACGAATGGCCACCAACTAAATATTAGTCATCTAATCAAAGTTCTGAATTTCAGCCTATAAAAGGAGGTATTTGCCATGTATTTAGGCATCTTGGTTTTCAGATCAAGATCATATTCTTGCTTTCTTTCTTTGTATTTTTGTAATGTTTAAGTTTTGCTTTCATTAATCTCTTATTTATGCTTTTCATCATAACTATGTTCTTTTCTAGTTTAATTATGTTTCTCTTCTTCTTAATGTTTAGCTAAGTTTATTATGTCAAGGTGAAAAGGTTTCACTAATGGTGTTAGAATAGGTATAATATAAACTCAACATGGACTTCAATGTTTATATTCAAGAAAGTTTGCTATTAACATGTCTTATCTTTTTTTATCTTATTCACTCTTAATACCTTACTTGTTAAATGGTTAATCTAGATTTATGTTGTATAACAATTGGTACAATAAATACTTGATCCTTCATAGTCTTCGGCCGACATCGTTGTTATGAGAGGAACTTGATTTATTGTTAACATAAGTTAGTATCATGAATACCTGATAATATTTACAAGTATGGTGTTACTTAAATAAGATAATTAATATGATCATATTAATAATTCATAATGAGCTATTAATGATAAATCATCCGATTGGAACCTCCTTTGTGTGTGGTTTCCAGTTGAGTAATAAAAAGAGTTTATACTATGCTTATTTGAAATACCATTAGTGGATCCTCTAACCTTGACAATTGTTTTGTCCTTGTTTAATCTTTTCATCATTATCACATCTCAAAGTTCTTTTCAACATCAATATCATTATATTATTTATAATTTATATAGTTGACCTCCCTGTGTTTATCATGCAAAGTCTCCTTCAATGTTCTTCCTCTTGGTAAAAAATAGTAGTTCATTTCTTTCTAGTTTACACATGCAATTTATCATTTCTATCACAAGTATGTTCATATTAACATGCTATAATCACACATTCATACATTTGATTTATAATCATAATCTCACAAGTTCTTCAATCAATATGCAAAATCAAGACATTAACATAAGTAATAATTTTGTTTCAGCTCAAGCATGTTTCTAGGAGCCTAACAAGATCACAATTTACACATTTCATCACTTCATTTCATCTCCTTTCATTCTTTCAATTTAGTCAACCTTTAGTTTGGGTTTGTTCATCCAAATTCATCATTTTGTTTTGTTAAAGATTCTGAAATTGAGTTCTCTTCACCCTCATTTTTCTTCAATCGTCTCATTTAGACTCTCCGGATCTATAAGTGCAAGAACCTTAAGTCTTTCTTTTTTTAGGTTTCTTCCTCCCTTTACCCCGCAATCTTAAAGTAACAAATAGGGAAGTGATGTTATTCTTACCACACAATTTTAAGCAAGCTTTAGGGAAGGTTTCAGTGGTTTTCTTCCCGTTTTTCTCTTGGTTTTTCTCTCCTTCTTTTATTGTTCCAATCGGCCCTCTAAACTCTTTTTCTCTTTATGTTTTCAACTCTCCTTCATTCTCTGATATGCATCATGATTCTAACATGGGAGGGCTTGATTCTAATGTGCTTAGGCATTCAGATGATCCAATGACGAGAGCTTGAGCAAAACAACTACAAAGTGCTTTAAGAAGTCAAATTAGTACGATCGAAACTTCAATGAGTTTGAGGGCTTGTGAATTGCATGGAAATGATTCAAATATGTGTTTTTGTCTACAAATAAGGCTTGGGTCATGATCTGGGACTTTTGATGAGTTTGGGTTTGCTGTCAAGCCAGGCCATGGACCAATTCTGGCCTGAATTTGCTCCTATTTAATGCGTGGGGAAATAAAGCCTATTCTACATGGTTTTCAAGTTTAGAATGTCATGTTTCCAGATTATTCAACCATGCATGCATTGGAGTTTTAAATAAAAAGTTATTGTTGTTTTAGTTTTGTGTCTGTTTGTGTCTTCTATAAGTCAAAAACATGTGTTATTTATTATTTGCCTAGTTTTCTGAACAAAATCATTTATTTGGAGATCCATTATGTCATTTTGATATTTCCTAGACTTGGAGGGTTGTTCCAAATATATAATGATGTTTCAAACCATGTTTTGTGACTTTTGGTAACAATCTTAAACTTTTCAAGTTCTCATTCAGAGAGTTTTCTTCCTTGTTCTTCCATTTCCAGAATTGGTTGAAGAACAAATAAGACTTATCACTCTTAATCACAAAAAGTGTGGCATCCTATCCTGATTGGAATTCCTTTGTGGCGTCTTCAAAGAGTTTCATTCAGATTTTATCCCTCATTTCCATTATAAATTATGTAATTTTCAGCCTAAACACCATAAAAAAAAACCATATAAACCTACCTTCCTTCATCTTCACATCAGATTGTTAGTTTGTTTGGGTTAGGAAGCTAGGGGTGATGTGTCTGGCCCCATAACAGCCTTGTTAGGCTTGCTTTTCCTAATGTTATTAGAAAGTTAGCAATTTATTCTCCCAAACAAGTAAGGAAAGTAATTAAATCAGCAACAAAGGGGAAAAATAGCTTTATTATTTGTTCAAGTTATACATGGAAATCCAAACTAAACAAGGAACTAAAGGGGTGATAAATCAAGTCATAATTTTTCTAGCCTACAAAGGACTTATAGTGGTGGCAACTACTCCTGTGAATGCAAGGAAGGGTTATTCAGTTATAACAACCTATAAACTAGGGAAATTGGATTCTTTAGTTATAGCAACAATACCAGGCTTTATGTTATTTTTATTTCTTTATGTTTTAGGTTATATTTAGGTTTAATTGTAAGTAGACCTTATATAAGTCCATATAAAAGGCCCATTAGGGTTTATTTTAGTCTAGAGTCAATATAAATAAAGCCATAATCAGACATATAGGGACACAATCTTGAGATTAATAAGACTTCTTTGTTGCACGTTGTTGTGTGAGTTAGTGAGATATTCTTCCTTCATTGGTTCTCTAACGAACTGAAATGATTTATCAAATAACAACTGACTTCATGACATCATCCTTATACTTCTCGTTTACAAATTAATATTTGTTAGGTGAGGGTTTTTGTTTTCAAAAGTATTGATGCATAGATACAAGTTATTTTTGTGTCACACTCTTATCAAACTTGATTTACTTGGCATTCTAAAAAATTGATGTTTTATGCGTAGGTTACTTGACCACTTGTTCAAGAAATTCAAATCATTTGGTATCAGAGGTTGGCTTTGTTAATCAAGTAATATCATTATGAAATTATTGTTTCTTATTGATAATTTCTCATGGATTTGTCAATCTAAGCAAGAGACATTATATTTTTATATTATTGATTATTTTTCTATTTAAATTATCATTCCATCTTAATTGAAAGCATAAATACCTTTTTAGCAAGAAATCAAGTTCTGCTTTCGTATTACTTTTATATTGTTTTTCTTTCTACGCTCTTTCTTGTCTTGTCTTACATGCTTCTTTAACATCTTTTTCTTGGTTTCTAGAATTGATTCAATATCTATTTCATCCTCATACTCTTTTTCTTTATGATTTTGATTATTTAATTAAATTAATTTTGTTTCATTCGATGATATAGATATAAAAGGATCGTTATTTTTCTTTTTGTTGATTTTTTTTTATTTTCACTAACATTTTTAGTTCCATTAAAATTTTAAAAAGTAATTTGATTGATATCACCCATGATTTATCTTATATACATTGCAAAGTATTACAAATTTTAGAAAGAACCAAAATTCTAAATTTGATGTGGGATAATCTAGTATTTCTTCATTTATTCCAATCCAATCAAAAAGGTTTTTTTTTTTGTTTGGTTCTAGTATTGATCCAAGATTCAATATTGAATTTATTTCTAAGACCAAAATGGAGAATTCTCCAATCCAAATATTATCTATGCGAGCTTTTTTTCATATAGATAATATCATCTTTGCTAGATGCTTATTAATAGCGATACTTCCCGACATATCAAATAATTTTCTTTTATTTATTTTGTAATTATAAAAAATCTCTTGCTTATTATTTAATTGGAATGGTAATTCATAAATAGATGAGTCTTTTTTATCTTCATAATTAATGGATTTATATAATAAAATATTAAATCTATAGTATTTTTTAAAATTATCCTTTTGGTTTATTAAGGAATCTACTTCAAAAACAAATTTCATAATGAATTAATTGGTCTTTGTCATATAAATTCCATGTGTTTAAATCTTTATTTTAAATCATATGCTATTGATTCATTCTATTTCGCCATTTTTGCAATATTAAGCTAGGGCATCTGATCTGAGATAAATCGTATTTATATTGATAATTTATTACTTTTCCATTCATTCATTATAGAATTTCTAAAATTTGTATCTTTTAATTTGAACTGAAATCTTCCTTGGACTCCAAAAAATCTTTTATTTCACTCTTAAGAAAAAGAGATGCTCTTGATAGCTAGAAGGATATATATCTTTTTAATCAAAACGTTTATAAGAAAAATATGATTTATGGACAAATTGAGCATTGTTTCTTTTTAATATCTATAAAATATGTTTTGATGATTTTAATTTTAATATTTTAGCATTATTACTTAGTTTGTTAGGATTAATATTTCTTTTTGAGATTAGAAATCATTTTTTCTTTTCTTCCATAATTTTTTCTATTTGTTTTCTTATTGTCTTTGTTCTGGCATTAAGATATTTCATTGTTTTTCTATCAATGAATAGTTTATCCAATTCATAGATCGAATTGAAGTGGAAATTTTATGAATAGTCTGATTATTGATTGATGAATCTCTTTCATTATTAGTTTTGTATAATTCATATACTTCTCTAAATCCAAATAATAGAATTGGATTTCTTTTTTATTTTGAAATTTTATTTATTTATTATTTCTTTTAGAAATAGAATACCTTTGATGAACAAGTTGTTTGTTTCTTTTGGTAAATGTAGAAATAGTTTTCTTTTTTCTTTTAAAATTGTTAGAGTTAGAAAACCATGTTTTCAACTTTTTATTTTTTCTAATTTTAAAAAAAATGGGTTTAAAAAGTGAAAGTTTAAGGAAGTTCAATTTCCATTCCCCAACTAATAAAACACAAAAATCATTTTTTTGTCTTTTCTTTTTTATTGGATCTTTAGAAAGGAATTTAAACTTAGATCTGTGCGAAGGTTGTAATCGAAAAGGAAATACGATTTTTATTTTAATATTGTCTGTTAACCAGTTTTTCAAACATTATGTTTCTTATAATTGAACTCCATTATAGGTGCATTTAACATGCATTTCTTTATTCCAATCCTTTAAATCCTTGGACCATTTAAGAATTTGAAATAATAGCATACAAATGATATTTTTAGCTATTATTAATGAAGGCAATATAATATATTTTCAAAGAATTGATTGAAATACTAAAACACAACCTCTAATTGGTTGGGCAAAAATAATGTTATCCCAGGTTTTGGCTATTTCTATATAGACATTTTGTTCTCTTTTGTCTTCTTCTCGTTTGTTTTTTATCTCTTCTTTTATTGTCACTTTCTTTTGTTTTTTCTTCCGTATAAGTAGAATCTGAAATTGTGAATTCTTCATTTTTACACATTCAATTTTACAAACATGATTTTCATTAGCTCAGAAGTGTCAAAAGCAAAAAAAAAATGAAATTTGTTTATTCTATCCAAATTTTTTTTGCTTGAAACAGTTTCAAAATAGCTATTTTGCGCCTTGTGTTCATATGGAACCCTTTATTATATCTCGACGAATGTCCGATTGTTGTGAATAACATATCAAAGTCACTTCACCTGTTTGATCAAAATTAGTTGTATCTTTAGTTTTTGAATTATTGTAAGTATTAGAATTAGGATTCTCTTGATTATCAGTAAAAATTCCTACATGTTTGGCTTTTCATGAACGAATCTCGTGATCCTCTGCCACATTCTCTTCATTTTCACCCTTTTGTTGTTCCAAATTATCAAAGTCACTTCGTCGATTAATTTGTATGACCATTGTGGAATTTGTTTACTTATTTCTTTTTTTATTATTATTTCTATAGATTTTTTTACAATTTTTTTTATTTGTGGAATCAACTATAATTGCATCAAATAAAAATTTAAAATTCTTATTTGATCCTTTTCATCCATTTTTTGTGCAAATTCTTGATAATTTAATAAGAAGGGTAAGATAAATTTTATTTATCCAAAGCATCTCTATGTAATTTTTTATGGAAATTTCATTTATGATTAAAGATGGGAAAAAAATTGACTTTTCCACAATAGAGACCACTAAAAAGAGGATCACATATTTTAAGTAAGTATTCTTTTTTAGTTTCATCATTACACAATCTAGTCCTTTGTCGAGTATATTCAGAACACGAAACCCTTTATTTAGAACTTCTACTCCATTTATATTCAAAACATGAAACCCCTTATTTAAAACTTCTACTCCATTTATAAACTCATTACTTAGGTTTTTCTTTTTTTGTTTATTATTATAATTCCAAAAATTATACAATTCATCAGAAGAGAGTTTTTCTGTTGTGAACTAAGACATCTTTCTTTGTATCATTTCCAAAAAGTTGACAAACTAGGTGGATACGTAAAGGATATTCTTTCTTTTCCATCACTTCGACATGTAGAAAAAAAATATTGTGACATTTCCTTTCTTACAACATCCTTAAATTGATCATTTTTTATATATCAAAATGAACAATTCTATCGTTTATAGTCGAAAAGAATAGTTACATGAGGTTTTTCAAATCATACAAGATCTTTATATTTTTTTATCTAAAAAGATTTCTAACTTCAAATTTTCTTGATTCCCATCTAAATAAAAAGTTTCATAAAGAAGTCTCTTTTTATAGCATGTCCCTTTAAAGTGAAAATGGAATTCCTTCTTAGTTTTTTCTTTTCTATTCACTTTCATTTCATCGATTTGTCAGGATTCTCCTTTTCTTCTAAAAAAAAGGAAGAAGAAGGATCTTCTTCGGTGGATCCCTCTTGTTCCTGTTTAGTCCCCTTCATTTCAGGAGTTGTTTCTATTTCTACATCTGTTTCTTCCTTCTTTTCTTCTGTTTTTGAGGTTTCTTTCAGTTTCTTAGTAAAAAAAGGTGGCAGTATTCTACCTAAAGAATAGACAAATGTAATCAATAAGAGAATACTAAAGATTCGAGCCACAGAATTTCTCAATTCTAATACAAGGTACTTATTAGATCGAATGTACTTATTTGATCCAAGAGAATTATTTTGTTGTATCCAGACTAATATCAATCTAACCCATTTCATGAATAAAATATGACCAATTAACCAACCAACAAAACTACTTGTTACAAATAACATCTTGTTGTTGCATTAAAACATATAAATGTTGACTAATCTGACTAACAACTTGGTAAAATAAAATGGTTGAATAATTGAAAAATGAGATTATTCAAGAATACACATTGAATGCTAAGATTACGCATTGAATTTCTGGTAGTTGTTGTATGAGGCCTACCTAATGCTAGATGTAGAGGCACATAATAGATCAATATGAAAATCATGAGTTACCCCGTAAAAAAACTTGTTGCTGATACCTTCTTCTATAACCTAAGCTTGGAGCAGGAAGAGATAATAGGGTCTCATGGAGAATGTGGTCAGAAATCCATAATAGAGTCCAACCATAATGACTGAATTGATTATTTTCATGCATAAGGATACTAGATTACCTAGTATAAAAGATTTCAAAATCATCACAAACCTGCTATTTTATTTTCTATTGCAATTTCTGGATTATTATATGATGAATTTGAAACTTTCTATATATATAGAAATAAAATATAGAAATAGAAACAGATACACTAGAAACGACATCTCTTATCTCAATGACACAAAAGAAATGGGTTATTAAATGAATGGAATTGGGATATGGATGGATCATAATGAAATAGAGCCACTTTAAGGTTCCCTATGAAATGAGGCATGGAACGAAGACACTAGGAAGAAATTCTAGGAGTTACAAAGGAAACTTCAATCTCATATTGGTCCTAGGTTGAAAACTGGAATTGAACTCTATGAGATCTAGTATCCCATTGTTCCTTAATAGCTTAGTGGTAGAGCAGTCGGCTGTTAAGTAAGTAGTCATAAGTTCGAATCCTACTTGGGGAAATTTGATTCATTCTGAATTCCTTAATTCGAAATGAAAGGGTTCGATTTGATCGTTAAGAGTAGTCTTTCCCTTTGCTCTTTTCTCTATTGCATTCTATCTCATCATATCATATTTTGTTCTGCAATATTAGAGAATCATCGTTATACCGCGATGTAGGTAAGTCCCGGTATAATCATTTGTTCCATAGTTTGGGGCTATTTACAACTAGCCAATTAAGAATTTGCAGCATATCACAAAAAAAGGTTGTAATTTCATTATGTTACTGTCCTAAATATTTCAGTAGCATAAAAAAAAAGACAAGAAAAGAAAAATTTGTTCAAAGGGCATTTATTTGCTTCAACCGCAAAAAACTAAATAAAGGGAAATTGGATCGAATCAATTGGAATTAGCTCAAATTTAATACTCTGATTGCAGGGGGTTCTAATCGCACTATATATTAATTTTGGGGTCAATTGGATATAGTTTGCTTAGGTTTTCAATTTCAGGTCTGATTCATAACGTTTTTGCGTCAACATAAACGAGTTTGTTTGGCGTCAACTTTTGAAACTCATTTTGTTTATGTTGTTTTCATTTGCTGTAGTATATTTACAACATATCTAACATATTTGAGTGTTGTTTCATCATATTGCATAATTTGTTTATGTTTTTATTCAAGTCTTCAGTTTCTTTCATATTTCGAATTGATTCGCTTGCTACTCGTGAGACTATCATTGTCGTTTTGTTTTGCTTTACTTGTTTTCTATGTTTTTATTGCTTCTTGAGTCATATACACCTATTTGGATTACACTGCTGAGTTAGTTCTATTTGATGTTAGTTTCAGTTCCGCAAGAGCCGAAAGAAGGTGAGATTTAAGTTTCAGATTCAAGTCATGATGAAGAGGATGAATTTTATGATTGAGAATGTGTGCGACAGACTTGAAAGGGTGGAGAAATGTGATATCGAGGCTGGTAAAAGTACCTAAGACGTGAGAAATGTTGGGGCTGACCTGAAATCAAACAATGACAGCAGGGCCGAAAGGCTATGCTGATTATGAGGATTTTAAGGAGGATGTTGATGATATTGGTGATAGCGGTTTTGAGGATGAGACCATAGGCCATAGGAAAGGTTTTCGGTAGCTTAGAAACCGAAGGGATTTTGGGAATAGAACTAGGGGCTAATTCGGCTAAAGTAGAAATTTCCTAGGCCTTATAGATTGCAATGGTTAAATGAATGTGGTGAAGTGAAAGGTTATGAAGCAAATGTTAGTTGCGTTTGCTATTGCAAAATAGTCTTAATGCATGCTAGTCACTTACTTTTAGGGAGTCCATGGCAATTCGATCAGAAGGCAATTCATGATGGGTTTAGAAATTGGTTCACTATTATAAAAGATGATAAAACCATCACCTTTGTACCTCTTTCTCCAAAACAAATGATGATCAAATGAAATTAAAAAGGGAATTTGAGGATGGGAAAAGTGAAAATTCAAGTGAGGACAATGGTGAGAGAAGACCATCAGATTTGGCTAAATCTAAATCATTAATTAAACTAGTTGAGAGTGGAGGTAAAGTAAGCTTGTGTGATGATAATAGTGTGGAAAAATTTTAAAAAAACTAATTTATATCCAAAAAAAGCTAAAATCAGATTGCTTAAAGATAAAAGGGTAAAGTTTCGGTCATTAAAGACAGATTTGAAGGTTTCATACAAAATAAAAAAAAAGGAAGGTGGAGTGTGAATAGAAAATTATTAGAGAGAAGAAATAAAGGGTGAAAAAAAATGTGTGGGAAAAATGGGAAAATACCATAATTTTTATGCAAAACAAAGTAATTTTACACGTTTATTTTTCTGATATGCCTATGATTTTACTCTTGTATAAAAAGTCATACTTTAACACTAACGACCTTGATTTTTATGTTTCTAGAGTTTGCGTTTCTTTGTTACAAGAATTTAATGGTGTATTTTCTGATTAAACTCAAAATGGATTTTCACCTATAAGAGGAATAAAACATCAGATTAACCTAGTGCCAAATGTGACTGTTCCTAATAGAACAACCTATAGAAGTAATCATGAGGAACAAAGGAGCTTCAAAGGCAAGTGGAGGAGTTAATGTCAAAGGGTACATTCGAGAGAGCATAAATCCATTTATTATTCTTTTGCTTTTAGTACCTAATAATGATGGCACTTGAAGAATATGTGTTGATTGTAGAACAATCAATAAGATAACGACAAAGTATAGACATCATATCTTTCGAATAGATGATATGCTTGATGAATTGCAAGGATTTTGTTTGTTTTCCAAAATTGATCTTAAAAGTGGATATCATCATATTAGAATAAAAGGTAATGAATGGAAAACTATTTTTAAAGCTAAATATGGTTTTTATGAGTGGTTAGTCATATGTTTTGGACTTACCAATATGCTTAGTACTTTTATGAGACTAATGAACCATATATTGCATGTATTTATTAGTAGGTTTGTAGTTGTTTATTTTTATGATATATTGAATAAAGGATTATATAAGCATATATATTATTTAAGATAGGCAGTTTATGTGCGTAGAAAGGAAAGTTTGTATGCTAATTTTTTTTTAAAATGTGATTTTTGCATGGAAAATATGTAAAGAAATGGCCTACACTAAAGACGGTAAGTGAGGTAAGAAGTTTTCGTAGACTGGCTAATTTTTATATTAGATTTGTGAAAGTTTTTAGTACAATAGTTGCTTCATTAACTGAAATTATTAAGAAGACAATAAGTTTTAAATAGTAAATTGAACAAGAGAAAGCTTTTAATCTGTTAAAAAAAAAAGCTTATTTCGATCCCCATTACTTGATTTGCGTAACTTAAAAAAAAAGATTGACTTTGATGCTTCAATTATAAGTATTGAAGTTATTTTAATGTATGATAAAAAAAAACTCATAATCTATTTTAGTCAAAAGCTTAATGGAACAACTTTAAACTACCCAACCTATGATAAAGAGTTATGTGCATTAGTAAGGACTTTAGATGTTTGGAAACATTACTTTTGGCCTAAGGAGTTTGTGATTCATACCAATCACCAATCCTTGAAATACTTGAAAAGTCAAGGTAAATTGAATCATGGACATGCCAAATGAATGGAATTTATTGAGGCATTCACATATATCATCAAATAGAAGAAAGGTAAGGAAAATATAATTGTAGATGTATTATCGTGAAAATATGCTCTTCTTAATACTTTAAATACTAGACTTTTAGGACTTGAGTATGTGAAAGAATTATATCCTGATGATATTGATTTTGGTGAAATTTATTTCCAATTTGAACTTGCGACAACTAATAGATTTTTTTGACATGATAAATTTTTATTTAAAGATAAAAATGGGACACTTTGGGATTGCAAAAACTTTAGAAATTTACATGAATATTTTTATTAGTCTAATATTGTAAGAGATGTGTAAAAAAATTATAATAGGTGCATAACACATAAACAAGCTAAGTCTAAAGTGATGCCTTATAGGTTATAAACACCTCTACCTGTTCCTAAAGATTTTATTTTGGGTTTACCTGAGTCAAGGAATAAAAAAGACTCTATATTTGTTGTTGTAGATAAATTTTCTAAGATGACACATTTCATATCTTTTCAAAAACTGATGATGCAATGAATATAGTGGATTTATTCCTTACGGAGGTAGTTCAGTTACATGGTATTCCAATGAGCATTATGTTTGATCAAGATGTTAAGTTTTTTAGCTACTTTTGGAGACTTTTGTGGGGCAACTTAGGAACTAAACTTTTATTTTCTAATATTTGTCATCTATAAATAAATGGTCAAATTGTAGTAACTAAGACTTTAACTCAATTATTAAAAGTTATCATTCAAAAGAATCTTAAAAATTAGGAAGATTGTTTTTTATTTATTGAATTTGCATATGATCATAGTGTGCATTCTACTACTGATTATTCATCACTTGAGATTATTTATGGTTTTAATCATTTAACACCATTAGATTTGATTCCTTTTATTTTTTAACGAAAATTATGTGAACCTCGTGATCACATGGTCATGCAACCCACACGCAAAGCACTAATTCCCGGAAAACCAAGTAAATCAGATTTAATAGGAGTGTGACACAAAGATAACTTGTACACACACACCAGTACTATTAGAAATGAAAAACCCCCACCCAACGAATATTAATTCGCGAATGAGAAGTATAAGGATGACGTCATGAAGCTAGTTGTTCTTTGATAAGTCATTTTCAATTCTTTAGAGAACCATGGAAGGGAGATTATCTCATTAAGACACATACACACAAAGTGCGGCAAACAAGAAGTTTATTTAATCTGAATTCTTTAACTTACATGTCTGGTTATGCCTTTATTTATACCAACTCTAGACTTAAATAAACCCTAATGAACCTCCCCTTATGTGGACTTATATGAGGCCCACATATAGTTGACCCAAATAAGTAATAATAACCCAAAGACTAAGAAGAAAATAATAAAATAATAAAAATCTGAAAATTATTATCCTAAATATGCTAGAATCAGATTTGTCACAATTAAAAAATCCCAAATAGATTAGGAAATCTGATTTGAATGTAGAATTAATTCTGTAGACTTCTTTCCTTTTTATAGATATAATGAATAAGGAATCCTTGTAAAAAAAGGATTCTGAAACATTTATGAATCCTTGCCACTTGGAAACTACGTTACAGCTCATTTGTGATCTTTGTAGAACTAGGAGATTCCCAAAACAAGATGTCATATCCTTTTAGTAAAAGAATCCTAGCCAAATAGGAAGTCCACAAGTCAGAAGAAAGTAAATAACGAAATTCGCACAGCCTCTGTTGACCTATATTGTGATGCCTTTCCGAACTCCAACTGACCTGAAATTTATCCCAAGGTTGGTAAACACGTCAGGAGACTCCACCTAAAATTTCAGTCCAATCCAATGGTTGGATTGAAAATTATGACTATTGTCGTAAAACTGGATAATTGCACATTTTACATCAAAATCTGAATTTGACCTTGTCTGGATCGTATCAGAAAAGCTTGATGGTAATTAAAAAAAAAAGGTGGTGAATGACTTACATGCAAAGATACAATAACAAATAGAGAGAACAAAAAGAGCAATAAGCATTCAAGGCTAATAAAAGACTCAAATTGGTAAGGTTTTGTAATGACGTAAAATTTTCATATAACTTTTGTATTTCGAATCATCATATCGAAGTATAATAGGGTAAAAAAAAATTTGTGCAATTTGTCTAACAATACATTCTATTGTTGATCCTTTGGTTTACCAGATTTGTAGCAGAGTTTCAATTCTTTTCTTATCCACCTAGGTAACACAATATCAAATAACTCTATTACATACATGTAGTAGCCTTCAGCCACCTACCAATTCAATAATTTCTCCATTTGATTTTTCCACATTACTTTCACAATTCATTCTAGGTAACACAATATCAAATAACTCTATTACATACATGTAGTAGCCTTCAGCCACCTACCAATTCAATAATTTCTCCATTTGATTTTTCCACATTACTTTCACAATTCATCTTATATTCGTTCCATTTACATAAGACATACATGAAATGGGTACACACACACACACATAACAAAAGAAATTCAATAACCAAATACTAGAAATACAATCATATCATTTAATACATTTCAATGTGAAGTTATTAACATAATTTTAAGTATTCATAGTACGTAAAATAAGTCCTTAACAAAATTATAAATAGTGAAACGACACAGTCAATATTGGTCCACTTTGTCATGTAGACCTGTAACTTATATAGCTTTATAAGAGTTATTAGTTGCCAAGAGACTTATGCTTATGAATTTTCATGAGGAAAAAAGAATTATTATGTTTATTAGCACTTTTAGCACCCTTGCTCAAAAGATTCAATCATTAATACTTAAAAGTGTATTTTTATCAAGGTTTTATATCATTATTTTGCACTTGAAGTATCAATAACTCTTTAATTATCAAGAGTTATTATTTTGCATGTTTTATAATAACAAGTTTAATACCATAAGATACCTTTAATTTATGGTAAATGTTCATCTTAAATGCAGGCCTATCATATAAATGAAAGAATTGATTGATGAGTTTAAGTAAGTAAATTGAAAGGACAAATAGAGGGCTAAATTTAGAAAAGAGATGCTGATTCAGTCCAAATTGAAACACTGTTCGGTTATCTGGTTATATCTGGAGCTATAGATCTTTGATTTAGGTTTGTCTTATATGGATAGAAAGCTAAGACATAGGCCTAAAACTTTCATAGGAGTACAAAATTGAAAAAGGCCGTTTTCAAGTCCAAATTGTAGCAACAACGGAGAAGTCTGAATCTGTCGTTCAGCCCAGACACTATTCAGTGTTTAACCCATATCTCGAGTTCTAGAAGTCCAAATGACCTCAATTTTTCTTTCCTAAAAAGCTGAGACAATTTCCTAGAACTTTCATGATTTAAGTCTGTTTAAATTATGACGTTATCAATAACGTTTTTGGCAGACAAGAAGATAAGGATTGTTACCAAGTCAAGATATGGTCACTCACTCAATAATTAGTCAACAAATCAATAGTTCTGAATTTTGGCCTATAAAAGAAGGCATTTGCCATGTAATTAGGCATCTTGGTTTGCAGATCAATATCATGCTTTTGCTCTCTCTCTTTGTAATGCTTAAGTTTTGTTTATATTAATCTCTTGTTTATGCTTTTCATTTCCTTTCCTTGTTTATTTATGTTTATCTCTTTCATTATGTTTAGCTAAGTTTATCATGTCAAGGTGAAAAAGTTAAACTAATGGTGTAAGAATAAGTATAATATAAACTCAACATAGACCTTAAATGTTTTGATACTAACATGTTTTATATTTGTTATCTTGTTCACTTTTAATACTTTGCTTGTTAAATGGTTAATTTAGATTTATGTTGTATAACCCTTGGTACAACAAATACTTGGCACTTTCATAGTCCAACCGTATGGTATAACCGACACCTGTGCTATGAAAGGAACTTGATTTCTTGTTAACATAAGTTATAATCATGAATGCCTGACAACATTTACAAGTATTAGCATTATTCGAATAAGATAACTAATGTAATAATGTTAACAATTTATAATCCGATTAGAACCTTATTTGTGTGTGGTTTCCAGTTGAGTAATAAAAAGAGTTTATATTATACTTATTTGAAATACCATTAGTGGATCCTCTAACCTTGACAATTATTTTATCCTTGTTTAATCCTTACATCAATATCACATCTCAAAGCTCTCTTTAACTTATTATTATTGTTGTTTTTGTTTTTGTTGTTATTTATAATTTATATAGTTAACCTCCCTGTGGTTCGATCCCAATCTTGCCGTGTTATTTATTACTTCGACACTCCTGTACTTGGGAGAAAACATCAATCTTTTGGTCATGTCAAGTTTTTAGCACCGTTGCTAGGGAGGTAAATTCTTGTACAAATTATAGTATTTATCTAACTTATTTTCTCTTTTCACTTTTCATTTTATCTAACTTTTGTTTCTTTTCTTATCTTTTGTTTCATTTTCTTTTCCTTTCTTCCTTTTATTCTCTTCCCACACATGGATGAGAGTTTGGTCACTTACATTAAGTGGTAGACTTTATAGGGTATCCTCATCATTTTCAGAAAATATGGCCGAAGAAGATAACCAGTCGCTTCATAATGAGAATAACCGAGTGAGAACACTTAGAAACCACATGAATCCTACAAGAACAAGTGCACCATCATGCATAGTTTTTCCCCCTGATGCATCTCATTTTAATTTTAAGCCAGACATTATTCAACTTTTACCATCTTTTCATAGCTTAGATGTAGAAAATCCATACTTGCATTTAAGGGAATTTGAGGAGGTCCGTAACACCTATAATGACTCAAATTGTAGCATGAACACCATTAGCTTAAAGCTTTTTCCTTTTTCATTAAAAGATAAAGCTAAAACATGGCTATAAAATTTGAGACTTGGATCCATTCGTGCTTGAGATAAAATGCAACAACAATTTTTAAAGTTTTTTCCATCTCACAGAACAAACTCTTTCAAAAGATAAATAATAACTTTCACTCAAAAACCAGGAGAAATATTTTACCAATGTTGGGATAGGTATCGAGACTTTCTTAATACTTGCCCTCATCATGGTTTTGAAACATAGAGATTGGTTTCATATTTTTATGAAGGGTTAACTCCTAGAGATAGGCAAATGGTTGGATTGATGTGCAATGAAACTTTTGAGGATAAAGACCCCAATGAAGCAATGGAGTACCTAGACTTGCTAGCTGAAAATGCTCAAAATTGGGATAGTAGAGGCACTTATGAGGCACCAAGTAAAACCCAACCTCATACATCTAGTGGAGGTATGTACAACCTTAGGGAAAATCATGACCTCCAAGCTAAGTTTGCATCTTTAGCTAGAAAAGTTGAAGCACTAGAATTGAAAAAGAATGGTCAATTAAAATCTGTTCAAGACATTGTGTGTCAAATCTGTGAAACCAATGAACATTCAACCAATGACTATCCAACTTTGCCTTCTTTTAAGGAATGTCTCCATGAACAATCCCATACTTTAAACAATTTCCAAAGGCCCAATCATAACCCATACTCACAAACATACAACCCTGGTTGGAGAAATCACCTAAATTTCAATTGGAAGAGTGATAACAATAATGTACAAACTTCACAGCCACCGTCAAACACACCATAATTTTCAAAATTCTCATGGATATGCACCTTCTTATGCTCCACCTCCTAGAAGAAATCTTGAGAAAACATTGCATGTATTCATTGAATAGCAAGAGATAATGAACACTCAACTTGCTCAAAGCATGACAGATTTTAAAGATACTCTTGCAAATTGACATGTGCTCTCAGTTTCCAAGAGAAAGGTAAATTTCCATCTCAACCATAACAAAATCCTAAGGGGCAATACAATGTGAATGCAAGTAGTTTTGGAAGCCAACACATGGATTAAGCCAAATCAGTCATCACTATTCGTAGTGGTAAGGTTATTGAAAAACCCATTCTTGAACCTTGTGAGAAAGATGATGAGTCAATATCTGAGGGTAAGGAAGGGGTTGAATCTGAACATTGCAAAGAAAAGACTGATTTCCCGCCAACCTTTCTATTTCCTCATGCCATGACCAAACAAAGAAAAGTCAATCACAACTCTGAAATCTTTGAAACTTTGAAACAGGTAAGGATCAATATACCTTTGATGGATGCTATTAAACAAGTTCCTTCTTATGCTAAATTTTTGAAAGATCTGTGCATTGTGAAGAGAAAACTGAATGTGAAAAAGAAAGCCTTTTTAGCCGAACAAGTAAGTGCCATTCTTCAGAACAATAATGCATTGAAATACTTAAGTTTTGTTTAAATTAATTTTCATTTCCTTTTCTTTACTTAGTTAACTTCTTTCTCATTTATGTTCTTATCTTGTTTATTTATGTTTCTTTCTTTCATTATGTTTAGCTAAGTTAATTATGACAAGGTGAAAAAGGTACACTAATGGTGTAAGAATAAGTATAATATAAACTTAACATGGACCTTAATGTTGGATACTAACATGCTTTATATTTGTTATCTTGTTCACTTTTAATACTTTGCTTGTTAAATGGTTAATCTAGGTTTATGTTGTATAACACTTGATACAACAAATACTTGGCACTTTCATAGCCCATACTGTATGGTATAACCGACACCTGAGCTATGAAAAGAACTTGATTTGTTGTTAACATAAGTTATAATCATGAATGTCTGACAACATTTATAAGTATTAGCATTATTCGAATAAGATAACTAATGTAATCATGTTAACAATTTATAATCTTATTGGAACCTCCTTTGTGTGTGGTTTCCAATTGAATAATAAGAGTTTATACTATACTTGTTTGAAATACCATTCGTGGATTCTCCAACCTTGACATTTGTTGTTATCATTGTTTAATCCTTACATTTATCTTCCATCTCAAAGTTCTCATCAACTTCTTCTTCCTCTTCATCTTTATTATTATCATTATTAATATATTATTGGTATTATTATTATTATTACTACTATTACTATTACTATTATTACCGCTACTACTAGTATTATTATTATTAGTATTAGTAGTAGTATTGTTATTGTTATTATTGTTACTATTGTTGTTGTATTATTGTATTATTGTTTATAATTTATACAATTAACCTCCCTGTGGTTCGACCCCGGTCTTGCCGGGTTATTTATTACTTCGACACTCCTGCACTTGGGAAAAGATATCAATCTTTTGGTCATGTCAGTAGCCCCATCTTTTATTTGATTAGGTCTCTATACTGATGAAACTGAAGTCGAATTGGTCTAAAAACATGTGCTGCCCCTTCTCTTTATTTGTCTTTCCCCTTCGTTGCCATATGGACCATATCCTCCAACTCCATGTAATGTTGTAATTCCACCATATTCGTAATCTCCCTATTAAGCCCATTAAGAAATCTAGCCATCATGGCCTCGCTATCCTTACTCATGTTTCCCTAAATCATCGTGATCTTTATTTTCTTGTAATACTCATCTACTACTAACTTAGAACCCTAATTCAGACATTGCAATTTCAAATACAAATTCCTATAATAATGGTTAGGCACAAATCGTCTCCTCATCAACACTCTCATCTCCTCCCATGACAATTTTTTGCCTTTCTCCATTCCTCCTCCTACCAATCACATTCCGATCCCACAAAATCAATACGTCATCTGTAAATTCAATGACTACCAATTCACCTTGCTCGCCTCTAAATAGCTACAACATTTGAAAATCGAATCCTCCCTTTTCCTCCACTCCAAATAAGCCTTGGGAATCGTTTTTACCTTGAAAGTTAGGAATTTTAAGTTTAATGGAATTCAAGTCCCTGTCCATAATTCCATAATTCCATAATTCCCAATGCCATAAAAATTGACATTCCTTTTTTTGGTAAGTTGACGTATGTATTAAAAGAAGAAGATACAAACATTATAAGGGGCATACCCCAGATTTACAATGATAACAGAAACATAAAACAACAGATGGCTACAAGCTAGCCACCGACCATAACACTGAAACCTCACTGGATTCGTTAGGGAAACTAATACAACCAGCTAACTAACAAATTAAGAATCTATGGTATTCACCCTCCAAGCTCGTTGGATCCTTTTGTTTTCATTTGTTGGTGCGACATTCCTCATCAAATCAAGCTTATCACGAATGATACATTCGATTTGATTAAAGACCAAATTCGAAGTTCTAGACATTCCAGCAAAGATCCTTGCATTCCGTTCTTGCCATACATGATACACTGTAGCTGCAAAACTCAGTTTACGAGAAAAATTGACGAAACTCTTGCCATGCCAAGAGACAGTGGCCCATCGAATCCATTCATCCCAGCCTTTTGTCATTCTTGGAATGTCGCATCTGTCACAAACATCCCACCAGATCGCTTTAGTATAGGAGCATTCAAAGAACAAGTGGTTGTGATCCTCATTGTTGCGGAGACAGAGCGAGCATCTATTGGGACCATATATACCAAACCGATGAAGTTTATCTTGAGTTGTGAGTTTCTGTTGGACAGCCATCCATAGAAGAAATGAATGTCTTGGAACAACATTCTTGAACCACACAATGTCATGCCATTCAACCATCTGACGATGACGTCTTAGTTGTTCCCAAGCTACTTTGATCGAGAATCTGTGATTTGGGGAATCCAACCAAACTATCTCATCCTTTTGCCCCATTTTAGGATTAGAATTGGAAGGAATAGCTTCTATAATGGGGTGCCAGCCAATAGCTTGGGTGGTAGGAGTTTTCCATTCTGAGTTATGAATTAGCACATTCACCTTCGCGTTCTTGGCCATACCTGAATCATAGATGAATCTTTCCCCGTAAGAATCCGCGAGTGGGCTGTGAGGATGCCAATTGTCAAACCATAGAGAGGTTGTCATTCCATCTCCTATGATGTACTTCATCTTCGGCCATGCTAAGGATCTGAGCTTTAGAATCTTTCCCCAAGCCCAAGAGCAATTCTGTGGTGTCTTGATTGTCCAGAAATTCCTACCTCGCAACAGATTGGATCTGATCCAAGTAGACCATATTGAGCCATCTGAGTCATTGCACAGGTTCCAAATGTGTTTCAACAAAGCAATCTTGTTCCATTCTGTTATCCGTTTTATTCCTAGCCCCCCCTCCTTTTTTGGAAGACATACCTGATCCCAAGCCACTTTAGCCCCAGTAGTTCTCATATCTGAACCTGACCAAAGAAAGGATTTCATAATTTGCTCCACATTTTTAATTACTTGCCCAGGTAAGAGAAAGAGAGATGCCCAATAGACTTGTATGGAAAATAAGACTGAATTAATCAGTTGTACCCGTCTTGCATACGAGAGTGTTCGACAAGTCCAATGTCGAACTTTAGAGGTGATTCGATCCACGAGGCCCTTACAATAAACAGCCTTTAGTCTGGATGAGAGAAGAGGTACTCCCAAATATTTCATAGGGAGCTCCCCCTCTCTAAACCCAAGAATATGAATAATTTGCTCCTTCTCAGCATTTAACACACCGCTCAAGAAGATGTCACTTTTGTTTGGATTTGGATACAGACCTGATAGGTCTTGAAACTTTGTGAGCACCGTTCTGATCATACGAATTGACTTTACATCCCCGTTGCTAAAAATCATCAAGTCGTCAGCAAAACAAAGATGAGAAATTTTGTCCTTCTTGCATCTCCAGTGGAACTTGAATTCTTGGTTGGCACTCATCTTGCAGAATAGCCCCGAAAGGATTTCCATACATAGGACAAACAAATATGGCGACAATGGATCCCCTTGTCTCAGCCCTCTTCCCCCTTGAAAGTAACCTGCAAGCTCACCATTGACGTTGATAGAGAATTGACATGATGTAACACAAACCATGATCCAATCAATGACTGTTCTAGGGAATCCCATTTTTATTAACATGGCGTCAACGAAATCCCACCGCACCGAGTCATAAGCCTTCATCAGATCAACTTTCATAGCACAACGAGCAGGTCCCGTAGATTTATGATAGCCTTTCATTAGTTCCTGAGACAAAAGAATGTTATCACTGATTCGCCGTCCTGAGATAAAAGCAGTCTGATATGGACCAACTAAGGATGGCAAAACAACTTTGATTCTCCCAGCTAGAATCTTAGCGATGCATTTGTACACTGTATTGCAGCAAGATATAGGACGAAAATCAGTCAACCTTGTAGGATTAGCAACTTTAGGAATAAGAGAAATGGATGTAGCATTCATTTCTTTAAGCATTCTACGAGTCTGAAAGAAGGATCTAACAGCGTTGATTACATCTTCCCCAACTATGTGCCACATTCTTTTGAAGAAACCTGCGTTAAAGCCACCCGGACCAGGGGCTTTGTTGTTCTTCAAACTAAACATAGCATGCTTAATCTCCTCCCTTGTTACATCTTGTGCGAGTAGATGTTGTTGCGTTGAAGACAGTTTCAAGTTAATTGCCGAGTCCATCACTTCCTCGTTCAGAACCCTAGGCATCTGATCCACTCCTAACACACGATGGAAGTATGCAATTACTTCTGATTTGACTGCCTCGTGTCCTTCGATAACCTCTCCATCCTCCCTTGTAAGTGATAGAAGCTTATTTCTATTCTGTCTTCCATTTACTGATTTGTGAAAGTAGCTAGTATTCTGATCCCCCAAGCTAAGCCATTGTATCCTTGCCTTCTGTTTGAAAAAACTCTCTTCAGCCCTGACGGTAGAAGCGTATAGACGAACAGCATCCCTTTCTCGCATGCGCAAAATTGGATTCTCATGCGCTGTATGCAGAGCCTGTTGAGCCTTATCCATTTTGTTTTTTGCATCTTTAACTCTATCTGAAATGTTAGAGAAGTGAGCCATATTGAAAAGTTTCAATTCCTGCTTTAGCTTTCTTAATTTGCAACACAGCTGATACATTGGACAACCCCCCGAATTCTGATCCCATACCTTCTTCACCAAGGGCATGAACTCGTCATGATCCATCCACATATCGAAGAATCTGAATGGTTTCTTTATGTTCTGATCATTGCTATTACCTTTACCACCATAGGAGAATGGTCTGACATACCTGAAGGCAAAAATCTCGCTTCCGATAATGGAAAGTTCAGATTCCACTTCTCATTAACAAGTACTCTATCTAGTTTCCGCATGATCAGATTCTCAGGACATTGGTTCGACCAAGTATAATGCATTCCTGAATACCGAAGATCATCTACTTTCGCTTCTCGAATACATGTATCCAATCTGTCCATGGTACCAGCCCACGTAGTAGACCCTCCTAACCTGTCCGACTGGTTGCGGATAGCATTAAAGTCACCCATAAGAATCCACGGGGTTGATTCCCATCCATCACTACGACTCACTATATCAGCCCATAATGCCTCACGTAAGGAAGCATTGTTGTCTCCATAAATAATTGAAGTATTGAAACTGATTTTGGTAGCTAATATAGTGACAGAAACATGAATAGCCTGGTCTGACATTCCAACAACATCCACCTTCACCGTATCAGCATTCCAACAAACCCAAATACGACCACGACAAGAGAAATCATAATTATACAAGAAGGACCAAGAACGCAGAAGAAGTTTAGAAACATTATCTTTATTCTTGTCTTTAACTCGAGTTTCAACCAAACCAAAAAAAGCTATCCTCTCTTGATGGATGAGTCTACGCAATTCTGAATGCTTTATAGGATCATTCAAACCTCTAATATTCCAACATCCAATAATCATAGGAAAATAGAGAGGAGTACAAACAACAACACAAAGATTACCTTGACGTGCCTCCTGGAGAGGAGCCAGATTTCTGATTCTTCTTTGAAGAGGCTTTTGAACCCCTTTTCTTTTTCTCTAGAGAGTCTCTAGCCTTAATAGCTAACTGATTAACAGTTTCCCTTTCGGTGGAATTCAGGGTTTGAGGGGTTGTCATGATATCGGTTGGTTCCCCATCTGTATCACCTCCCATTGCGTCCATATCTTGATCTAAAGCAGTACTTGCAGCCCCTTGCTCCTGTTTCATGTCTTCTCGTAAACTCTTCAAGACAAGAGGAGAGGAAGGATTTTCATCTTCATGACAACCAGCATTGCACACATCTGATGTCGCATGATCATTCATATTACAATCAGGCATATGTATACCAGATGTTGAACAACCATTCTCATCACAATTACCCACTTTAGATGCCAAGGGAGCATTCTCCCCACTCACAGAACCCTTGTTTCGTTTACCTACCTGCCACTGAAACTGATTCGGCTTGTTATCCGCAGATTTAGAGTTCATAGCTCCTAGATTCCTCTTACCTTCTGTCACCACTTTAAGATTATCAATGTTATTAGTAGCACATAGCGCTGTGGTGTGTCCAAAGACATTGTAATTACTGCACTTCGACGGTATCCATTCGTATTCAGCTGAAATTGTTATGAATAACCCATTTGGACAGCGAAGATCATATTCCTTAACCAACGTCTTCGAAGCATCTATCTCAACGCAAACTCTTGCGTAACTAAGCCTTTTACGCAACAATGTCGTATGATCCGCATGAAGGGGGACTCCAATAGCACTCGCTACACAGCTCAGCCCCTTAATAGTCCAATACTCGAGAGGGACATTATACAGCTTAACCCATACCGGAACTCTTGCCAAATCATCTTTCAAAAATTGCATGTTCGGTTGCCAACGTTTAAGCACCAAAGGCCTGTTTGCCATGTGCCATGGGGCTCTTTCCAGCACATTAATGGCATGATCAACCGAATCAAAGGTGAAGATGAAGAAGCCATTATCCGAAGACAAAACTTCTGATAGACCGTAGGAGCTCCATATTCTTTTGGCAATAGAATTAACCACGGGATACGGTAATTTCTGCCCCACAAAATGACCAACTAGGGTGGATTTCCAAAATTCACAGCCATCTTCAAACACATCAAGAGGAGGAGCTACTGTCACACGACCATCAGTCATAGTAGGGGGAGCAAAGTGCAGATTACGGACTGAACTAATGCCAAGGGTCTTGCTACCCTCATTGTCATCAACATCAGAACCCTTCAAAGCATTTAAAAAATTCAATTTGGGTCTAGGTTTTAGTTGTTCTTGTTGATGAGACCCTACCTTCACCTCATCAACTTTAGAACCCAACACATGGTTCATTTTTGGAACAACATTAGAAGCTTGGGCAGTAGAGTGTTTCTCTATACTAGCATCAGAATCAGCTTGAAACTGAGAAATCCTCATCCCATGGCTATTCAACATATCTTGCAGTTCTAATCTTAATGTATGTCCAGACTTAACTTGATTATGTTGTTCAATGTGAGAGCTAACCATTGGAACATTTTCCACAGAAGAACATAGAGACATTATGGTAGCATACAAATATTAGAGAGAGCAAAATTCTAATAAGATAAACTGAGTCCAAGAAGCAACCTAAGCTCAGAAATAACAGAATTACGAGGCCAATATCTCCCAGCACACTGATTGTAACAAAAATCCGTTCGGTCAAGACGTAGAGTAGGTTCCGAAGAACAACATACTCAAATATGGTAACGATCCAACGGTGAACAAAGGAGATCAAGCTACGACAAACCACTCTGGAACTAGCAAGAAAATTGAAACTTTTCCAAAGAACTGTGATTTAATCTTCACATATGGCAAAGGCCTTCATGTCTATGACAGCCATAACAGAAATCATGAAGAAAATCCATGCAATATGCTGCAATTTCACCACTTCTCTATAGTTCCAGAACTGAAAATGCAGAATAGTAGAAATATTGCGAGATCAATATCTCTTACCTCGTTGATTGGATAACAAATCCGTTCGGTCAATGTTGAGAGAAGGTTGGAAGGAACAACATAGTCAAAAATGAGAATAATCCAACGGTGGACGGAGTAGATGTAGCTCCGACAGCACCACTCTCTCTCTCTTTCTCTCTTTTCTCTCTCTCTAAAAAAATTGACATTCCTCCTAGCCCTATTCAGTCCAAATTTGATTCCTTGCCAGCAGATGCAAAATCATGGTCATCTTCATCCGCAACTGCGTTTTCATCAATAAACTCGTCAAAATTAGATATGGTTTTCCAAACGGCCCTACGAACCGTATTACCTCGGCGACCAGCCCCACTATTCTGTTGCTTTATTGAATTCACCTCATCTCTCATATCCTTGTACGTCCTACAAACCGTATTAGCTTGAGTCGCTGGCCTATGGCTTACAAGTGGAAAGCAACAACAATGTTTTGTGTTGCTGATTCGTTGTTTTCATATATTTTTTCAATCTACAACATTTGGTTAGTAGCACAAAATATATCCTCACACCTCTTGTGTTTGACACAAAAATAATGGTTTTTCACTCTAATAAGCTTACTACGACTTTTATCTCACAACTTGCTTTCTTTTGGTTCTTTAGAAACTAAAATCACAAATCAAAGTCAGTGTATCCTTCGCAGTGCAATCCAATTATAACTCTCAGACTCATGAATCAATAAATATACTAAAAACAAAGCAAAACGAATTACAATTATGATTTTCACAAGTAGCAGTGCAAATTCGTTCGAATTGCAGACGACACGAAATAAAACAGAAATGAAAAATAGAAAAAAAAAACTATTAATTGACTCCTAAATAACCTATTTATAATAGAAACAAAAAGAATTGGATGAAAACAAACAGTAAGGATTACGTTTTGAAACTTGACACAAATCTGACCTGCTATGCAATTTTTACGTAACAGAATTGAAACTTCTGCCAAACTATATCAGAATGACCTCAAATTAAATATTTAGTATTCTGATACAAAAAAAAATAACAAATCTAGGTTTATAGGCCATTCTCTTATGTATGATCAGTTTGCGGCATAATTGAACCTCGAATTAAAACCTCAAGCAAATAATTTCAAATATGTCCAAATTTAATATATGTTACGATCGCACCCCCTATAGACAAAATTTAAGGTTTCAATTGATTTTCAGGTGGTTTGCTTATGGTTCACTAAAAGTTGTTTTTCTATGGCCGAATTGAATCTTGAATTAAAACCTCAAGCAAACAATATCAAAATACGGGAAAATTTAATATTTTGTGCTATCTCACCCCTAGTAGATAGAATATGTAGTTTCAATTGATTCTGAGGTTGTTCGCTTATGGTTCACTAAGAGATATGTTCATGTGGCAGAATTGAATCATCCTTTAAATTTCATGTAACTCTCTCTCTTTACACACACACACACGCATGCGCTGAAGAATGCAAGAATCACTCATGCACGTTAAAACTAAAAAATTTAGAAGTAATATTTATCTATGGCTGCTAAAATTTAGGTTACATGCGTTTAAATAGTTCTGAAAAATTAACCCTAATAAATCTACCATTATGGGCTAAATTGACCCATATACAAAACTAAAACAAAACCCCTAAACTAAAAAGCTCATAACTTGATCCAAATAAGCCTTGGATCCTAGCTGAAAATAAAGTATTAATTAAGCTAAAAAAAAAGACTTGGGTTGTAGCTAACAAAAATAAAGATAAAGCCCATAAGTCCTAAGTCTTTATCTGTCCAATAATCCTAGAAACCAAGATGTCATTATATATATATATATATATATATATATATATATATATATATATATATATATATATATATATATATATATATATATTTGGATTGCGCTGCCAAGTTGGTTTTATTTAGTGTTGGTTTCAGTTTCGCAAGAAGGTGAGACGAGAGGTGTGAGCGTGTGAGGGCATTAAGAGTGGTTTGAGCAAAACACGAGCGACGTGAGGATAATTTTTTTTTACCACTAACCAATTTTTACAGGTACTATCATGTCAGATCAAAACAACACACCACCCCATCCCGAGGGAGAACTTACATTCCAAATGCAAGCCATGACACATATGATGGAGAGGATGAATTTTATGATGGGAAACGTGTGTGACAGACTTGATAGGGTGGAGAAACGTGGTAACGAGGCTGGTACAAGCACCTAAAATGTGAGGAAGCTTGGGGCTGAACCGAAAGCAAACAATGGCAGTAGGGCCGAAAGGCTAAGGTGGGCTGATTATGAGGATTTTGAGGAGGCTGTTGATGATATTGGTGATGATGGTTTTGAGGATAAGGTCATAGGTCATCGGGAAGGTTTTCGGCAGCCTAGAAACCGAAAGGATTATGGGAATAGAACTAGGGGCCAATTCGGCCAAAGGGAAAATTTCTGTAGTGTTGGGGGACATGCTGATTTAGATGATGATTTGGATGCTATCAAACTGAAAATACCTTCTTTTCAAGGTAAAAACGATCCCGAGGCATATTTGGAGTGGGAGAAAAAGGTGGATTGGATTTTTTATTGCCATAACTATTCGGAGGCCAAGAAAGTGAAATTGGTAGTCATCAAATTCACGGATTATGCACTGATTTGGTGGGATCAGAATGTTATTAGTAGAAGGAGGAAGAGAGGCCGGTAGAGTCATGGGAGGAGATGAAAGTGTTGATGAGAAGGCGATTTGTGCTAACCACTATTATAGAGATTTGTATCTGAATTTGCAGGGTTTGAATCAGGGTTCTAGATCCGTGGATGAGTATTTCAAGGAGATTGGGATCGCCATGATTCAGGCCAATATGATTGAGGATCAGGAAGCTATTATGGCTAGATTTCTAAATGGGCTGAATAGGGACATTGCGAATGTTGTAGAATTACAACATTGTGTGGAATTGGAGGACATGGTCCATATGGAAACGAAGGTGGAGAGACAAATAAAGAGAAGGGGTAGTACACGTTTCAGACCAATTCGGCTTCATCTTCCTCAATATGGAGGCCGAATTTGAAGAGAGGGGGTTGTCCAACCAAAGCCTTATGCAAAGGCCGAACCACCTAAGGCCAAAAAGGATACTCATACGGATGAGAAAAGTAAATCTGAATCTCAACCTACTCGTGATAGAGATACTAAATGCTTTAAGTGTTTAGGGAAGGGGCACATTGCATCTCAGTGTCCAAACCGAAGAGTTATGCTTACAAGAAAAAATGGGGAGGTTGAATCTGAAAGTGACAAATCTGAAGGTGAAGAGATGCCACCTTTGGTGGATTGTAGTGATGAGGAGATTGCATATCCTGTTGAGGGAGAGGCCTTGGTTATAAGGTGTGCGCTGAACATCCAAATCAAAGAAGATGATGTAGATCAGCAACGGGAAAATATATTTCACACTCGATGTCACATTCAAAACAAGGTATGTAGCATGATAATTGATGGAGGTAGTTGTACTAATGTTGCTAGTGATACCCTTGTAAAGAAATTGAATCTGAGTTGTATTAAGCATCCTAGGCCTTATAGATTGCAATGGTTGAATGAATGTGCTGAAGTTAGGGTTACTAAGCGGGTTTTAATTGCGTTTGCTATTGGGAAGTATTCTGATGAGATTTTGTGTGATGTAGTCCCAATGCATGCTAGTCACTTACTTTTGGGGTGTCCATGACAGTTTGATCGGAAAGCGATTCATGATGGTTTTAGAAATAGGTTCACTATTGTAAAGGATGGTAAAACCATCACTCTTGTACCTCTTTCTCCAAAACAAGTGTATGATGATCAAATGAAATTAAAAAAAGAATGTGAGGATGGGAAGAGTGAAAATTATGTGAGGACAATGGTGAGAGAAAACCATAAGATTCGGCTAAACCTAAATCATTAATTAAACCAGTTTAAAATGCAGGTAAAAACTGAGGAGTGAAAAAAGTAAGCTCGTGTGATGATAGTAGTGTGGAAAAATTAAAGAAACAATCTAATTTTTATGCAAAAGGATCTCAAATCAGATCTCTATTTTTCACTAATAAACCAATGATCTTAGTTGTGTACAAGGAGGCTTATTTTAACACTAACGATCTTGATTCTGCTATTCCTAGTGTGGCTGTTTCTTTGATGCAGGAGTTTGATGATATATTCCCTGAAGACATCCCTAATGGATTACCACCATTAAAAGGGATTGAACATCAAATTGACCTTGTGCCCAGAGCTTCGATTCCTAACCATTCAGCCTATAGAAGCAACCCCGAGGAGACAAAGGAGCTTCAAAGGCAAGTAGATAAGTTGATGATGAAGGGGTACATTCGTGAGAGTATGAGTCCTTGTGTTGTGCCAGTGCTACTTGTGCCTAAAAAGGATGGAACATGGAGGATGTGTGTTGATTGTCGTGCCATCAATAACATAACAATAAAGTATCGACATCTTATTCCTAGGCTTGATGACATGCTAGATGACTTACATGGATCATATATTTTCTCTAAGATTCCTAAAAAGTGGGTACCATCAGATTAGGATGAAAGAGGGTGATGAGTGAAAAACTGCATTTAAGACTAAGCATGGTTTGTATGAATGGTTAGTCATGTCGTTTGAACTTACAAATGTGCCTAACATGTTTATGCATTTAATGAATCATGTATTGTGTACATTTATAGGTAAGTTTGTTGTTGTGTATTTTGATGACATTTTGATCTATAGCAACTTAAATGAGCATCTTGATCATTTACGTAATGTACTTAGTGTGTTGCGTAGTGAGCAATTATATGCTAATCTTAAGAAGTGTACCTTTTGTATGGAAAAAATTGTGTTTCTTGGCTATGTCGTAACTGCGCAGGGTATCGAAATGGACAAGAAGAAAGTTAAGGCCATCCGAGATTGGCCTACACCAAAATCGGTAAGTGAGGTAAGGAGTTTTCATGGACTTGCTAGTTTTTATAAAAGGTTTGTGAAGGATTTTAGTACTATTGCTGCACCTTTAATTGAAATTGTGAAAAAGTCTGTTGGATTCAAATGGAATGATGAACATGATAAGGCTTTTAATTTATTGAAAGATAAACTTTGTTTGGCGCCTGTTTTAGCTTTGCCAGACTTTACAAGAGCTTTTAAAGTTGAATGTGATGCGTCATGTATTGGTATAGGAGCTGTGTTAATGCAGAATAAGAGGCCCTTTGCGTATTTCAGCGAAAAACTTAATGGGGCAGCTTCGAATTACCCTACATATGACAAGGAGCTATATGCCTTGGTAAGAACTATAGAGACGAGGCAGCATTACCTGTGGCCCAAGAAGTTTGTGACACATTCTGATCATGAATCATTGAAGCACTTGAAATGGCAAGGTAAGTTAAGTAGGAGACATGCCAAATGGGTGGAATTTATTAAAACCTTTCCGTATGTGATCAAGTATAAGCAAGGAAAAGAAAACATTGTGGCTGATGCACTTTCACGTAGGTATGTTCTTTTATCTACTTTGGATGCTAGATTTCTAGGATTTAAACACATAAAAGAATTGTACAAGGATGATAGTGATTTTGCTAATGTTTACAATGCTTGCGAAACTTCAGCTTTTGGGAAGTATTATAGACTTGATGGATATTTGTTTGAAGAGAGTCGATTGTGTGTTCCATTAAGTTCTATGCGTGAATTGCTTGTATGTGAAGTACATGGGGCGGGTTGATGGGGCATTTTGGTGTTGTCAAGACTTTGGATGTGTTGCATGAGCATTTTTATTGGCCTAAAATGAAAAAAGATGTGCAACGTATATGTGATAAATGCATAACTTGTAGGAAAGCAAAATCTAGGACTCAACCACATGGCTTGTATACCCCTTTGCCTGTACCTAAAGAACCATGGGTGTTTCTATGGATTTCGTCTTAGGTTTACCTAGGTCAAAATGGGGTAGGGATTCAATCTTTGTAGTTGTTGATAGGTTTTCAAAGATGGCACACTTATTCCATGTCATAAAATCAATGATGCCACTAACATTGCTGATTTGTTCTTTAGGGAGATAGTACGACTTCACGGGGTTCCTAAGAGCATTGTTTTTTATAGAGATGTTAAGTTCCTTAGCTATTTTTGAAAGGTGTTATGGGAAAAATTGGGTACTAAATTGTTGTTTCCAACTACTTGTCACCCCTAAACAGATGGACAAACCGAAGTAGATAATAGGACCTTAACACAACTTCTGCGTGTTGTCATTTAAAAGAACTTAAAGAATTGGGAAGATTGTTTTCCATTTATAGAGTTTGCATATAATCGTAGTGTGCACTTTACTACTGAATTTTCACCATTTGAAATTGTATATGGATTTAACCCTTTAACTCCAATGGATTTGATTCCTTTGCCTGTTGATGAAAATGTTAGTTTGGATGGTAATCGTAAAGCACAGGTGGTGAAGACACTCCATGAGAGTGTGCAGCAACAGATTGAAAAGAGGAATCGTGTATATGCAACCAAAGCCAATAAGGGGCGCAAACATGTTGTCTTTCAACCCGGTGATTGGGTTTGGGTGCATATGTGCAAGGAGAGATTTCCAGCCCATAGGAAATCAAAGCTACCACCACGAGGAGATGGGTCATTTCAGATCCTTGAGAGGATCAATGACAATGCTTATAAAGTTGATTTGCCAGGTGAGTATGGTGTTAGTGTTACCTTTAATGTTTATGATCTTACTCTATTTGATGTAGGCGATGATTCGAGGTCGAATCCTTTTGAAGAGAGAAGGGATGATGCGGATCAGCTTAACACCAAGTGTAATCATGCCAAAGACCCATTGGAGGTGCCGATTGAGCCAATCACAAGAGCTAGGGCAAAGAAGCTTAAAGAAGCATTGAATGGGCTTGTTCAGAACTCATGGAGCAAGATGGACCTAAAGGGGCTTAGGACATTTAGGGAGCATGAAGGACAGCCTTTAATTCATCTAGTTCAGGTCCAAGAAGAGCCCAATTCGTGTGGAACAAGGGGTTGATATGTCCGACCCAATACCAGCCTTGTTAGGCTTGTTTTTTTTCCTAATGCTACAAGGATAAAAAGTCAGTAATTTATTCTCCTAATTAAGTAAGGAAGTTGGCCATATCTTATTCCTAAAGAGGGGAGGACTATTTAATGCTTTTCCTAATAGAGGAAGGAAAGTAATTAAATCAGCAACAAAGAACGAAATTTGTTTTCTTATTTGTCCAAGGTAAACAAGAAAATCCAAGCTAATCAAGGACATCAAAGGAAAGGGGGCAGCAACATAAATTTTCCAAATCAGATTTTTCCTAGTTTATGTAGGACTTCTTAAGGGTGACAAATCTGATTCTAGCATATGTAGGATGGTAATTTTCGGATTTTTATTATTTTTATTATTTTCTTATTAGTTTTTGGGTTATTATTACTTATTTGGGTTAATTGTAAGTGGGCTTCATATAAGTCCACCTAAGGGGGGGTCTATTAAGGTTTCTTTAAGTCTAGAGTCAGTATAAATAAAGGCATAACCAAACATGTAAGGGGACGTAATTTTTAGATCAATAAACTTCTTTGCTGTACTTGTTGTGTGTTGGTGGGATAATCTCCCTTCCTTGGTTCTCTAAAGAACTAAAAATGACTTATCGAAGAACAACTAGTTTCGTGGCGTCATCCTTATACTTCTCCTTCGCGAATCAATATTCATTGGGTGGGGGTCTCTATTTCCAATAGTGCTGGTGCCTAGGTACAAGTTATTTTTGTGTCAAACTCCTATCAAACCTGATTTACTTGGCTTTCCGGGAATTGGTGTCTTTGCGTGTAGGTTGCGTGACCACGTAATCACGAGGTTCGCATCATAGCTATGATGAATAAGGAAGACTTGTAAGAAAAGAATTCTGAAACATGAATAAATCATTGCCACATTTAGAAACTGTGTTGCAACCCATTAAAAATCATTATAGAACTATGAGATTTCCAAAACAAGATTCGACATCCTTTTAGAAAAAGAATCATTGTCAAATAGGAAGTCTGTAAGTTAAAAGGAAGTAAATAACAAAATTTAAACAGTCCACAAGGATAGATCTTTTTTTTTGGTAAGTTGACGTATGTATTAAAAGAAGAAGATACAAACATTATAAGGGGCATACCCCAGATTTACAATGATAACAGAAACATAAAACAACAGATGGCTACAGGCTAGCCACCGACCATAAAACTGAAACCTCACTAGATTCGTTAGGGAAACCAATACATTTCTTTAGGAATAAGGGAAATGGATGTAGCATTCATTTCTTTAAGCGTTCTACGAGTCTGAAAGAAGGATCTAATAGCGTTGATTACATCTTCCCCAACTATGTGCCACATTCTTTTGAAGAAACCTGCGTTAAAGCCATCCGGACCAGGGGCTTTGTTGTTCTTCAAACTAAACATAGCATGCTTAATCTCCTCCCTTGTTACATCTTGTGTGAGTACAAGCTGTTGCGTTGAAGACAATTTCAAGTTAATTGCCGATTCCATCACTTCCTCGTTCAGAACCCTAGGCATCTGATCCACTCCTAACACACGATGAAAGTATGCAATTACTTCTGATTTGACTGCCTCGTGTCCTTCGACAACCTCTCCATCCTCCCTTGTAAGTGACAGAAGCTTATTTCTATTCTGTCTTCCATTTACTGATTTGTTAAAGTAGCTAGTATTCTGATCCTCCAAGCTAAGCCATTGTATCCTTGCCTTCTGTTTGAAAAAACTCTCTTCAGCCCTGACAGTAGAAGCGTATTTACGAACAGCATCCCTTTCTCGAATGCACAAAATTGGATTCATTAGGGTTAATTTTTAAGAACTATTTAAACACATGTAACCTAAATTTTGGCATGATGAATATTACTTCTGAATTTTTCAGTTTTAACACGTGAGTAATTCTTGCATTTTTCAGTTTTTTTTTTGGTAAGTTGACGTATGTATTAAAAGAAGAAGATACAAACATTATAAGAGGCATACCCTAGATTTACAATGATAACAGAAACATAAAACAACAGATGGCTACAGGCTAGCCACCGACCATAAAACTGAAACCTCACTAGATTCGATAGGGAAACCAATACAACCAGCTAACTATAAGAATCTATGGTATTCACCCTCCAAGCTCGTTGGATCCTTTTGTTTTCATTTGTTGGGACGACATTCCTCATCAAATGAAGTTTATCACGAATGATACATTCGATTTGATTAAAGACCAAATTCAAAGTTCTGGACATTCCAGCAAAGATCTTTGCATTCCGTTCTTGCCATACATGATACACTATAGCTGCAAAACTCAGTTTACGAGAAAAATTAACAAAACTCTTGCATGCCAAGAGACAGTGGCCCATCGAATCCATTCATCCCAGCCTTTTGTCATTCTTGGAATGTCGCATCTGTCACAAACATCCCACCAGATCGCTTTAGTATAGGAGCATTCAAAGAACAAGTGGTTGTGATCCTCATTGTTGCAGAGACAGGGTGAGCATCTATGGGGACCATGTATACCAAACCGATGAAGTTTATCTTGAGTTGTGAGTTTCTGTTGGACAGCCATCCATAGAAGAAATGAATGTCTTGGAATAGCATTCTTGAACCACACAATGTCATGCCATTCAACCATCTGACGATGACGTCTTAGTTGTTCCCAAGCTACTTTGATCGAGAATCTGTGATTTGATGAATCCAACCAAACTATCTCATCCTTTTGCCCTATTTTTCAGTTTTTAAACGAACTAAATCTGACTTATTGAAGATTAACTGGCTTCGTGATGTCATTTTACTTCATTCCAATAGTGTAGGTGCCTTGAGGCAGATTTCCATTATGTCACACTCCTATCAGACATATTTCGGCTTTCCAAGATCAGAACTCAATCTTGATTGTGGATTGTGTGACCATGTGATCACGAGGTTCGCATCAAATTATATGCTAATGTGATTATAAATTGAATTGGATATAGTGGAAACTATGTATTAATGTAATTGTGAGTTTAAATCGGATATGATGAGACAATGGACGTAGATTTCTTGGGCATGGTAAATGTTTGGAATAGGATGAGATTCTACATGGGAAATTTCATGAAATAGTTAAATTAGGTAGGTAATTTCCACCTTCATCTAATTCTATTAAATTCTCGAAGTACTCTTGTATAGTATTGCAATCCGAATTCAATTGCTTAAGTCTTCATGAATTGTAAAGAATGTTGAATTTAGCTTTGACTGATGGTATTCATATTGGATGATCAGATTAGGTTCGATTAATGGCATCGATATTGGATAGCCAGGAATAAAAACTGAAGATTACCTTTGGCTAATGATATCCATATTGGATAGTTGGGACTAAAGGATGAGGTTAACTCTGTGATACGATCCAAGCAAGGTCAGATTTAGATTTTGACGTAAAATTTTCTACTGTCTAGTTTTATGCTATTACGCTTAACTCTAAATCCAACCGTTGGATCGAGCGAAACTGATATGTCGTGACTGATTTGAAAATCGGTAACAACGAATCTGACGAAAACGGATGAAGGATGGGTCTGGTTGGTTGTCTTTCTTTTGGTGTTTAGGCTGGATTATAGTGATTTTTAAGGTAAATAAGATGAAGGATAAACTAGAATGATACTTTGATAAGTCGATCTGGACACCACAAAGATCAATCTAGGATATCGACGCCACACTCTTTGTGATTAAAGAGTGATAAGTCAGGTAGGGTTCTTCACAAAATCAATTTGGAAGAACAATTCCTAATTCTCTAAATTAAGTTTCAAATCTTGGCCAAAAGTCCTTTATTATATATTTTGATACTATATTTATAATTGAAACATCCCTCCAAAGTTAGGAAAAATTCAACATGGCATAAGTCAAGCCCAAAATACAAACTTTGACAAACTAACCTAGACAAATTAACTAGTACACGTTTTTTGACCATTCTAATATAAACAGACCAAATTTAAAACAACTATAACTTCTTACACAAAAGTCAAATGCAATCATGGTTGGACAATCTAGAAAGAGCACGTTTTGAACTTGAAATCCACCTAGATTAGTCTTGTTTTCACATGCAATGGATGACTTCAAATTCAAGTTCAAATTCATTTGTTGTTCTGACCATAAACAATATCAATTCCTTCACTTATTTTGCATATCAATCCAAATTCAAGTAGCCCAGCATCAAAAGAACCATTAAGGGTTTTTCCCATCTCCAAGTTCCAATTGTAGGCAAATAAACATCCTTGAATCAATTTCAAATTGATTGCTAATTTTTAACTCTGACGCAGCTTCAATCATTACAATTTGACTTGTAAAGGTCTTTTGTAGTTGTTTCGCTCTCGCTCTTGTCATTGGATAATCTGAATCCTCTTGCATATTAGATTTAGCTTTACAAGATGGATTATAATTCCCATGATGCACATCAGGAACTTAACCAAAACATTCCATAGGTATTTGCCTATGTTAGGGTAAACTTTAAGGTGAATCAGAGTTCAAGAATGACTTACGATATAGGTTAGAACAAGCTATAAAATTTTTGTTATTTAGTTTCTTTTGACTTGTAGATTTCCTATTGGCAAGGTTCCTTTTCCTACAAGGATGTAACAGCTTGTTCTAGGAATCTCCTAGTTCTACAAGGATTTTTAATGGGCTGCAATATAATTTTCAAGTATGACAAGAATTCATTAATGTTTCAGAATCCCTTATTCATCCTAGCTACATAAGGATGACGCCATGAAGCCAGTTGTTCTTCAATAAGTTGTTCTCGGTTCTTTAGAGAACCAAGGAAGGGAGATTATCCCACCAACAAATAACAAGTACGACAAAAAAAGTTTATTGATCTGAAAATTTTGTAACCTTACATGTCTGGTTATGCCCTTATTTATAGTGACTCCACACTAAAAATAAACCCTAATTGATATGATCTAGGCAAGGTCAAATTCGGATGTTGACATAAAAAGTGCAACTATCCAATTTTACAGCAACAGTCATAATTCTCAATCCGACCGTTGGATCGGGTTGCAATTTTATGTGTTAACATTTCAGGTCAATCGGAGTTTAGGAAGGCATCTCAATATAGGTCAACAGAGGCTATATGAATTTTGTTATTTACTTCCTTTTGACTTGTGGACTTCCTATTTGGTTAGGATTCTTTTCCTAAAAGGATGTGGCAGGTTATTTGGGAATTTCCTAATTCTCCAAAGATCTTTAATGGGCTGCAACATAGTTTTTATGTGTGGCAAGGATTCATAAATGTTTTAGAATCCTTTTCTTACAAGGATTCCTTATTCATCCTAGCTACAAAAAAGAACAAAGACTTCAGAATAAATTCTACCTCAGATCAGATTTCCTAGTCTATTTGGGACTTCTTAATGGTGACAAATCTGATTCTAGCTTATTTAGGATATTAATTTTGGATTTATCATTGTTATTATTATTTTCTTCTTAGTTTATGGTTTATTTATATTATTTGGGTTTAATTGTAAGTGGTCATCATATAAGTCCACATAAAGGGTCTATTAGTGTTTATTTTAGTTTGGAGTCACTATAAATAAGGGCATAAGCAGACATGTAAGGCTAGACAATTCAGATTAATAAAACTTCTTGTTTTGCCGCACTTTATGTGTTCGTGTGTGTTGGTGAGATAATCTCCCTTCCATGATTCTCTAAAGAACTGAAAAACAACTTATCGAAAAACAACTGTCTTCGTGGCGTCATCCTTATACTTCTCGTTCGCGAATCAATATTCATTGGGTACGGGTCTCCGTTTCCAATAGTGATGGTGCCTCGGTACAAGTTATTTGTATCAGACTCCTATCAAACCTGATTTACTTGGCTTTCCAGGAATTGGTGTCTTTGCGTGTGGGTTGTGTGACCATGTGATCACGAGGTTCGCATCACTAATGGACCACTTATGTGGACTTATATGATGTTCACTTACCATTAAACCAAAATAATATAAATAAACCCTAAACTAAGAAGAAAATAATAATAATAAAAATAATAAATCTGAATTTAATATGTTAAATATGATAGGATCATATTTGTTGTCCTTTAGAAGTCCATTATAAGCTAGGAGAATCGAATCTAAAGGTAGAATTAATTCTAAAATCTTCTTTCCTTATTATAGGTAGGATGAATAAGGAATCCTTGTAAGAAAAGAATTCTGAAACATTTATGAATCCTTGCCACACTTGTAAAATATGTTGCAGCCCATTAAAAATCCTTGTAGAGCTAGGAGATTTCCAAAACAAGTTGTCACTCCCTTATAGGAAAAGAATCCAAGCCAAATAGGAAGTCCACAAGTCAAAAGAAAGTAAAAAAAAAATTCATGTAGCCTATGTTGACCAGTATTGTGATGCCTTCTCGAACTCCGATTGGCCTAAATTGTTAACCTAAGGTAAGATAACCTGTCTGGAGACTCCACGTAAAATTGCATCCCGATTTAACGGTTGGATTGAGAATTCTAACTATTGTCATGAAACTGGATAGTTATGTATTTTACGTTAGATTCTGAATTTAATTGTTTTTTCATTGCTTCGATCGTTTCAATTTTGTTGTGCCTTATGAGGTTACCTTTGTTGGGGTTACAAATTGTTCCTTTATATCATTTGCATAAGGGCATTTATATGATCATGAATTCCCGTCATTTCTTCTTAAATCTCGTCATGAACTCATTGCAAGCCTATTGCACTTGTTCCAAACTAATTCCCCTCAGAATTTCATCTCTTTCTCTACCCATAGTATATCAATTTCTCATAATTCACACACAAATCTGAACAACAATGACTTTTAACTTAGATAAAAAATTCAATGAAGAATACGAACAAACACCACAATTATCAAAAGAAAACTTGTTTCAATCCAAATCCAAGTCAAAGAAAACATTTTGTTGCAATCCACATACAAAGTCTCAAATTAGTTCTGAAACCTTAGCTCTAATACCAAGATGATGTGCCTTAGCTTTCTAACCCGAAAAACTAGTAATCTAATATGAAGATGAAGGAAGGTATGTTTGGTTATATGTTTTTTTTTATGATGTTTAAGCTGAAAATTACATTATTTGTAATGGAAATGAGGGATAAAGTCTGAATGAAACTCGTTGATAAGTCAGAGACATCACAAAGAAAATCCTATCAAGATAAAGATGCCATGCCTTTTTTTATATAAAAAGTGATGAGTCTGAATTATTCTTCAACCAATTCTGGAAATGGAAGAAAACTCTTTAAATGAGAAGTTGAAAAGTTTATATTTGATGTGAACCTCGTGATCACGTGGTACGCAACCCACATGTAAAGACATTAATTCCTGGAAAACCAAGTAAATCAGGTTTGATAGGAGTGTGACACAAAAATAACTTGTTTCTAGGCACCAGCACTATTGGAAACAGAAAACCTCCACCCAATGAATATTGATTCGTGAACAAGAAGTATAAGGATGACACCACGAAGCCAGTTGTTCTTGGAGAAGTCGTTTTTAGCTCTTTAGAGAACTAAGGAAGAGAGATTATTCCACCAACACACAACAAGTGTGGTAAAAGAAATTTATTGATCTGAAAATTATGTAACCTTATATGTCTGGTTATGCCCTTATTTATAGTGACTCCCAACTAAAAATAAACCTTAATGCACCCCTTATATAGACTTATATGATGCTCACTTACAATTAAACCCAAATAATATAAATAAACCCTAAACTAAGAAGAAAATAATAATAACAATAATAAATTTGAATTTAATAGCCTAAATATGATAGGATCATATTTGTCACCCTTAAGAAATCCTAAATAGATTAGGAAATTTGATCTGAAGGTAGAATTAATTCTGAAGTCTTATTTCCTTGTTGTAGCTAGGATGAATAACGAATCCTTGTAAGAAAAGGATTCTGAAACATTTATGAATTCTTGCTACAGTTGAAAATTATGTTTCAGCCTATTAAAGATCCTTGTAGAGCTTAGAGATTCCCAAAACAAGCTGTCATATCCTTGTAGGAAAAAATCCTAGCCAAATAGGAAGTCTACAAATCAAAAGAAAGTAACTAACAAAATTCATACACCCTCCGGTGACTCGTATTGCGATGCCTTCCTGAACTCCGATTCACCTGAAATTTTCATGCAAAGTAGGACAACATGTCAAGAGACTCCGCGTAAAAGTTTAGCCCGGTTCAATGATCGGATGGGGAATTATAACTATTGCCGTAAAACTAGATAATTGTGCATTTTACGTCAAAATTCGAATCTGATTGTTTTTTTTTTTGCCAGGATAGTATCATTTCCTCTCTCTTCAAGACGATTCATCCTCGAATCACCAACTGGTTTAATGGACAATTCCTTAGCCTTTGGAGTTCTTTTTTTACACACAATTGCCTGCAACAATATTGTATAAATGTAATAGCCGATAATAATTTCAAATAAACACGTCTTGCCATCCATTTGCATGTATATTTTTTTAATGATAACCACTGCTACCATCTTTTATTTTTTTATCCATTTAGCGTTGAACCGAAGCTCTCCATTCTTCACGTTCTTTATTTGTTTCTTTATAAACCTTTGCAGGTCGTTTAGCCTCATGCTCTTTATCTAACATCATAAAACCATTATGATCAGAAATGTTTGAAACTCGTAACCTCTATTTCTCTTCTTTCTCAATTCTGTCTCACATGTTTCCCATCACAAAATTCATTCTTTCCATCATCTTCATCATGACTTGCATTTGGAACTTAAGTTCTTCCTCGGGAGAGGGTGGTGTATTGTTTTGATCTGACATGATAGCACCTGTAAAAATTAGTTAGTGGTTAAAAAAAATCCTCACGTCTCTCGTGTTTCACTCAAGCACTCTTAATATCCTCACACCTCTCGTCTCACCTTCTTGTGGAACTTAAACCAACATCAAATAGGACCAACTTACCAGCGCAATCCAAATATGTATATATGACTAAAGAAGCAACAAAAACCTGAAAACAAGCAAAACAAAACTATGATGATAGTCTCGTGAGTAACAAGCGAATCTATTCGAAATATGAACGAAACTTAAGACTCGAATAAAAACAGAAATGAAATATGAAAAATGATGAAACAACACCCAAATATGTTAGATATGTTGAAAATATTCTACAAGAAATGAAAACAGCAGAAAGAAAGCGAATTTCAAAAGTTGACGCAAAACAAACTTGTTTATAATGAGTTAAGTCCGAATTTGGAACCTAAAGTAAATGATATCTAATTGAGCTAAACTTTCTTATATAGTGCCATTGCAACCCAAATAGATAAAATATAAAATTTTATCAATTTACAATAAGGTTTGATGTACTAATGCAAAAAACATTATGAATTAGACATGATTAGACCCAAAATTAAAAACCAAAGCAAACAAAATCCAATTGACCCCAAACATAATATGTGATGTGATTAGGACCCTAGTAATCATAGTTTCAAATTTAAGCTAATTCTGAATTGATTTGATTCAATTTTACCTTGTTTAGTTTTCTGCGACAGAAACTAATAAACGTCTTTTTGAACGATTTGTTTTTTCTTTGCTTTTCTCTTCTTTTTTTTGAAGCTACTGATATATTTTTAACATATGCTGCCAACGACTATTGATTCGTGAACGAGAAGTATAAGGATGACGTCATGAAGTCAGTTGTTATTCGATAAGTTATTTTTTAATTCTTTAGAGAATCAAGCAAGAGAGAGTATCTTACCAACACATAACAAGTGCAGCAAACTTGATGTGTTAACGGCATTAGTCAATGACCATCAAACTTTAGAAAAAGAGGAGCAAAAACGCCGCAATAATGATAGACGAAAGATAAGGTGATGAGGATCACCCAACACCAAGCGTAATCATGCCAACGACCCATTGGAGGTCTCAATTGGGCCACTTACAAGAGCTAGAGCGAAGAAGCTTAAAGAACCATTGAATGGGCTTGTTCAAAACATATGGAGCAAGGTGGACTGACATCTAAGGAGCATGAAGGACAGCCTATAATTCATCTAATTTAGGTCTAAGAAGAGCCTAATTCGTGTGGAACAAGTGGCTCATGTGTCCGACCCCATACAGCCTTGTTGGGCTTGTATTTTTTCCTAATGCTACAAAGATAGAAAGTCAGCAATTTATTCTCTTAATTAAGTAAGGAAGTTGGCCAGATCTTATTCCTAAAAAGGGGAGGATTATTTAATACTTTTCCTAACCTAGGAAGGAAAGTCATTAAATCAGGAACAAATGAGGAAATTTATTTTCTTCTTTGTTCAAGTTAAACAATGAAAATTAAGGATCTAAAAGGGGGTGGCAGCATAAAGTTTTCAAATCCTTTCGGGGCTATTCTGCGAGATGAGTGCCAACCAAGAATTCAAGTTCCACTAGAGATGCAAGGACAAAATTTCTCATCTTTATTTTGCTGACGACTTGATGATTTTTAGCAAAGGGGATGTAAACTCAATTCGTATGATCAGAACTGTGCTCACGAAGTTTCAAGATCTATCAGGTCTGTATCCAAATCCAAACAAAAGTGGCATCTTCTTGAGCGGTGTGTTAAATGCTGAGAGGGAACAAATTATTCATATTCTTGGGTTTAGAGAGGGGGAGCTCCCTATGAAATATTTGAAAGTACCTCTTCTCTCGTACAGACTAAAGGTTATTTATTGTAAGGGCCTCGTGGATCGAATCACCTCTAAAGTTCGACATTGGACTTGTAGAACACTCTCGTATGCAGGACGGGTATAACTGATTAATTCAGTCTTATTTTCCATATAAGTCTATTAGGCATCTCTCTTCCTCTTACCTGGGCAAGTAATTAAAAATATGGAGCAAATTATGAAATCCTTTCTTTGGTCAGGTTCAGATATGAGAACTACTGGGGCTAAAGTGGCTTGGGATCAGATATGTCTTCTAAAAAAGGAGGGGGGTCTAGGAATAAAAAGGATAACATAATGGAACAAGATTGCTTTGTCGAAACACATTTGGAACCTGTGCAATGACTTAGATGGCTCAATCTGGTCTACTTGGATCAAATCCAATCTGTTGCGAGGTAGGAATTTCTGGACAATCAAGACGCCAGGGAATTGCTCTTGGGCATGGGGAAAGATTCTAAAGCTCAGATCCTTAGCATGGCCGAAGATGAAGTACATCATAGGAGATGGAAAGACAACCTCTCTATGGTTTGACAATTGGCATCCTCACAGCCCCCTCGCGGATTCTTACAGGGAAAGATTCATCTATGATTCAGGTATGGAAAAGAACACGAAGGTGAATGTGCTAATTCATAACTTGGAATGGAAAATTCCTACCACCCAAGCTATTGGCTGGCACCCCATTATAGAAGCTATTCCTTCCAATTCTAATCCTAAGATGGGGCAAAAGGATGAGATAGTTTGGTTGGATTCGCCAAATCACATATTCTCGGTCAAAGTAGCTTGGGAGCAACTAAGACTTCATCGTCAGATGGTTGAATGGCATGACATTGTGTGGTTCAAGAATGTTGTTCTAAGACATTCGTATCTTCTATGGATGGCTGTCCAACAGAAACTCACAATTCAAAATAAACTTCATCGGTTTGGTATACATGGTCCCAATAGATGCTCACTCTGTCTCCGCAACAATGAGGATCACAACCACTTGTTCTTTGAATGCTCCTATACTAAAGCGATCTGGTGGGATGTTTGTGACAGATGGGACATTCCAAGAATGATAAAAGGTTGGGATGAATGGATTCGATGGGGGGTCTCTTGGCATGGCAAGAGTTTCGTCAATTTTTCTCGTAAACTGAGTTTCGCAGCTACAGTGTATCATGTATGGCAAGAACGGAATGCCAGGATCTTTGCTGGAATGTCTAGAACTTTGAATTTGGTCTTTAATCAAATCGAATGTATTGCTTGACCGCTTTTTATGTTCGGCTTGTTTTAACTCGCAAGTGCACGAGTGTGCGATGTAGCAATTAACTCGGTAAGATCGAGGTCATATCCACAGAGAGCTAGATCTAGAAATTAAGCTAGGTAACAAGAAAAACTCAAGAGAAATTAAATTAACAATAACTTGGTTGAAAATTATTGATGGATTTGTTTTCAAAGATGAAAAGGTGTAAATAGATTTTAAATGACAAGAAAAAGTAAGTCTTGGTCCAAATCAATTTTAATGGTGATGTATTGGTGATTCCTTCAACATATATAAGATAACTCAACCTAATATCAACGATGGTGATATTAGATCGGAAGATATTACAATGAAGTTTAAAAAGATGAAGATTGATTATTGCTTAAGAATGAACAAGTATTTTCATATTAAGTAAGACATTGAATCAAGCAATCTCTATACAAAAACTAAGGTTTGTGCATAAAAATTCAAGATTATAACATTACCTAAATGATTTCTAAAATTTCTTTGCAATAATAAAACATTCATGAAGAAAATGAAAAGATAGACATTAAGATTCATTCATATCTTAAAGAACTCACCTCAATCACCATCATCCTTGATTTGGATCCAAGAAGAAGATTAGCCAACCATGATTATATATAATAACACTTTAATAAACATAAAATGACTTGAATCAAACTGAAATAATGAGTTTTACAAGCTAAAGAACCGAAATCTATAAAGAAGAACACAACACAATTTCAGTAAAAATTCGGACACAAATCTGACTCTAACTTTGGACAGCAATTCGACCCTTTTAGAAGCCTCCTCTGGAGATGGCTATTAGAGACATATTTATAGGCCATTCTGTTATCTTTCCATATCATTAAAGAACAGCTCATTTGGACATCTGAGTCAAAAGTTATGGACAAAACACCGAAAGGTGTTCTGGAAAATCAAACCAGGCCAGCTTGGAGAACACTTTGGTGCACGTTTTTCTTCCTCCTTTATGAGTTGTCTCTTTCTTCTTTTGACCCAAAATAATGTCACAATGTCCCCTCCAGCTTTCCATCCATGTGCTTGCCCTCTTGGATCAATGAATTACCCAAATAAATCAAATGTTATTTATTGTGTGGACATGTACGATCATGGATTGTGTTTGGGCTGATTTGGAGGGTGATTTGGGGCTGATTTGGGGCTGAATTTAAGCATCAAATAAGGATACAAATGTACCTATTATTTGGGCTAAGATTGACATTGAAACCTTGAGTGTTTGATGGTTGAAGTTTGCACACAACATAAGGCATGTTTGGGCTTGAAATAGATCATATGATATTCTTTTCTAGAATTGGACTAGAATTGATTTTTGGGGCAAATTTGGAGCACTTATTTGAACCAAGATTTGCTTCAATCTTCAACTAAATCTCTTTTCAATTCTTTTTTCCGAATTCCGACGTTGAATTTTCTGAAATAATTCATTTAAGCTCCAAAAACCTATCGAGACATTAAAAGAAACTTCATTACTAAAAAGCACATCAATTATTATAAAAAACCCAAATAAAAATAATAAATACATATGTAAAATAAGAGACTTAATGATACTTTTGATGCACAATCATGTATCATTCGCGATAAGCTTGATTTGATGAGGAATGTCCTACCAACAAATGAAAACAAAAGGATCCAAAGAGCTTGGAGGGTGAATAACATAGATTCTTAATTTGATAGTTAGCTGGTTGTATTGGTTTCCCTAACGAATCTAGTGAGGTTTCAGTTTTATGTTCGGTGGCTAGCTTGTAGCCATTTGTTGTATTATGTTTCCGTTATCATTGTAAATCTGGGGTATGCCCCTTATAATGTTTGTATCTTCTTCTTTTAATACATACGTCAACTTACCCAAAAAAAAATTCAAATCAGATTTCTCATAGTTTATTAGGGAGTTCTTAAGGGTGACAAATCTGATTCTAGCATATTTAGAATAGTAATTTTTGGATTTTTATTATTTTTAAATTCTAGCATATTTAGGATAGTAATTTCGGATTTTTATTATTTTTAAATTCTAGCATATTTAGGATAGTAATTTTGGATTTTTATTATTTTTAATATTTTCTTCTTAGTCTTTGGGTTGTTATTACTTATTTTAGTCAATTGTAAGTGGGTCTCATATAAGTTCACCTAAGGGGGGTCCATTATGATTTATTTTAATTTGGAGTCAGTATAAATAAGGGTATAACCAGACATGTAAAGTTACACAATTTTCAAATCAATAAACATCTTTTGCCGCACTTGTTGTGTGCTGGTGGGATATAATCTCCCTTCCTTGGTTCTCTAAAGAGTTGAGAATGAGTTATCGAAGAATAACTGGCTTCATGGCGTCATCCTTATACTTCTCGTTCACGAATTAATATTCGTTGATATTTAATGATATCAAAGCTTGGCTCCATTAATTAGGTTATAATTCCCACTCCGACCATTAGATCAGGCTAAAATTTATGTGGAGTCTCCTGACATGTTGTCCTACCTTCGAATAAAATTCAGGTCAATCAAACTTCAGAAAGGCATCGCAATACGGGTCAACAAAGGCTGCATGAATTTTGTTACTTACTTTCTTTTGATTTATGGACTACTTATTTGGCTACGATTCTTTTCATACAAGGATGTGGTAGCTTGTTTTGGGAATCTCATAGCCCTACACGGATCTTTAATGGGCTGCAACATAGTTTCCAACTGTGCCAAGGATTCATAAATGTTTCAGAATCCTTTTTTTTTTTGGTAAGTTGACGTATGTATTAAAAGAAGAAGATACAAACATTATAAGGGGCATACCCCAGATTTACAATGATAACATAAACATAAAACAACAGATGGCTACATGCTAGCCACCGACCATAAAACTGAAACCTCACTAGATTCGTTAGGGAAACCAATACAACCAGCTAACTAACAAATTAAGAATCTATGTTATTCACCCTCCAAGCTCGTTGGTTCCTTTTATTTTCATTTGTTGGTAGGACATTCCTCATCAAATCAAGCTTATCACGAATGATACATTCGATTTGATTAAAGACCAAAGTCGAAGTTCTAAACATTCCAGCAAAGATCCTTGCATTCCGTTCTTGCTATACATGGTACACTGTAGCTGCAAAACTCAGAATCCTTTTCTTATAAGGATTCCTTATTCATCCTACCTACAATAAGGAAAGAAGACTTCAGAATTAATTCTACCTTCAGATCAGATTTCATAGTCTATTGGAACTTCTTAAGGGTGACGAATCGGATTCCAGCATATTTAGGATAGTAACTTGAGATTTTTATTATTTTCTTCTTAGTCTTTGGGTTATTATTACTTATTTGGGTCAATTGTAAGTGGGTCGCATATAAATTCATCTAAAGAGGGTCCATTAGGGTTTATTTATTTAAGGAACAATTAGATCAAATCAATTCACAATTAGCTCAAATTTTATACTATGATTATTGGGGTCCTAATAGCATCATATATTAATTTTGGGGTCAATTGGATATCATTTTCTTTGGTTTTCAATTTCGAGTCGAACTATGTTTGATTCATAATGTTTTTGCGTCAACATATCAAACTTTATCATAAATTTCTCAAAGTTTATATTCTGTCAATTTAGGTTGAAATCGCATTATATCTGAAAATTTAGCTCAATTGGACATCATTTACTTTAGGTTCCAGATTCAGACTTAACTTATCGTAAACGAGTCTGTTATGAGTCAACTTTTGGTATTTGCTTTCTTTCTGTTGTTTTCATTTCTTGCAGTAGATTTTCAACACATATAACATATTTAGGTGTTGTTTCATTGTTTTACATATTTCGTTTCTATTTTTATTCGAGTGTTCAGTTTCGTTCATATTTCGAATAGATTCGCTTGCTACTCGTGAGACTATCATCGTAGTTTTGTTTTGCTTGTTTTCTTGTTTTTATTACCTCTTAAGTCAAATATACCAATTTGGATTGCACTGCTAAGTTAGTTCTATTTGGTATTGGTTTCAGTTCTGCAAGAACCGCATGAATGTGAGACGAGAGGTATGAGCGTGTGAAGATATTAAGAGTGTTTGAGTGAAATACGAGCGACGTGAGGATTGTTTTTTTACCTCTAAATAATTTTTACAAGTATTATCATGTTAGATCAACACAACACACCACCCCCTCCCGAGGGAGATTTTAAGTTTCAAATGCAAGCCATGACGTAGATGATAGGGAGGATGAATTTTGTGATGGGGAACGTGTGTGACAGACTTGATAGGGTGGAGAAACGTGGTAACGAGGCTGGTACAAGTACCCAAGACATGAGGAAGGTTAGGGCTGAACTGAAAGCAAATAGTGGCGGTAGGGCCGAAAGGCCAAGGTGAGGTGATCCTTTTCTTCCTTATTCATCCTAGCTACACAAGGAAAGAAGGGCTGGTAGTGTTTAATGACAGATTAGTTATTTTTATAACTTTCTTTCATGTTTGGACTTAATAGTTGTTTAGACATACTTTGTTTTTCAGCTAGGATCCAAGACTTGTTTGGATCATGATACGATCCAGGAAATGTCAAATTCGTATTTTGATGTAAAATGCGCAACTATCCAGTTTTACAGCAATAGTTATAATTCTCAATTCGACCGTTGGATCGAGCTGTAATTTTACATCAAGTCTCCTGACTTGTTCTCCTACCTTGAGTTAAACTGTTAGGTCAATCGGAGTTCGGAAAGGTATCGAAACAAGGGTCAACAGAGGCTGTATGAATTTTGTTATTTACTTCCTTTTGACTTGTGGACTTCCTATTTGGCTAGGATTCTTTTTCTAAAAGGATGTGGCACCTTATTTTGGAAATCTACTAATTCTATAAAGATCTTTAATGGGCTGCAACATAGTTTTCAAGTGTGACAAGGATTCATAATTATTTCAGAATCCTTTTCTTACAAGGATTCCTTATTCATCAAATTGACTTTAGAAAACAATGTAGCACCATGCAACTCATCAAGCAAATCATCAAGTGATGCGAACCTCGTGATCACGTGGTCACGCAACCCACACGCAAAGACACTAATTCCCGGAAAGCCAAGTAAATCAGGTTTGATAGGAGTGTGACACAAAGATAACTTGTACCTAGGCACCAGCACTATTGAAAATAGAGACCCCCACCCAACGAATATTGATTCGCGAACGAGAAGTATAAGGATGACGCCACGAAGATAGTTGTTCTTCGATAAGTCGTTTTCAGTTCTTTAGAGAACCAAGGAAGGGAGATTATCCCACCAACACACAATAAGTGCAGCAAAGAAGTTTATTGATCTGAAAATTGCGTAGCCTTACATGTTTGGTTATGCCTTTATTTATATTGACTCTAGACTTAAGAAAACCCTAATGGACCCCCCTTAGGTGGACTTATATGAAGCCCACTTACAATTGACCCAAATAAGTAATAATAACCCAAAAACTAAGAAGAAAATAATAAAAATAATAAAATTCCAAAAATTATCGTGCTAAATATGCTAGAATCAGATTTGTCACCCTTAAGAAGTCCCAAATAAACTAGGACAGATCTAATTTGGAAAATTTGTGTTGCTGCCCCCCCTTGATGTCCTTGATTAGCTTGGATTTCCTTGTTTAACTTTGACAAATAAGCAAACAAATTTCCTCTTTTGTTGCTGATTTAATTACTTTCCTTCCTAAGTTAGGAAAAGCATTAAATAGTCCTCCTCTCTTTAGGAATAAGATATGGCCAACTTCCTTACTTAATTAGGAGAATCAATTGCTGACTTTTTATCCTTGTAGCATTAGGAAAAACAAGCCTAACAAGGCTGGTATTGGGCCGGACACATCAACCCTATGTTCCACACGAATTGGGCTCTTCTTGGACCTGAACTAGATGGATTAAAAGCTGCCCTTCCTGCTCCTTAAATATCTCAAGCCCATCTAGGTCCATTTTGCTCCATATGTTCTGAACAAGCCCATTCAATGTTTCTTTAAGCTTCTTTGCCCTAGCTATTGTGATTGGCCCAATAGGCACCTCCAATGGGTCGTTGGCATGATCACGCTTGGTGTTGGGCTGATCCGTATCATCGTCTAGGTATAGGAAATCGATACTTAACTGTTATTTTGTTGATAGCACGATTGTCAATACACATCCTCATGGTACCATCTTTCTTTGGTACAAGCAAAGTAGGTATGGAACATGGACTAAGTGATTCTCGCACATAGCCCTTCTCTAAGAGCTCACCAACCTGCCTTTGAATCTCTTTTGCTTCCTCTGGATTACATCTATATGCTGGTCTGTCAGGAAGTGAAGCTCCCGGCACCAAATCAATTTGATGCTTAATTCCACGAATAGGTGATAACCCTTTAGGTAATTCATCTGGAAACACATCTTTAAATTCTTCAAGCAATTCCTTAATCTGTATTGGTAAGTCCAATCCTTCTACTTGTAGTAATTGCTTTGCCCAGATCATGAAAACAGCCCCCGCCGAAGCTAATGCTTGTTTGATGTCACCTTTTTTGGCTAACAACAGCCCCTTACGTGATTTCACCTCCTTTTATTGCCTTCGTATCTGATCCTCTCCAACCTGTTGAGAACTCAGTGGTAACAAGTTCACCTTCTTTCCATTCAGTATAAAATAATAAGTGTTCTTTCGTCCATTGTAGGTCACATCCTTATCAAACTGCCATGGACGACCCAGCAACAAATGGCTAGCTAAGATCGGCGCAACGTCACATAAAACCTCGTCATGATAGGTTTTAATGGAAAAAGGTACACGGACTTGCTTTGTCACCCGAATCTCCCCATTCTCATTCAGCCATCGCAAACTGTACGGCTTGGGATGTGGAAGGGTAATTAAACCCAATTTCTACACCAAGGTAGTTTACGCAACATTAGTGCAACTTCCATTGTCAATGATCATCCTACACACCTTATCTCGAATCTGACATCGAGTATGAAAGATGTTCTCGCGTTGCTCATCACTAACGTCAATTTATGCATTCAGAACCTGTTGCACAACCAACAAATCTCCCTTCACTGGTTCGAAATCCTCTTCTTGTTCAGCCACTTGTCCCTTATCTTCATCTTCAGTTTCAACCTCATCTCCACTGATCAGCTCTCCATGATCTCCATGCAAAATCATCACCCTTTTATTTGGATATTCTAAAGCAATGTGCCCATATCTTAAGCACTTGAAGCACTTGATGTCCCGAGACCTCCTAGGATGTTGAGGTTCTGTCACGTTCTATTTTCCCTTCAAAGAATCAGAACTGGTATTCCCCTTACTAAACTCCACCTTCTCATATCATTTAGGTGTGCTCCATGTTCGTGTAGGTGTAGAAACAACCCTTGTTATGCTTGACGTAGTTACACCAGTTCGGACACCTCCTCGTTTATGCTGCCTCTCTACTTGAGTTGCAAGCTTTATAACTTCCTCAAGGAAGATGTACGGGTGTAATTCAACAACATTAGCTATATCCTTCCTCAGCTCTCCAAGAAATCTAGCTATTGTTTGCTCTTGGGGTTCCATCAATTCACATCGAATCAGCAGCAACTCAAACTCTTTCACATACTCTTCCACACTTAAAGATCCTTATCGCAAAGTCTGAAGTCTGATGTATAGCTCCTGTTTATAGTAATCAGGAACAATCTCTTCTTCATCACTCTTTTCATAGTTGCCCACGTTGTAATCTCCTCTTCTCCATCCCTTCTCCTCTGAATCTTTAAGTTTTCCCACCATAAAAGAGCATAATCCGTAAACTTAAGTGCTGCCACCTTGCACTTCCTTTCTTCAGAATATTCATACCATTTAAACACCTTTTCAACCTTCTGAATCCACTCCAAGTATTCCTCCGGTGAACTACTTCCTCTAAATGGTGGAATCTTAAGTTTGAGACCATTAGGAGGATTATAATTCTGCCTTCTTGGTCTGCCCATATCATCGACCTCATCATCCCCTTTTGGATCTTTGTCACCTTCTATAATATCATTTCCTGGCACCCTAAGTGCTTGCCTCTGTTGGGGTTGCAAATTATTTCTTTGCATCATTTGCATTAGGGTATTCAACTGTTCACGAATTCTAGTCATTCATCCTGAATCTCAGCATGAGATCGTTGTAAGCCCATAACCTGTGCCTGTTCCAAACTTAACGCTCTTGGCAAATCTTCTTTATCTCCAGCCATAATTAAGTTTATCAACTTTAATTCCAGCAAGCCTCTCTTCTGTTTTTGGCTCTTGCCTTAGATCGCAACTGATGCTCTGATACCAGATGATGTGCCGTGACTGATTCGAAAATCGACAACAACGAATCTGATGAAAATGGATGAAGGATGGGTCTGGTTGGTTGTCTTTCTTTTGGTGTTTAGGCTGGATTATAGTGATTTTTAAGGTAAATAAGATGGAGGATAGACTAGAATGATACCTTGATAAGTCGATCTGGACGCCACAAAGATCAATCTAGGATTTTGACGCCACACTCTTTATGATTGAAGAGTGATAAGTCAGGTAGGGTTCTTCACAAAATCAATTTGGAAGAACAATTCTTAATTCTTTGAATTAAGTTTCAAATCTTGGCCAAAAGTCCTTTATTACATATTCTGATACTATATTTATAATTGGAACATCACTCCAAAGTTAGGAAAAATTCAACATAGCAGAAGTCAAGCCCAAAAAACAGACTTTGACAACCTAACCTAGACAAATTAACTAGTACATGTTTTTTCACCATTCTAACATAAACAGACCAAATTTAAAACAACTATAACTTCTTACACAAAATTACAATGCAATCATGGTTGGACAATCTAGAAAGAACACGTTCTGAACTTGAAATCCATATAGATTAGTCTTGTTTTCACACGCAATGGATGACTTCAAATTCATTTGTTGTTCTAACCATAAACAACATCAATTCCTTCACTTATTTTGCATATCAATCCAAATTCAAGTAGCCCAGCATCAAAAAAACCATTAATGGCTTTTCCCATCTCCAAGTTCCTTGTAGGCAAATAAACATCCTTGAACCAATTTCAAACTGATTGCTAATTTTTAACTCCGACACAGTTTCAATCATTCCAATTTGACTCGTCAAGGCCTTTTGTAGTTGTTTCGCTCTCGCTCTTGTCATTGGACCATCTGAATCCTTTTGCATATTAGATTTAGCTTTATAAGATGGATTATAATTCCCATGATGCACATCATAGCGTCATCCTTATACTTCTCGTTCGCGAATGAATATTCATTGGGTGAGGGGTTTCCGTTTCCAATAGTGCTGGTGCCTAGGTATAAGTTATCTTTGTGTCACACTCCTATCAAACCTGATTTACTTGGCTTTTCGGGAATTGATGTCTTTGCGTGTGGGTTGCGTGACCACGTGATCACGAGGTTCGCATCAGATCAGGTTATGGGATTTTTAGTTTAGGGTTTTTGGATTAGTTTTGAGTTGACCTCATATAAGTCCACATAAGGGGTCTAAAATTTCGGCAGCCATTGATGAATATTACTTCTGAATTTTTCAATTTTAATGTGTTAGACTGATTCTTATATTCTTCAGTTCTTGAACGAACTGAATTTGACTTATAAAATATTAACTGGCTTCGTGGCGTCATTCTACTTCATTCCAATAGTGTCGGTGCCTTGGGGCAGGTTTTCATTGTGTCACACTCCTATCAGACCTATTTCGGCTTCTCGAGATCAGATCATAATCTGGATTGTGGATTGTGTGACCACGTGATCATGAAGTTCGCATCAATTGGGGTTTTTTCAGTCTAGAGTCAGTATAAATAAAAGCATAACCAGACATGTAAGTTAGACAACTCAGATTAATAAAACTTCTTGTTTACTGCACTTCTTGTGTGTTGGTGGAATAATCTCCCTTCCTTGGTTATTTAAAGAACTGAAAAATAACTTATCAAAGAAGAACTAACTTCGCGGCATTATCCTTATACTTCTCCTTCACGAATCAATATTTGTTGCGTAGGGGTTTCCGTTTCCAATAGTATTAGTGGCAAGGTACAAGTTATCTTTGCGTCGCTTCTGTCAAACTTGATTTACTTGTCTTTCCAGGAATTTGTGTCTTTGCGTTGTGGGCTGCGTGACCACGTTATCATGAGGTTCGTATCATTTGGTATCAGATGTTGGCTCCATTAATCAGGTTATATCTTTTTTTCTTGTATTTTTGTTTTTATCTTTCATGTCAATTTTTCTTTATGTTGTATTTGTTTTGGGTCTTATCTTATTTGAAATCAATTTCAGTCAGATTGTGTTCTTCTTGATTAGTTGCATTGAATTGAGTTTTTTAGGATTAAAAAAAAAGGTTTCATTTATTCTTTTTGTAACATCCCCAATTTCGAAACCAGCACACCAATCATAAAAAAAATGGGAAAAACATGGTAAAATTTTATTTTACTTTATTATTGTTTTCAATTTCACCCCTCTCATTAAATAATTTCTCTTTTAACCCATTCAATTTAATCCTTTCTCCACATCCTTTGTATTTTATTTTATTTTACTAAATCAAGATGAGATTATTTTATCCAGGGGTTTACGTTCTCCCCTCCTAACAAAAATTTCATCCTTGAAATTAAACTTTTATACTTGGGTTTAGAAAAGTTCAGGGTATTTCCTCCTTATCTCTGCCTCCTTTTCCCACGTTTCTTCCTCAATCAGAGAGCTCCTCCATAACACCTTGACTAAAGGAATTTTCTTATTTCGAAGCTCCTTTCCACTCTGATCCAAAATCTTAACAGGTTTCACTTCTATAGTCAAATCTTCTTCGATCTCTATAGGAACTTGTGGTAGCACTTGAGTCGGGTTTATCTCTGCTTTACGTAACATAGAAACATGAAACACATCATGGATCTTGGTCAAATGCGGGGGCAACGCCACTTGATACGCCACAGGTCCCTTTCTCTTTACCACTTCATAGGGCCCGACGTATCTTGGTGCTAACTTTCCCTTCATACCAAATCTTAACATGTGCTTCCATGGAGCGATTTTCAAGTATACTAGGTCTCCTACATTAAATTCAAGAGGTCTCCTTCGCTTGTTAGTGTAACTTTTCTGCCTATCATAGGGTGCTTTCATACGATCCTTTATAACCTTAACCTTTTTCGTAGTCATCTGAACAATTTCAGCTCCAATTAAACTCCGGTCACCTACTTCTTCCTAACATACAGGAGTCTGACACCTCCTACCATACAAAGCTTCACACGGGGCCATTCGTATGGTGGCTTGATAACTATTATTATAAGTGAACTCCATTAAGGGTAGATGATCCTCCCAATTACCACCAAACTCCAATACACAAGCTCTTAATAAATCTTCTAGGATTTGAATTGTTCTCTCAGTTTGCCCATTAGTATGGAGGATGAAAAGTTGTGCTCATATTCAAATTTGTTTCCAAAGCACGCTGTATGCTTGGCCACAATCGAGAAGTAAACCGAGTATCTCGGTCTAAAACTATCGACACAGGTACTCCATGCAACCTTACCACTTCATTTATATACAATCAGACCAATTTATCAACTGAGTCGATCATTTTCATAAGTAAAAAGAGAGCAGACTCGGTCAATCTGTCTATAACCCATATCGCACCATTGCCCTTCTTTCCTTTAGGTAAACCAGATACAAAATCCATAGTGATGTCCTCTCATTTCCACTAAGGTATCATCAATGACTACTAAGCCCTGCTGACTTCTGATGTTCTGCCTTTACTTGTTGGCAGATAGCACAACTAGTTACGTATTTAGCTATCTGTTTTTTCTTATTTGGCCACCAATACAACTCTTTTAAATCTTTATACATCTTAGTACTTTCAAGATGCATATTAAGTTTGGTCTCATGCACCTCTTTCAACAATTCATCTTCCAAAACCATGTCTTCCGGTACATACATTCTTTTTGCCATTACCACCATTCCATCATCCAAGATTTGAAAAGGAGTTTCAACCCCGAATTCAATCTTATCTTTTATCTTACTAACTTTGATATCATTTTGCTAAGCCCCTAATATTTTTTTCTCGAAATACCAATCTCACTTTCAATTGAGCTAACTAATGACCCTCGGGTCCAATCTCCACCTTGGCATTAATTTTACTTAACTCTAACAATTCTTTTTCATCACAATCATCTGATTCCAAAGATGCTACCCTATTTTTACGACTAAGAGCATCCACCACAACATTTGCTTTTCCCGGTTGATAATCTATCACATAATCATAATCTTTAATCAGTTCAACTCATCATTTTTGCCGCATATTTAACTCCTTTTGAGTCACTAAGTATTTTAAACTTTTATGATCAGTAAAAATTCGAACCTGAGACCCATACAAGTAGTGTCTCCACACTTGTAACGCAAATATTACAGCGACCAATTCTAAATCATGAACTGGATAATTGACTTCATAGGGATTCAACTGTCTAGAAGCATAAGCAATCACCCTCTCATGTTGCATCAATATGCACCCTAAACCTTTTTTAGATGCGTTCCTATATACCACAAAACCTTTCGTTCCTAAGGGTAAAGCTAACACTGGTGCAATGGTAAGCCTCTTCTTTAGTTCTTGAAAACTTTTTTCATATTTGGGTGTCCATTCCCACTTTGTTTCCTTCCGAGTCAACCGGGTCATTACGGATGCTATAATAGAAAATCCCTAAATAAATCTTCTATAATAACCAGCCAACCCAAGGAAACTATAATTTCAGTCACATTAGTGGGTCTCTCCCATTTTAACATTGCCTCCACTTTTATTGGATCAACAAATATCCCTTCAGCTGATATGACATGCCCTAAGAAAGTCACCTCCTTTAACCAAAATTCACATTTCCTCAACTTGGCATACAACCGATGTTCTCTCAAAGTTTGCAAAACCTCCCTTAAATGTTGTTCATGTTCCAAATATGTATTAGAATACACCAGTATGTCATCTATAAAAATCACCATAGACTTATCCAAGGAAGGTCGAAATACTCGATTCATCAAATTCATAAATATCGCAAGAGCATTTGTCCACCCCAAAAGGCATCACCAAAAACTCATAATACCCATAACGGGTTCTAAAAGCGGTCTTTGCTACATCTTGTTCTTAATTGGTAATACCTCGATCTCAAATCTATCTTTGAAAATACTCTAGCTCCCTTAAGTTGATCAAATAAATCATCTATTCGTGGAAGTGGATATTTATTTTTTATTGTCACCTTATTCAATTGTCTGTAATCAATACAGAGTCGGAGAGTTCCATCCTTATGTTTTACAAATAACATAGGGGCTCCCCAAGGTGAATTACTTGGACGTATGAATCCTTTTTTCTAACAATTCCCGTAACTATATTTTCAGTTCAGCCAACTCCGTCGCTGCCATTCTATTTGGTGTTTGGGCTATAAGGGATGTACCTAGTAGTCAATCTATTAAAACTTCTACTTCTCTCTCCGGGGGTAATCCTAGTAGTTCCTCTGGAAACACATCCAAGAACTTTCTTACTACGGGGGTGCTAGCCAACTCATTTTTTCTTCCATGGACATCAACAACTAAGGCAAGGTAAATCTCACATCCATTCCTCATCATTTTTTATACCATCATAGTGGAAATAAGATAATTTGGTATGACATTTCTTTCTCCTCGAAAAACTACTCTCTCACCCAAAGATCTAGAAAAAGTTATTGTTTTTACAAAGCAGTCAATTTGGGCCCTATACATACTCAACCAATCCATTCCCAATATAATATCAAAATCATTTATCCTCAAGGGAATCAAATCTACACGCGTCTCACACCCCATAATTTCAAGTTTAATACCCATATATATAATATCAATGTCTACATGTTTTTTTTGGTAAGTTGACGTAATGTCTACATGTTTCCCTAAAGGAGTACTAATGATAAACCCTTTCCCAACTCTACTAGGACTCTTTCTGATGTGGACCAGCCTAGAAACACTAGCAAGGACCCATTACATGTTCCAAATAGTCCAATGACTCGGTCCAAGACAAAGGCATTGAATGCATTGGTTTTGAATTTTTCAACCAAGTCAGAATTGAAAGGTCCATTCGAGTATCAAGAGGAGACCCTAGTACATCTTATCCATGTGCAAGAGGGGTCCAACACAACCTTATTTGGGCCATGATGTGAGGACAGGAAAGGAAACAAAAGAATCCTTCTACAACTTGGAAACAACATGGGTGGTGACACGACCAAAAGATTGATGTCTTTTCCCAAGTGCAGGAGTGTCGAAGTAATAAATAAACCGGCAAAACCGGGGTCGAACCATAGGGAGGTTACTTGTATAAATTATAAGCAACAATAATACAACAATAGTAACAACAACAACAAGAATAATAATAGTAATAGTAATAGTAATAGTAATAGTAGTAGTAATAGTAGTAGTAATAATAATAACACCAATAATACTAATAATAATAATAATAATAAGGAAGAAGAAGAAGAAGAAGTTGATGAGAACTTTGAGATGGAAGATTAATGTAAGGGTTAAACAATGATAACAACAAATGTCAAGGTTAGAGGATCCACTAATGGTATTTCAAACAAGTATAGTATAAACTCTTATTATTCAATTGGAAACCACACACAAGGAGGTTCCAATCAGATTATAAATTGTTAACATGATTACATTAGCTATCTTATTCGAATAATGCTAATACTTGTAAATGTTTTCAGGCGTTCATGATTATAACTTATGTTAACAACAAATCAAGTTCTTTTCACAGCTCAGGTGTCGGTTATACCATACAGTATGGGCTATGAAAGTGCCAAGTATTTGTTGTACCAAGTGTTATACAACATAAATCTAGATTAACCATTTAACAAGCAAAGTATTAAAAGTGAATAAGATAACAAATATAAAGCATGTTAGTATCCAACATTAAAGTCCATGTTAAGTTTATATTATACTTATTCTTACACCATTAGTGTACCATTTTCACCTTGACATAATTAACTTAGTTAAACATAATGAAAGAAAGAAACATAAACAAACAAAATAAGAACATAAATAAGATAAAGGTTAACTAAGTAAAGGAAAGGAAATGAAAGGCATAAACTTGATATTAATAAAAGCAAAGCATAAGTAATACAAAGAGAGAAAACAAGAGCATGATCTTGATATGAACACCAAGATGCCTAAATACATGGCAAATGCCTCCTTTTATAGGCCAAAATTCGGAACTATTGATTTGTTGACTAATTGATGAGTGGGTGGCCACATCTTGACTTGGTGACAATTCTTATCTTCTTGTCTGCCAAAAACATCATTGATGACGTCATAATTTGAACAAACTTAAATCATGAAAGTTCTAGGAATTTGTCTCATCTTTCCAGGGTAAAAATTTGAGATCATTTGGACTTCTAGAACTTGAGATATGAGCTGAACACTGAACAGTGTCTAGGCTGCAGGACAGATTCGGACTTCTTTGTTGTTGCAACAATTTGAACTTGAAAACAGCCTTTTTAAATCTTGGGCTCCACATGAAAGTTGTAGGCCTATGTCTTATCTTTCCATCCATATAAAATGGACCTAAATCCAAGATCTGCAGCTCCAGATATGACCAAATTACCAAACAGTGTTCCAGTTTGGACTACACCAACATCTCTTTTCTAAGTTTGGCCATCTCTTTGTCCTTTCAATTTCAGTACTTCAACTCATCAATCAATTCTTTCATTTATGTGATAGGCCTGCATTTAAGATGAACATTTACCATAAATTAAAGGTATCTTATATAATTAGATATGTTATTATAAAACATGCTTTAGTTAAGGAGTTATTGATACTTCAAGTGCAAAAATGATGATATAAAACCTTGATAAAAATGCACTTTTAAGTACTAATCACACCCCCCAACCAGCTTATTACTAGTCCCTAGTAATTAAAGCGTTAAAATAGAAAAACAATTTGCAAATTCCACAAAGCAAGGCATTCATCATTCAACTTCCATTAATCTATCCAGATACACAAACTCTCATTAAATTTATATATCTGCTCAATACCTATTAAACAAAATATTAATAAACCTTCCTTGTTATGTGCTCAATGTATGAAACATAGATGATAGGGCTTTTATTGGAAGAAAACAATATTTTGTTCTAATGTTTAAGGTTAACTTTCTTGGGTTGGGATTATTTTATTTTATTTTACCTTTTCTTTTAATATCTATACATATAACTTAAAACACAATGCATCTTTAACCCATGTAACGAGCTTTCGACTAATGACTCCCAGACCAGTTGATCTTAGGGCATTAGGTGTTGAGACACCCCTACGAGCTTAGTATCTCGGGTTGTAGATACTGATACGTAGATAGTGCAATGTTTGATTCCCTTAAGCTTTTCTCCTTAACCCATGTAACAAGCTTTGGGCCAATAGCTCCCAAGTCAGTTGACTTTAGGGTATTAGGTGTTAAAACACCCCTTCGGGCTTAATTGCTTAGGTTAGGGAGGCTACGAAACCAAACTTATCTACGTTTTTATTATCATCATTTTTTTTATTTTTTCTCTCTCTTTTTTTTTTGAAAATTATATACTATCCCTATCCCTTAGTTGTTACATTTAACAAAAGAACATAAATAATGTAATAATCCAATGCGCAACCCACAATCATATGTTAAAGTGTGTGTGTGAAAATGAAGGTTTAAGAATACTTGTTAAATGAGTATATGAGCAGAATTAAGTGATAACAATGTGAGAGTTTGTAAACCTGAATATTTCAAGAAGTATTCTAATAGGCCTTGTTATGAATATAATATCAAAATCATTTATCCCCAAGGGAATCAAATCTACACGCGTCTCACACCCCATGATTTCAAGTTTAATACCCATATATATAATATCAATGTCTACATGTTTTTTTTGGTAAGTTGACGTAATGTCTACATGTTTCCCTAAAGGAGTACTAATGATAAACCCTTTCCCAACTCTACTTGGACTCTTTCTGATGTGGACCAGCCTAGAAACACTAGCAAGGACCCATTACATGTTCCAAATGGTCCAATGACTCGGTCCAAGACAAAGGCATTGAAAGAGGCATTGAATGCATTGGTTTTGAATTTTTCAACCAAGTCAGAATTGAAAGGTCCATTAGAGTATCAAGAGGAGACCCTAATACATCTTATCCATGTGCAAGAGGGGTCCAACACAACCTTATTTGGGCCATGATGTGAGGACAGGAAAGGAAACAAAAGAATCCTTCTACAACTTGGAAACAACATGGGTGGCTACCTTTTCCTTTTGTTTTTAGGATTGAGGGGCTGCATGGAAGGCTATAAATAAGCCTTGAATTAGTTCTATAATATTTTACTTTCTTCTCTTCTTCTCGTGACAGAACATGGATTTAATATTATGAGCTTTGTGTTATTGTGTTAGCTACAGCCCAAGGCTTGTTTGGGCTTAATTAATACTTTGCTTTCAGTTAGGATCCAAAGCTTGTTTGGATTAAGTTATGGGCTTTTCATTTTAGGGTTTTAGGTCACTTTTGAGTGGACCTCATTTAAGTCTACATAAGGGGTCTATTAGGGTTAACTTTTCAAGAAATATTTAAAATCATATAAGCCAAAATTTCAGCAGCTTTGATGATAATTACTTCTGAATTTTTCAGTTTTAACGTGTGAGAGTGATTCTTGCATTCTTCAGTTCTTTTTTTTTTTGGGTAAGTTGACGTATGTATTAAAAGAAGAAGGTACAAACATTATAAGGGGCATACCCCAGATTTACAATGATAACAGAAACATAAAACAACAGAAGGTTACAGGCTAGCCACCGACCATAAAACTGAACCTCACTAGATTCGATAGGGAAACTAATACAACCAGCTAACTATAAGAATCTATGGTATTCACCCTCCAAGCTCGTTGGATCCTTTTGTTTTCATTTGTTGGGACGACATTCCTCATCAAATGAAGCTTATCACGAATGATACATTCGATTTGATTAAAGACCAAATTCGAAGTTCTGGACATTCCAGCATTCTTCAGTTCTTGAACGAACTGAATCTGACTTATCGAAGATTAACTAGCTTCGTGGCTTCATTCTACTCAATCCAATAGTGTTAGTGCCTTGGGGTAGGTTTCCAATATGTCACACTCCTTTCAAACCTATTTTGGCTTTCCAGGATCATATCTCAATCTTGATTGTGGGTTGCGTGACCACGTAATCACGAGGTTCGAATCAGTTGGTATTAGAGCTAGGCTCCGAAACAAGGTCATATCCTTCTGTTATTTTCATTTTTTTAGTGTTCCTTTAAGTTTTTCAGTGTTTGCGTTCATCTTCGTGTCTGAGTCATCTAAGCAAAAAACAAAAAGGGTTATATTTCATCTTGTTATTGTCTCTAATCATATCAGTATATTAAAAAGAAAGAGAGATAGGGATTAGTTGAAATTTGAAGGATCATTCAATTTCTGCGCAGAAACACAACTCTTGGTGAACCATACGTAAACCACCTCGGAATCAATTGAAACTTCATATTCAACCTACTGGAGGTGAGATCGCATCATATGTCAAATTTAGGCTTATTAAGGTGAGGAACAAGGGGATAAAAGACCATCAGATTCGGCTAGAACTCAAACCACTACAACCCATTCAGCCACCCCATCCAAAAACAAACAAATATTCAGCCAACACTCCAAACAAATCAAACCATTCGACCACAACTCAAAAACATCCAAATCTGGTCAAGAGTGGAGGTAAGACAAGAGTGAAGAAAGTTAGTAAGGGTGATGAGAATTGTGTGGAAAAACTAAAGAAACAATCAAATTTTTATGCTAGAGAGGGTGAGGTCAGATCTGTATTTTTCACTAACAAGCTAATGATTTTACTTGTGTACAAAGAGGGTTACTTTAATACTAATGATCTTGATCATATTGTGCCTAGTGTTGCTATTGCTTTGTTACAGGAGTTTGATGACGTGTTCCCCAATGATACTCCTAACAGATTACCACCATTGAGGGGGATAGAGCATTAGATTAATTTCGTATCCAGAGCTTTAATTCCTAACCGACTAGCCTATAAAAGCAATCCTGAGGAAACGAATGAGCTTCAAAGGCAAGTTGATGAGCTGATGGAAAAGGGCTACATTCGTGAGAGTATGAGCCTGTGTGCTGTACCCATGCTACTTGTGCCTAAGAAGAATGGAACATGGAGTATAGACAGCCCATTCCTAGGCTTGATGACATGTTAGATGAGTTACATGGATCCTATATTTTCTCTAAAATCAACTTGAAAAGTGGGTACCATCAAATTAGAATGAAAGAAGGTGATGAGTGGAAAACAACATTTAACACTAAGCATGGTTTGTTTGAATGGTTAGTAATGTCGTTTGGACTTACAAATGCACCTAGTATGTTTATGCGTTTAATGAATCATGTGTTGTGTGCATTCATAGGTAAGTTTGTGTTTGTGTATTTTGATGACATTCTGATCTATAGCAAGAACTTAACTGAGCATCTTGATTATTTGCGTAATGTACTTAGTGTGTAGCGTAGTAAGAAATTATATGCTAATCTTAAAAAGTGTGCCTTTTGCATGGAGAAAATTGTGTTTCTTGGCTATGTTGTAACTGTACAGGGTATCGAGATGGATGAGGAGAAAGTTAAGGCACCCGGGATTGGCCTACACCCAAATCGGTAAGTGAGGTAAGAAGTTTTCATAGGTTAGCTAGTTTTAACGGCGTTTTGTGAAAGATTTCAGTACAATAGCTGCCCTTGAATGAAGTTGTTAAAAAGTCAGTTGGGTTTAAAATGGGGGGAGGAACAAGAATTGACTTTTGTTCTTTTGAAAGATAAATTATGTTCTGCACTTGTTTTGGCTTTACCTGACTTTACGAAAGCATTTGAAATAGAATGTGATGCATCTGGATTGGGAATAAGTGTTGTTTTGATGCAGAATCGAAGGCCTATTGCATATTTTAGTGAGAAGTTAAGTGGAGCGACCTTGAACTATCCCGCTTACAACAAAGAACTCTATGCATTGGTAAGAGCACTTGAGACATGGCAACATAGTTTCCAAGTGCGACAAAGATTCATAAATGTTTCAGAATCCTTTTCTTACAAGGATTCCTTATTCATCCTAATTGCAACAAGGAAAGAAGACTTCAAAATAAATTCTAGCTTCAAATCAGATTTCCTAGTCTATTTGCAACTTTTTAATAGTGACAAATATGATTCAAGCATATTTAGGATAGTTCAAAAGGATGTTTATTGGTTTCTGCTGTAGAAAACTTAACAAGAGAAAATTGGACCAAATCAACTCAGAATTAGCTCAAATTTGAAACTCTTATTACTGGGGTCCTAATCACGTCAAATATTAAGTTTGGCATCAATTGAATATCGTTTTCTTTGGTTTTCAATATCAGGTCTAATCAGGTCTAATTCATAACGTTTTTACGTCCGTATATCAAACCTTATCACAAATTGTTCAAAATTTATATTCTGGCTATTTGGGTTGATATCGCACTATATCTGAAATGGTAGCTCAACTGGATATCATTTACTTTGGGTTCCAGATTCGGACTTAACTCATCGTAAACAAGTTTGTTTTGTGTGAACTTTTGAAATTCGCTTTCTTTCTGTTGTTTTCATTTCTTGCAGTATATTTTCAACATATCCAACATATTTGCATGTTATTTCATCATTTTTTGCATATTTTGTTTCTATTTTTATTCGAGTCTTCAGTTTCGTTCGTATTTCGGATAGATTCGCTTACTACTCGCGAGACCATCATCGCAGTTTCTTTTTCGCTTGTTTTCTGGTTTTTATTGCTTCTTGGGTCATATATACAAATTTGAATTGTGCTGCTAAGTCAGTTTTATTTGCTGTTGGTTTGAGTTCTGCAAGAACAACAGGAAGGTGAGACAAGAGGTGTGAGATTGTGAGGATATTAAGAGTGTTTAAGCAAAACACGAGCGATGTGAGGGTTTTTTTTTTACCACTAACCAATTTTTGGAGGTATTGTCCTGTCAGATCAAAACAACACACCACCCCCTCATGTTGTAGAACTTAAACTCCAATTACAAGCCATGACGAAGATGATGGAAACAATGAATTTTATGATGGGAAACGTGTGTGACAGACTTGAGAAGGTGGGAAAACATGGTAACGTGGCTGGAACATGTACCCAAGACGTGAGAAGGTTGGGGCTGAATCGAAATCAAACAATGACAGTGGGGCCGAAAGGCCAAGGTGGGGTTGATTATGCAGATTTAGAGAAGGACGTTGATGATATTGGTGATGGTGGTCTTAAGGATGAGACCATAGGCCATCGGGAAGGCTTTCGGCAACCTCGAAACCGAAGTGATACGATTCAGGAAAGGTCAAATTCGGAATTTGACATAAAAAGTGCAACTATTCAGTTTTACGGCAACAGTCATAATTCTCAATCCGACCGTTGGATCGGGCTTTAATTTTACATGGAGTCTTCTGACATGTTGTCCTACCTTGGGTTAACATTTCAGGTCAATCGGAGTTTGGTAAGGTATCTCAATACGGGTCAACAAAGGCTGTACGAATTTTGTTATTTACTTCATTTTGACTCGTGAACTTTCTATTTGGCTAGGATTCTTTTCCTAAAAGGATGTGGCAGCTTATTTGGGAATCTCCTAATTCTCCAAAGATCTTTAATGGGCTGGAATATAGTTTCCATGTGCGTCAAGGATTCATAAATGTTCCAGAATCCTTTTCTTACAAGGATTCCTTATTCATCCTAGCTACCAAAAGGAAAGAAGACTTCAGAACAAATTCTACCTTCAGATCAGATTTCCTAGTCTATTTGGGACATCTTAATGGTGACAAATTTTATTCTAGCATATTTAGGATATTAATTTTGGATTTATTATTGTTACTGTTATTTTCTTCTTAGTTTAAGGTTTATTTATATTATTTGGGTTTAATTGTAAGTGGGCATCATATAAGTCCACATAAGGGGTCCATTAGGGTTTATTTTAGTTCGGAGTCACTATAAATAAGGGCATACGCAGACATGTAAGGCTAGATAATTCAGATTAATAAAACTTCTTGTTTGCCGCACTTTATGTGTGTGAGTGTTGGTGAGATAATCTCCCTTCCATGGTTCTCTAAAGAACTGAAAACCTACTTATCGAAGAACAACTGTCTTCGTGGCGTCATTCCTTATACTTCTCGTTCGCGAATCAATATTCGTTGGGTGGGGGTCTCCGTTTCCAATAGTGCTGGTGCCTAGGTACAAGTTATCTTTGTGTCACACTCTTATCAAACCTGATTTACTTGGCTTTGATGTCTTTTCGTGTGGGTTGCGTGACCATGTGATCACGAGGTTCGCATCACGAAGGGATTTCATGTATTTTGATGAGGTGTTATGGCAAAAGAAAATGAGGATTCAAAAGGAGATGTGGTATCAAAGGGAGAGAAACAAATAGATTAGTGTTCTAAAAAATAAATCCAAGAGTCTATCCCGTATTCTAGGAGAGATGAAGCAAGAACTTGATGTGTTAATAGTAGCAGTCAATGCCCAGCGAGTTTCAGAAACAGAGGAGAAAAAACGCTGCAATGATGATATACAAAATGGAACGGCTACTACATTCATCTAAAGTTGTTGGCGACGATTGTTGGCAAGAAAACTTCAAAGGCTTCAAAACGAGGCTAAGGAATTGTCCATTCTGCTTGTTGGTGATTCGAGGAAGAATCATTTTGAAGAGAGAGGGAATGATACGATCCAGGAAAGGTAAAATTCGGATTTTGACGTAAAATGTGCAACTATCCAGTTTTACGACAATAGTTATAATTCTCAATCCAACTGTTGGATCGAGCTGAAATCTTACATGATGTCCCCAAACATATTGTCCTACCTTGAGTTAAAATTTTAGGTCAATCGGAGTTCGGCAAGGCATCTCAATACGGGTTAACAGAGGCTGAATGAATTTTGTTATTTACTTCCTTTTGACTTGTGAACTTCCTATTTGGCTAGAATTCTTTTCCTAAAAGGATGTGGCAGGTTATTTTGAAAATCTACTAATTCTACAAAGATCTTTAATGGGCTGCAACATAGTTTCCAAGTGTGGCAAAGATTCATAATTATTTCAAAATCCTTTTCTTACAAGGATTCCTTATTCATCCTAGCTACAAAAAAGAAAGAGGACCTCAGAATAAATTCTACCTTCAGGAAAGAGTTTAAATGGAGTAAAGATACACAGAAAGCTTTTGAGCTAATTAAGGAAAAGTTGTGTACTGCTCCAGTTTTAGCACTTCCAAACTTTGCTAAAACATTCGAAATAGAGTGTGGGTTGTACATTCGAATAAAAATTCCAAAATAGACTAGGAAATCTGATCTGAAGGTAGAATTTATTCTGAGGTCCTCTTTCCTTTTTGTAGCTAGGATGAATAAGGAATCCTTGTAAGAAAAGGATTTTGAAATAATTATGAATCCTTGCCACACTTGGAAACTATGTTGCAGCCCATTAAAGATCTTTGTAGAATTAGTAGATTTTCAAAATAACCTGCCACATATTTTTAGGAAAAGAATTCTAGCCAAATAGGAAGTTCACAAGTCAAAAGAAAGTAAATAACAAAATTCGTACATCCTCTGTTGACCCGTATTGAGATGCCTTTCCGAACTCCGATTGACCTAAATTTTAACTCAAGGTCAGACAACATGTCAGAAGACTCCATGTAAAATTGCAGCCCAATCTAATGGTCAGATTGAGAATTATGACTGTTTCCGTAAAATTGGATAGTTGCACTATTTACGTCAAAATCCGAATTTGACCTTTCCTAGATCGTATCACCTTCTCTAAGAGCTCACCAACCTGCCTTTGAATCTCTTTTGCTTCCTCTGGATTATATATGTATGCTGGTCTATTAGGAAGTGAAGCTCCTGACACCAAATCAATTTGATGCTCAATTCCATAAATAGGTGGTAACCCTTTAGGTAATTCATCTGGAAACACATCTTTAAATTCTTCAAGTAATTCCTTAATCTGTCTTGGTAAGTCCAATCCTTCTACTTGTAGTAATGACTTTGCTCAGATCATGAAAACAGCCCCTGCCGAAGCTAATGCTTGTTTGATGTTTTCTTTTATGGCTAACAACAGCCCCTTACGTGATTTCACCTCCTTTTGTTGGCTTCGTAACTAATCTCCTCTAATGGTAACAAGTTCACCTTTTTTCCATTCAGCATAAAAAGAATAAGTGTTCGTTCATCCATTATAGGTCACACATCCTTATCAAACTGCCATGGAGACCCAACAACAAATGGCTAGCTGACATCGACACAACGTCACACAAAAACTCGTCATGATAGGTTTTAATGGAAAAAGGTACACGGACTTGCTTTATCACCCGAATCTCCCCATTCTCATTCAGCCATCGCAAACTATACGGCCTGGGATGTGGAATAGTCGTTAAACCCAATTTCTCCACCAAGATAGTTGACGCAACATTAGTGCAACTTCCATTATCAATGATCCCGGAAAGCCGACATAGGTCTGATATGAGTGTGACACAATGGAAACCTTCCCCAAGGCACCAACACTAATGGATTGAGTAGAATAACACCACGAAGCCAGTTAATCTTTGATAAGTCAGATTCAGTTCGTTTAAGAACTGAAGAATGCAAGAATCACTCTCACACGTAAAAACTAAAAAATTCAGAAGTAATTATCATCAAAGCTACTGAAATTTTGGCTTGCATGAGTTTAAATAGTTCTTGAAAAATTAACCCTAATGAACCCCTTATGTGGACTTATATGAAGTCCACTCAAAACTGACCCAAAACCTTAAACTGAAAAGCCAATAACTTAATCCAAATAAGCCTTGGATCCTAACTAAAAACAAAGTATTAAATAAGCCCAAACAAGCCTTGGGCTGTAGCTAACAAAATAAAATAATAAAAATAACTAATTTGTCATTAAATACCAGCAGCCCTTCCTTCCTTGTGTAGCTAGGATGAATAAGGAATCTTTACAAGAAAAGGATTCTGAAACATTAATGAATCCTTGCCACACTTGGAGATTATATTGCAGCTCATTAAAGATCCTTGTGAAATTAGGAAATAACTAGCTGCCACATCCTTGTAGGAAAAGAATCCTAACCAAATAGGAAGTCCACAAGTCAAATGGAAGTAAATAACAAAATTTGTATAGCCTCTTTTGACTAGTATTGTGGTGCCTTTCCAAACTCTGATTGACCTTAAATCTTAACCCATAGTAGGACAAGATGTGTGGAGAGTTCACATAAAATTTTAACTTGATCCAACGGTCGGATTGAGAATTATAAGTATTGCCATAAACCTGGACTGTTGCGCTTTTTACGCCAAACTCCAAATCTGACCTTATTTGGGTCGTATCACAAGACTGAACCGTATCACCTTATCTTGAATCTAACATCGAGTATGAAAGATGTTCTCGCATTGCTCATCATTAACGTCAATTTGTGCATTCAAAACCCGTTGCACAACCAACAAATCTCCCTTCACTGGTTCGAAATCCTCTTCTTGTTCAGCCACTTGTACCTCATAATCATCTTCAGTTTCAACCTCATCTCCACTAATCAGCTCTCCATGATCCCCATGCAAAATCATCTCCCTTTTATTTGGACAATGTGCCCATGTCCTAAGCACTTGAAGCACTTGGTGTCCCAAGACCTCCTAGGATGTTGAGGTTCTATCACCTTCTCCTTTCCCTTTAAAGAATCAGAATTGGTATTCACCTTACTAAACTCTACCTTCTCATCTCGTTTAGGTGTGCTCCATGTTCGTGTAGGTGTAGAAACAACCCTTGTCATGCTTGACGTAGTTACACCAGTTCGGACACCTCCTCGTTTCTCCTTCCTCTCTACTCGAGTTGCAAGCTTTATAACTTCCTCAAGGAAGATGTACGGTTGTAATTCAACAACATTAGCTATATATCCTTCCTCAACCCTCCAAGAAATCTAGCTATTGTTTGCTCTTGGGGTTCCATCAATTCACATCGAATCAGCAGCAACTCAAACTCTTTCACCCTAAATGCTTGCATCTGTTGGGGTCGCAAATTATATATTTGCATCATTTGCATAAGGGTATTCAACTATTCACGAATTCCAGTCATTTCATCCCGAATCTCAGCATGAGATCGTTGTAAGCCCATAACCTGTGCATGTTCCAAACTTAACCCTCTTAGCAAATCATCTTTTTCTCCAGCCATAATTAGTTTATCAACCTCAATTTTTGCAAGCCTTTCTTCTGTTTTTGGCTCCTGTCTTAGATCGCAACTGATGCTCTAATATCACTAGATGATGTGCTGTGAATGATTTGAAAATCAGAAACAATGAATCTGATGAAAAATGGATGAAGGATGGGTCTGGTTGTTTGTCTTTCTTTTGGTGTTTAGGCTGGATTATAGTGATTTTAAGGTAAATAAGTTGGAGAATAGACTAGAATGATACTTTGATAAGTCGTTCTGGACGCCACAAAGATTAATCTAGGATTTCAACGCCACACTCTTTGTGATTGAAGAGTGATAGACTAGGTAGGATTCTTCACAAAAATCAATTTGGAAGAACAATTCTTAATTCTTTGAATTAAGTTTCAAATCTTGTCCAAAATTGTTTATTACATATTCTGATACTATATTTATAATTGGAACATATCTCCATAAGTTAGGAAAATTCAACATGACAGAAGTCAAACCCAAAAATTAGACTTTGACAAAGTAACTAGACAAATTTAACTAGCACGCGTTTTCTGACCTTAATTGAAATAAAAACAGATAAGATCTAAAACGGCTATAACTTCTTGCACAAAAATCCAATGCAATCATGATTGGATAATTTAGAAAGATCACGTTCTGAACTTGAAATTTTACGTGGAGTCTCCTGACATGTTTTCCTACCTTGGTTTAAAATTTCAGGTCAATCAGAGTTCGGGAAGGTATCAAAACACGGGCCAATAGAGGCTGTATGAATTTTGTTATTTACTTCTTTTTGACTTGTGGACTTTTTATTTAGCTAGGATTCTTTTTCTAAAAGGATGTGGCAGCTTATTTTGAAAATCTACTAATCCTACAAAGATCTTTAATGGGCTGCAACATACTTCCAAGTGTGGCAAGGATTCATAATTATTTCAGAATCCTTTTCTTACAAGGATTTCTTATTCATCCTAGCTACAAAAAGGAAAGAAGACTTCAAAATAAATTCTACCTTCAGATCAGATTTCCTAGTCTATTTGGGACTTTTTAATGGTGACAAATCTGATTCTAGCATATTTAGGATGGTAATTTATGGATTTTTATTATTTTCTTCTTAGTCATTTTTTTTGGTAAGTTGACGTATGTATTAAAAGAAGATACAAACATTATAAGGGGCATACCCCAGATTTACAATGATAACATAAACATAAAACAACAGATGGCTACAGGCTAGCCACCGACCATAAAACTGAAACCCTACTAGATTCGTTAGGGAAACCAATACAACCAGCTAACTAACAAATTAAGAATCTATGTTATTCACCCTCCAAGCTCGTTGGATCCTTTTGTTTTCATTTGTTGGTGCGACATTCCTCATCAAATCAAGCTTATCACGAATGATACATTCGATTTGATTAAAGACCAAATTCGAAGTTCTAGACATTCCAGCAAAGATCCTTGCATTCCGTTCTTGCCATACATGATACACTGTAGCTGCAAAACTCAGTTTACGAGAAAAATTAACGAAACTCTTGCCATGCCAAGAGACAGTGGCCCATCGAATCCATTCATCCCAGCCTTTTGTCATTTTTGGAGTGTCGCATCTGTCACAAACATCCCACCAATCGCTTTAGTATAGGAGCATTCAAAGAACAAGTGGTTGTGATCCTCATTGTTGCGGAGACAGAGTGAGCATCTATTGGGACCATGTATACCAAACCGATGAAGTTTATCTTGAGTTGTGAGTTTCTGTTGGACAGCCATCCATAGAAGAAATGAATGTCTTGGAACAGCATTCTTAAACCACACAATGTCATGCCATTCAACCATCTGACGATGACGTCTTAGTTGTTCCCAAGCTACTTTGATCGAGAATCTGTGATTTGGCGAATCCAACCAAACTATCTCATCTTTTTGCCCCATCTTAGGATTAGAATTGGAAGAAATAGCTTCTATAATGGGGTGCCAGCCAATAGCTTGGGTGGTAGGAGTTTTCCATTCTGAGTTATGAATTAGCACATTCACCTTCGCGTTCTTGGCCATACCTGAATCATAGATGAATCTTTCCCCGCAAGAATCCGCGAGTGGGCTGTGAGGATGCCAATTGTCAAACCATAGAGAGGTTGTCATTCCATCTCTTATGATGTACTTCATCTTCGGCCATGCTAGGATTTGAGCTTTAGAATCTTTCCCCAAGCCCAAGAGCAATTCTGTGGCGTCTTGATTGTCCAGAAATTCCTACCTCGCAACAGATTGGATCTGATCTAATTAGACCATATTGAGCCATCTGAGTCATTGCACAGGTTCCAAATGTGTTTCAACAAAGCAATCTTGTTCCATTCTGTTATCCTTTTTATTCCTAGCCCCCCCTCCTTTTTTGAAAGACATACCTGATCCCAAGCACTTTAGCCCCAGTAGTTCTCATATCAGAACCTGATCAAAGAAAGGATTTCATAATTTGCTCCACATTTTTAATTACTTGCCCAGGTAAGAGAAAGAGAGATGCCCAATAGACCTGTATGGAAAATAAAACTGAATTAATCAGTTGTACCCGTCCTGTATACGAGAGTGTTCTACAAGTCCAATGTCGAACTTTAGAGGTGATTCGATCCACGAGGCCCTTACAATAAACAACCTTTAGTCTGGATGAGAGAAGAGGTACTCCCAAATATTTCATAGGGAGCTCCCCCTCTCTAAACCCAAGAATATGAATAATTTGTTCCCTCTCAGCATTTAACACACCGCTCAAGAAGATGTCACTTTTGTTTGGATTTGGATACAGACCTGATAGGTGTTGAAACTTTGTGAGCACAGTTCTGATCATACGAATTGACTTTACATCCCCGTTGCTAAAAATCATCAAGTCGTCAGCAAAACAAAGATGAGAAATTTTGTCCTTCTTGCATCTCCAGTGGAACTTGAATTCTTGGTTGGCACTCATCTTGCAGAATAGCCCCGAAAGGATTTCCATACATAGGACAAACAAATATGGGGACAATGGATCCCCTTGTCTCAGCCCTCTTCCCCCTTGAAAGTAACCTGCAAGCTCACACCATTGACGTTGATAGAGAATTGACATGATGTAACACAAACCATGATCCAATCAATGACTGTTCTAGGGAATCCCATTTTTATTAACATAGCGTCAACGAAATCCCACCGCACCTAGTCATAAGCCTTCATCAGATCAACTTTCATAACACAACGAGCAGGTCCCGTAGATTTATGATAGCCTTTCATTAGTTCCTGAGACAAAAGAATGTTATCACTGATTCTCCGTCCTGAGATAAAAGCAGTCTGATATGGACCAACTAAGGATGGCAAAACAACTTTGATTCTCCCAGCTAGAATCTTAGCGATGCATTTGTACACTGTATTGCAGCAAGATATAGGACGAAAATCTGTCAACCTTGTAGGATTAGCAACTTTAGGAATAAGGGAAATGGATGTAGCATTCATTTCTTTAAGCATTCTACGAGTCTAAAAGAAGGATCTAACAGCGTTGATTACATCTTCCCCAACTATGTGCCACATTCTTTTGAAGAAACCTGCGTTAAAGCCATCCGGACCAGGGGCTTTATTCTTCTTCAAACTAAACATAGCATGCTTAATCTCCTCCCTTGTTACATCTTGTGGGAGTATATGCTGTTGCGTTCAAGACAGTTTCAAGTTAATTGCCGATTCCATCACTTCCTCGTTCAGAACCCTAGGCATCTAATCCACTCCTAACACACGATGGAAGTATGCAATTACTTCTGATTTGACTGCCTCGTGTCCTTCGACAACCTCTCCATCCTCCCTTGTAAGTGATAGAAGCTTATTTCTATTCTGTCTTCCATTTACTCGAGAGGGACATTATACAGCCTAACCCATACCGGAACTCTAGCCAAATCATCTTTCAAAAATTGCATGTTCGGTTGTCAGCATTTAAGCACCAAAGGCCTGTTTGCCATGTGCCATGGGGCTCTTTCCAGCACATTAGTGGCATGATCGACAGAATCAAAGGTGAAGATAAAGAAACCATTATCCGAAGACAAAACTTCTGATAGACCGTAGGAGCTCCATATTCTTTTGGCAATAGAATTAACCACGGGATACGGTAATTTCTGCCCTACAAAATGACCAACTAGGGTGGATTTCCAAAATTCGCAGCCATCTTCAAACACATCAAGTGGAGGAGCTACTGTCACACGACCATCAGTCATAGTAGGGGGAGCAAAGTGCAGATTACGGACTGAACTAAGGCCAAGGGTCTTGCTACCCTCATTGTCATCAACATCAGAACCCTTCAAAGCATTTAAAAATTCAATTTGGGTCTAAGTTTTAGTTGTTCTTGTTGATGAGACCCTACCTTCACCTCATCAACTTTGGAACCCAACACATGGTTCATTTCTGGAACAACATTAGAAGCTTGGACAGTAGAGTGTTTCTCTATACTAACATCAGAATCAGCTTGAAACTGAGAAATCCTCATCCCATGGCTATTCAACATATCTTGCAGTTCTAATCTTAATGTATGTCCAGACTTAACTTGATTATGTTGTTCAATGTTAGAGCTAACCATTGGAACATTTCCCACAGAAGAACATAGAGACATTATGGTAGCATATAAATACTAGAGAGAGCAAAATTCTAATAAGATAAACCGAGTCCAAGAAGCAACCTAAGCTCAGAAATAACAGCAACCTAACTCATAAACAACAAGATGCAGATTAGTTCATGAAGGAAGAAGAGAATTACAGAATTACGGGGCCAATATCTCCCAGCACACTGATTGTAACAATAATCCGTTCGATCAAGATGTAGAGTAGGTTCCGAAGAACAACATACTCAAATATGGTAACGATCCAATGGTGAACAAAGGAGATCAAGCTACGACAAAGCACTCTAAAACTAGTAAGACAAATGAAACTTTTCCAAAGAACTGTGATTTAATCTTCACATATGGCAAAGGCCTTCATGTCTATGACAGCCATAAGAGAAATCATGAAGAAAATCCATTCACTATGCTGCAATTTCACCACTTCTCCATAGTTCCAGAACTGAAAATGCAGAATAGTAGAAATATTGCGAGATCAATATCTCTTACCTCGTTGATTAGATAACAAATCCGTTCGGTCAATGTTGAGAGAAGGTTGGAAGGAACAACATAGTAAAAAATGAGAACAATCCAACGATGGATGGAGTAGATGTAGCTCCAACAACACCACACACTCTCTCTTTCTCTCTTTTCTCTCTCTCTCTCTCCTAGACTTTGTTTTCCTTCTTCTTAGTCTTTTAATTATTTATTACTTATTTGGGTCAATTGTAAGTGGGCTTAATATAAGTTCACCTAATGGAGGCCTATTAGGATTTATTTAAGTCTAGAGTTAGTATAAATAAAGGCATAACCAGACATGTAAATTAGACAATTCAGATTAATAAAACTTCTTCTTTGCTACACTTTGTGTGTGTGGTACAATACGATGCGAACCTCGTGATCACGTGGTCATGCAACCCACACGTAAAGATACCAATTCTCAGAAAGCCAAGTAAATTAGGTTTGATAGGAGTGTGACACAAAGATGTACCTAGGCACTAGCATTATTGGAAACGGAAACCCCCACCCAACGAATATTGATTCATGAACAAGAAGTATAAGGATGACAACACGACGATAGTTGTTCTTTGATAAGTCGTTTTTTAGTTCATTAGAGAACCATGGAAGAGAGCTTGTCTCACCAACACACACACACACACACACACACACACACACACAAAGTGCGGCAAATAAGAAGTTTTATTAATCTAAATTGTCTAACTTACATGTCTGGTTATGCCTTTATTTATATTAACTCTAGACTTAAATAAACCCTAATAGACCCCCTTAGGTGGACTTATATTAAACCCACTTACAATTGACCCAAATAAGTAATAATAACACAAAGACTAAGAAGAAAATAATACAAATAATACAAATCCAAAAATTACCATCCTAAATATGCTAGAATCAGATTTGTCACCATTAAGAAGTCCCAAATAGACTAGGAAATCTGATCAGAAGGTAGAATTTATTCTGAAGTCTTCTTTCCTTTTTGTAGCTAGGATGAATAAGGATTCTGAAATAATTATGAATCCTTGCCACACTTGAAAACTATATTGTAGCTCATTAAAGATCTTCGTATAATTAGTAGATTTTCAAAATAAGCTGCCACATCCTTTTAGAAAAAGAATCTTAGTCAAATAGAAAGTCCACAAGTCAAAAGGAAGTAAATAACAAAATTCATACAGCCTCTGTTGACCCGTGTTTCGATACCTTTACGAAGTCCGATTGACCTGAAATTTTAAACCAAGGCAAGACAACATGTCAAGAGACTCCATGTAAAATATCAGCTCAATCCAACGGTTGGATTGAGAATTATGATTGTTGCTGTGAAACTGGATAGTTACACATTTTACATCAAAATCCAAATTTGACCTTTCCTTTCCTGGATCGTATCAGTGTTGGTGCGATAATCTCCCTTTCATAGTTCTCTAAAGAACTCAAAAACGACTTATCAAAGAACAACTGTCTTCGTGGTGTCATCCTTATACTTCTCATTCGCGAATCAATATTCGTTGTGAGGAGGTTTTCCGTTTCCAATAGTGATGGTGCCTAGGTACAAGTTATCTTTGTCTCACACTCCTATCAAACCTGATTTACTTGGTTTTCCAGCAATTGGTGTCTTTGCGTGTGGGTTGCGTGACCATGTGATCACGAGGTTTGCATCAACAAGTCTGTGACATGAGATGCATCATCTCTTTTATGGTATCCAATGAAATGCGCCATTTTAGAAAACCTATCAACCATAATAAAAATAGAGTCTCTACCTTTCTTTGACATAGGTAAACCTAAAAAAAATCCATAGAGATATCCACCCAAGGTTTAGTAGGCATAGGTAATGGTGTATATAGTACATGCGGTTGTACTCTAGATTTTGCTTTTCTACAAGCAATGCCTGTTCACAAATTCATTGCACATCTCTTTTCATCTTTGACCAATAGAAATGCTCATGCAATACATCTAAGGTTTTCGCAACCCCAAAATGACCCATTGAACCACCCCCATGTGCTTCACAAACAAGCAATTCACGCAAAGAACTAGCAGGAACACATAATCTACTTTCTTTGAACAAATAACCATCCATCAAATAAAACTTACCAAAAGCTGAACGTTCACATGCATTATAAATCTCGACAAAGTCAAAATCGTTATCATACAATTCCTTCACATATTCAAAGCCTAGCAATCTAGTATTCATGGTGTAAAAGATCATACATGTGCGAAAGTGCATCAGCTACGATGTTCTCTTTCCCTTGCTTATACTTGATTATGTAAGGAAAAGTTTCAATGAATTCAACCCCTTTAGCATGTCTCCTATTCAACATACTTTGTCCTTTCAGATGTTTCAAGGACTCATGATCTGAATGGATGACAAACTTTTTTGGCTACAAGTAATGCTGCTATGTCTCAAGTGCTATTATCAATGCATAGAATTTTTTTTCGTAAGTGGGATAATTCAAGGTCGCTCCTCTTAACTTCTCACTGAAATACGCAATAGGTCTCCAAACCTACATCAAAACAACACCTATTCCCATTCCAGACGCATCACATTCTATTTCAAATGCTTTCGTAAAGTCAGGTAAAGCCTGAACATATGTAGAACATAATTTCTCTTTCAAAAGAATAAAAGACAATTCTTGTTCCTCCCCCCATTTAAACCCAACTGACTTTTTAACAACTTCATTCAAGGGTGCAACTATTGTACTGAAATCTTTCACAAAACGCCTGTAAAAACTAGCTAACTCATGGAAACTCCTTACCTCACTTACCGATTTGGGTGTAGGCCAATCCCGGATAGCCGTAACTTTCTCCTCATCCATCTCGATATCCTGTGTAGTTACATCATTGCCAAGAAACACAATTTTCTCCATGTAAAAGGCACACCTTTTAAGATTAGCATACAATTTCTCACTACACAACACGCTAAGTACATTACGCAAATGATTAAGTTCTTGCTATAGATCAAAATGTCATTAAACGCATAAACGTACTAGGTGCATTTGTAAGTCCAAACGACATTACTAATCATTCATACAAACCATGCTTCGTCTTAAATGTTGTTTTCCACTCAATCTAATGGTACCCACTTTTCAAGTCAATTTTAGAGAAAATACAAGATCCATGTAACTCATCTTATATGTCATCAAGACTAGAAAAAGGAAGGGTTTCTATACTTTACCGTTATGTTGTAGATGGCTCGACAATCAACACACATCCTCCATGTTCCATCCTTCTTAGGCACAAGTAGCACAGGTATAGCACACAGGCTCATACTCACGAATGTATCCCTTTTCCATCAGCTCATCAACTTGCCTTTGAAGCTCCTTTATCTCTTTGGGATTGCTTCTATAGCCTAGTCGGTTAGGAATTGAAGCTCCGAGTATGAAATCAATTCAATGCTCTATCCCCCTCAATGGTTGTAATCCGCTAGGAGTATTGTTGGGGAACATATCATCAAACTCCTGCAACAAAGAAATAGCAACACTAGGCATAATATGATCAAGATCATTAGTATTAAAATAAGCCTCCTTGTACACAAGTAAAATCATTGGCTTGTTAGTGAAAAATGCAGATATGACCTCACCCCTTTCTAGCATAAAAATTGAATTGTTTCTTTAGTTTTTCCACACAATTCTCATCACCCGTCCTGACTTTCTTCACTCCTCTAAGCCTCCACTCTCGGCTAGGTTTGGGTGTTTTTGAGTAGTGGTCGAATGGTCTAATTTGTTTGGAGTGTTGGCCGAATATTTGTTTGTATTTGGATGTTGGTCGAATGGGTTGTAGTGGTTTGGGTTCTAGCCGCATCTAATGGTCTTCTCTCCGGTTCCTCAACTTGATTTTCTCTCCCCATCGCCTCATGCTCACTCTTTAGCTTTACTTGATCATCATAAACCTATTTGGGTGTAAAAGGTACAAGAGTGATGGTTTTACCATCTTTTACAATTGTATACCTATTTTTAACCCCATCATGAATTGCCTTCCTATCATATTGCCATGGTCTCCCCAACAAGATGTGACTTGCTTGCATTGGTACCACGTCCCATAGAACTTCATCAACATATTTCTCAATCGAAAATGGAACCACAACCTGTTTAGTCACTTTCACTTCACCACTATCATTCAGCCATTGCAATCTATATGGTTTAGCATGCGTAATAGTACACAAATTCAGTTTACAAACAAGGATGGTACTACAAACATTAGCACAGCTTCCATTATCTATAATTAAACCACACACCTTGCTTTGTATATAACAATGTGTATGGAAGATGTTCTCCCTTTGTTGATTAGTTTCATCTTCCTTGACCTGAACCTGAAGTGTTCTCCTAATAACCAAGGACTCCTCAACCGGTAATGCTAACCCCCATCACTATCCTCCAATGGTGGCATGCCTTCACAATCAAATTTGTCACTTTCAGATTCCATATCACCATTATCCCTAATCATCATGATTCTCTTGTTTGGACACTCTGAAGCATAATGTCCATGTCCCTGACATCTGAAACATTTAACATCACGAGTATGTTTAGGTTGAGTTTCAGATTTACCTTTGGCATTAGTAAGGACATCAACTTTAGCCTTTGGTGTTTTGATTCTGGAAGGAACAAAAGACCTCGGCCGGACAATACCCTCTCTATTTAGACTTGGCTTCTAGGATGATGAAGAACCCGAATTAAACGTTGGCCGAACATGTCCCTTCCTAAGTTGGCTCTCCACCTTCATAGCCATTTGAACCATGTCCTCTAGCTCCACATAGTGCTGGAGCTCCACCACATTGACAATGTCCTGATTCAACCCATTAAGAAATCTAGCCATGGTGGCTTCTCTATCCTTAATAACATTGGCTCGAATCATTGCTATCCCCAACTCTTTATGATATTCATCTACTGTCTTATAACCTTGATTCAGACCTTCGAGCTTCAGATATAAGTTTTTGTAATAGTGGTTTGGCACAAATCATCTCCTCATTAAGACTTTCATCTCCCCCCAAGTCTGAATGGGTCGCTTCCCATTCCTCCTCCTACTGATTGCAATTTGATCCCACCAAATCAATGCATACTCCATAAACTCAATTATCACCAATTTCACCTTCTTTTGTTTAGAATAGCTATGGCAATAAAAAATCCAATATACCTTTTTTCCCACTCCAAATAAGCCTCGAGATCATTTTTACCTTGAAAGTTAGAAATTTTTAGTTTAATGATGTTCACGTCCCCATTCATATCTTCATAATTCCCTATGCCACGAAAATTCACATTCCTCCTACCCCTGTTCAGTCCAGACTTGATTCTTTAGCCAGCAAATGCAAAATCATAGCCATCTTCACCCGCATCTATGTTTTCATCAACAAACTCTTCAAAATCATATATGACATTCCGTACCGCCATAAAAACCATATTTTCTCGGCGATCAGCCCCACTATTCTGTTGCTTTCTCAAATTCACCTCATCTTTTAGATCCTTGTATGTTTAAGACAACAGCTTGAGTTGCTGGCCTATGGCTCGCAATTGGAAAGCTATGTTAGTGTTTTGTTTCGCTGATTTGTTGTTTTCAGACATTCTTTGAAATTGCAAAAATTTGGTTAGTAGCACAAAATATATCCTCACACATCTCGTGTATCACATAAAATGATGCGGATCAGCCCAACACCAAGCGTAATCATGTCAACGACCCATTGGAGGTGCCAATTGGGCCAATCACAAGAGCTAGGGCAAAGAACCTTAAAGAAGCATTTAATGGGCTTGTTTAGAACTTATGGAGCAAGATGGACCTAGAGGGGCTTGAAACATTTAAGGAGCATGATGGACAACCTTTACTTCATCTAGTTTAAGTCCAAGAAGAGCCCAATTCGTGTGGAACAAGGGGTTGATATGTCCGGCCCAATATCAGCCTTGTTAGGCTTTTTTTCCCCTAATGCTACAAGGATAAAAAGTCAGCAATTTATTCTCCTAATTAAGTAAGGAAGTTGGCCATATCTTATTCCTAAAGAAGGGAGGACTATTTAATGCTTTTCCTAACATAGAAAGGAAAGTAATTAAATCAGCAACAAAGGAGGAAATTTGTTTTCTTATTTGTCAAAGTTAAACAAGGAAATCCAAGCGAATCAAGGACATCAAAGGAGGGCAACAACACAAATTTTCCAAATCAGATTTTTCCTAGTTTACGTAGGACTTTTTAAGGGTGACAAATCTGATTCTAGCATATTTAGGATGGTAATTTTTGTATTTTTATTATTTTCTTCTTAGTTTTTGGGTTATTATTACTTATTTGGGTCAATTGTAAGTCAGCTTCATATAAGTCCACCTAAGGGGGGTCCATTAGGGTTTCTTGAAGTCTAGAGTCAGTATAAATAAAGGCATAACCAAACATGTAAGGTTATGCAATTTTCAAATCAATAAACTTCTTTGCTGCATTTGTTGTGTGTTGGTGGGATAATCTCCCTTGGTTCTCTAAAGAACTGAAAACGACTTATCGAAGAACAACTGGCTTCGTGGTGTCATCATTATACTTCTCGTTCACGAATCAATATTCGTTGGGTGGGGTTTTCTGTTTCCAATAGTGCTAGTGCCTAGGTACAAGTTATCTTTGTGTCAAACTCCTATCAAACCTGATTTACTTGGCTTTCTGGGAATTGGTGTCTTTCTGTGTGGGTTACGTGACCATGTGATCACGAGGTTCGCATCACAAAAAAATCAAGGCTTTTTACTCTAATAAGCTCACTACACCTTTTACCTCACAATTTGCTTTCTTTTGGTTCTTTAGGAACTGAAATCAACAAATCAAAGACAATGGCCTTTGCAGCACACTCTAATTATAATTTTCAGACTCAAGAATCAATAAATATACTAAAAACAAAGCAAAAGGAAACTACAATTGGTTTAGGCTGTATAATGTCCCTCTCGAGTATTGGACTATTAAGGGGTTGAGCTGTGTAGCGAGTGCTATTGGAGTCCCCCATCATGCGGATCACACTACATTGTTGCGTAAAAGGCTTAGTTACGCAAGAGTTTGCGTTGAGATAGATGCTTCGAAGACGTTGGTTAAGGAATATGATCTTCGCTGTCCAAATGGGTTATTCATAACAATTTCAGCTGAGTAAGAATGGATACCGTCGAAGTGCAGTAATTGCAATGTCTTTAGACACACCACAGCGCTAGGTGCTACTAATAACATTGATAATCTTAGAGTGGTGGCAGAGGGTAAGAGGAATATAGGAGCTATGAACTCTAAATCTGCAGATAACAAGCAGAATCAATTTCAGTGGCAGGTAGTTGGTAAACGAAACAAGGGTTCTGTGAGTGGGGAGAATGATCCCTTGGCATCTAAAGTGGGTAATTGTAATGAGAATGGTTGTTCAACATATGGTATATATATGTCTGATTGTAATATGAATGATCATGCGGCATCAGATGTGCGCAATGCTGATTGTTATGAAGATGAAAATCCTTCCTCTCCTCTTGTCTTGAAGAGTTTACGAGATTGGATACATGTATTCGAGAAGCGAAAGTAGATGATCTTCGGTATTCAAGTATGCATTATACTTGGTTGAACCAATGTCCTAAGAATCTGATTATGCGGAAACTAGATAGAGTGCTTGTCAATGAGCAGTGGAATCTGAACTTCCCATTATCGGAAGCAAGATTTTTGCCTTCGGGTATGTCAGACCATTCTCCTATAGTGGTAAGGGTTATTGGCAATGATCAGAACATAAAGAAACCATTCAGATTCTTCGATATATTGATGGATCATGACGAGCTCATGCCCTTGGTGAAGAAGGTATGGGATCAGAATTCAAGGGGTTGTCCAATGTATCAGCTGTGTTGCAAACTAAGAAAGCTAAAGCAGGAATTGAAACTTTTCAATATGACTCACTTCTCCAACATTTCAGGTAGAGTTAAAGATGCAAAAAACAAAATGGATAAGGCTTAACAGGCTCTATATAAAGTGCATGAGAATCCAATTTTATGCATGCGAGAAAGGATGTTGTTCATAACCATTCAGATTCTTCGATATGTGGATGGATCATGACGAGTTCATGCCCTTGGTGAAGAATGTGCTAATTCATAACTCAGAATGGAAAACTCCTACCACCCAAGCTATTGGCTGGCACCCCATTATAGAAGCTATTCCTTCCAATTCTAATCCTAAGATGGGGCAAAAGGATGAGATGGTTTGGTTGGATTTGCCAAATCACAGATTCTCGATCAAAGTAGCTTGGGAACAACTAAGACGTCATCGTCAGATGGTTGAATGGCATGACATTGTGTGGTTCAAGAATGCTGTTCCAAGACATTCATTTCTTCTATGGATGGCTGTCCAACGGAAACTCACAACTCAAGATAAACTTCATCGGTTTGGTAGACATGGTCCCAATAGATGCTCACTCTGTCTCCGCAATAATGAGGATCACAACCACTTGTTCTTTGAATGCTCCTATACTAAAGCGATCTGGTGAGATGTTTGTGACAGATGCGACATTCCAAGAATGACAAAATGCTGGGATGAACGGATTCGATGGGCCACTGTCTCTTGGCATGGCAAGAGTTTCGTCAATTTTTTCTCGTAAACTGAGTTTTGCAGCTACAGTGTATCATGTATGGCAAGAACGGAATGCAAGGATCTTTGCTGGAATGTCTAGAACTTCGAATTTGGTCTTTAATCAAATCGAATGTATCATTCGTGATAAGCTTGATTTGATGAGGACTGTCATACCAAAAAATGAAAACAAAAGGATCCAACGAGCTTGGAGGGTGAATAACATAGATTCTTAATTTGTTAGTTAGCTGGTTGTATTGTTTTCCCTAACGAATCTAGTGACGTTTCAGTTTTATGGTCGGTGGCTAGCCTGTAGCCATCTGTTGTTTTATGTTTCTGTTATCATTGTAAATCTGGGGTAAGCCCCTTATAATGTTTGTATCTTCTTCTTTTAATACATACGTCAACTTACTAAAAAAAAATAATCTGAAGAATGCAAGAATCACTCTCACATGTTAAAATTGAAAAATTCAGAAGTAATATTCATCATGGCTCTGAATTTTTGGTTACATGAGTTTAAATAGTTTTAAAAAAACTGATCCAAAAACCCTAAACTAAAAAGCTCACAACTTAATCCAAATAAGACTTGGATCCTATCGCAAAACAAAGTTTTAATTAAGCCCAAACATCAAAGAAAATAATAAAAATAACTAATTTGTCATTAAATAAGATAAGCTCTTCTTTCCTTGTATAGCTAAGATGAATAAGGAATCCTAATAAGAAAAGGATTCTGGGACATTAATGAATCATTACCACTCTTGGAAATTATGTTTCGTCTCATTAAACATTTTTGTGGAACTATGAAATTCTCAAAACAAGCTACCACATCCTTTTAGAAAATGGATCCTTGCCAAATAGAAAGTCCAGGGGTCAAAAGGAAGTAAATAACAAAATTCGTACAACCTGTTCTGACATATATCGCAAGTCCTTTCTGAACGCCAATTCACCTACAACTTTATCTCAATATAGAACAATACTTCTGGAATCTTATGGTGAAGTTTCAGCTTGATCCAACGGTTGGATTTGGATTTATACTCAATAGCGTAAAACTAGAAAGTAGAAAAGTTTACACCAAAGAATGCTACATCCATTTCTCTTATTCCTAAAGTTGCTAATCCTACAAGGTTGACTGATTTTCGTCCTATATCTTGCTGCAATACAGTGTACAAATGCATCGCTAAGATTCTAGCTGGGAGAATCAAAGTTGTTTTGCCATCCTTAGTTGGTCCATATCAGACTGCTTTTATTTCAGGACGGCGAATCAGTGATAACATTCTTTTGTCTCAGGAACTAATGAAAGGCTATCATAAATCTACGGGACCTGCTCGTTGTGCTAAGAAAGTTGATCTGATGAAGGCTTATGACTCGGTGCGGTGGGATTTCGTTGACGCCATGTTAATAAAAATGGGATTCCCTAGAACAGTCATTGATTGGATCATGGTTTGTGTTACATCATGTCAATTCTCTATCAACGTCAATGGTGAGCTTGCAGGTTACTTTCAAGGGGGAAGAGGGCTGAGACAAGGGGATCCATTGTCGCCATATTTGTTTGTCCTATGTATGGAAATCCTTTCGGGGCTATTCTGCAAGATGAGTGCCAACCAAGAATTCAAGTTCCACTGGAGATGCAATAAGGACAAAATTTCTCATCTTTGTTTTGCTGACGACTTGATGATTTTTAGCAACGGGGATGTAAAGTCAATTCGTATGATCAGAACGGTGCTCACAAAGTTTCAAGACCTATCAGGTCTGTATCCAAATCCAAACAAAAGTGACATCTTCTTGAGCGGTGTGTTAAATGCTGAGAAGGAGCAAATTATTCATATTCTTGGGTTTAGAGAAGGGGAGCTCCCTATGAAATATTTGGGAGTACCTCTTCTCTCATCCAGACTAAAGGCTGTTTATTGTAAGGGCCTCGTGGATCGAATCACCTCTAAAGTTCGACATTGGACTTGTCGAACACTCTCGTATGCAGGACGGGTACAACTGATTAATTCAGTCTTATTTTCCATACAAGTCTATTGGGCATCTCTCTTTCTCTTACCTGGGCAAGTAATTAAAAATGTGGAGCAAATTATGAAATCCTTTCTTTGGTCAGGTTCAGATATGAGAACTACTGGGGCTAAAGTGGCTTGGGATCAGGTATGTCTTCCAAAAAAGGAGGGGGGGCTAGGAATAAAACGGATAACAGAATGGAACAAGATTGCTTTGTTGAAACACATTTGGAACCTGTGCAATGACTCAGATGGCTCAATATGGTCTACTTGGATCAGATCCAATCTGTTGCGAGGTAGGAATTTCTGGACAATCAAGACACCACAGAATTGCTCTTGGGCTTGGGGAAAGATTCTAAAGCTCAGATCCTTAGCATGGCCGAAGATGAAGTACATCATAGGAGATGGAATGACAACCTCTCTATGGTTTGACAATTGGCATCCTCACAGCCCACTCGCGGATTCTTACGGGGAAAGATTCATCTATGATTCAGGTATGGCCAAGAACGCGAAGGTGAATGTGCTAATTCATAACTCAGAATGGAAAACTCCTACCACCCAAGCTATTGGTTGGCACCCCATTATAGAAGCTATTCCTTCCAATTCTAATCCTAAAATGGGGCAAAAGGATGAGATAGTTTGGTTGGATTCACCAAATCACAGATTCTCGATCAAAGTAGCTTGGGAACAACTAAGACGTCATCGTCAGATGGTTGAATGGCATGACATTGTGTGGTTCAAGAATGCTGTTCCAAGACATTCATTTCTTCTATGGATGGCTGTCCAACAGAAACTCACAACTCAAGATAAACTTCATCGGTTTGGTATACATGGTCCCAATAGATGCTCGCTCTGTCTCCGCAACAATGAGGATCACAACCACTTGTTCTTTGAATGCTCCTATACTAAAGCGATCTGGTGGGATGTTTGTGACAGATGCGACAGTCCAAGAATGACAAAAGGCTGGGATGAATGGATTCGATGGGCCACTGTCTCTTGGCATGGCAAGAGTTTCGTCAATTTTTCTCGTAAACTGAGTTTTGCAGCTACAGTGTATCATGTATGGCAAGAACGGAATGCAAGGATCTTTGCTGGAATGTCTAGAACTTCGAATTTGGTCTTTAATCAAATCGAATGTATCATTCGTGATAAGCTTGATTTGATGAGGAATGTCGCACCAAGAAATGAAAACAAAAGGATCCAACGAGCTTGGAGGGTGAATACCATAGATTCTTAATTTGTTAGTTAGCTGGTTGTATTGGTTTCCCTAACGAATCCAGTGAGGTTTCAGTGTTATGGTCGGTGGCTAGCTTGTAGCCATCTGTTGTTTTATGTTTCTGTTATCATTGTAAATCTGGGGTATGCCCCTTATAATGTTTGTATCTTCTTCTTTTAATACATACGTCAACTTACCAAAAAAAAAGAAAAGTTTACACCAAAATCCTAATTTGAACTTACTTGGGTCGTATCATAAAGCTGAATGGTATCACACATTAGTGGAATAAAATTGAATGATGCCACAAAGCTAGTTTGATGCGAATCTCGTGATCACGCAACCCACACACAAAGACACTAATTCCTAGAAAGCCAAGTAAATCAGATTTGATAGGTACAAGTTATCTTTGTGTCACGCTCCTATCAAACCTGATTTACTTGGCTTTTCGGGGAAGTGGTGTCTCTGCGTGTGGATTGCGTGACCATATGGTCACGATGATGCGAACCTCGTGATCACGTGGTCACGCAACCCACAATCAAGATTGAGATTTGATAGGAGTGACACAATGGAAACCTGCCCCAAGGCACCAACACTATTGGATTGAGTAGAATGACGCCACGAAGCCAGTTAATCTTCGATAAGTCAGATTCAGTTCGTTCAAGAACTAAAGTATGCAAGAATCACTCTCACACGTTAAAACTGAAAAAAATTCAGAAGTAATTATCATCCAAAGCTGCCAAAATTTTGGCTTACATTAGTTTAAATAGTTCTTGAAAAGTTAACCCTAATGGACCCCTTATGTGGACTTAAATGAGGTTCACTCAAAAGTGACCTTGCTTAGATCGTATCACTAGGCTGTACCATATCATTTTCCCAAGCTGAACCCCCAAACCATGGCTCTAATACCTCCTTTTTCCATGAAGCTTAAAGATCATAGAATAATCTTCTACACTTATTAACTTCTTGTTTTAAAACCCCTAAACCATGGCTTTGTTTTTCACATCCTTGAGCTAGAATCCTCCGTTTCCTCTCCCTTGCTGACTACATGACATAAATAGGAAAAATAGAGGAAGACAAAGACACAACAAGAATAGAGTTTACGACAGGAAGAACATTGATTTAGACTTAAAATTACAAATCTGACTTTTGTTTGGACCAGAATTGATCGCAAACAAAAAAAATATGAAAATGATGAAAATGACTCAAACAAGAGCCAAATACCCCAATTATGATGATAATATACTGGTAGGAACAAAATAACAGGAAAAAAGGACAAGTTTTGAAAGATAATAAAAAACAGACAAGTTATGGTAAGACGAAACCTGATACTGGAACCTAAAGAAAACGCTATCCAAATTACCTCAAATTAAAATGATACATAGTATTCAAATTCCAAGAAAACAACAAATCTCCATTTATAGGTCGTTCTATTATGTCTATGATGCGAACCTCGTGATCACGTGGTCATACAACCCACAATTGAGATTTGATCCCGAAATAGGTCTGATATGAGTGTAACACAATGAAAACCTGCCCCAAGGCACCAAAACTATTGGATTGAGTAGAATGACGCCCCGAAACCAGTTAATCTTTGATAAGTCAGATTCAGTTCATTCAAGAACTGAAGAATGCAAGAATCATTTTCACACGTTAAAACTGAAAAATTCAGAAGTAATTATCATCAAATCTGCTGAAATTTTGGCTTACATGAGTTTAAATAGTTCTTGAAAAATTAACCCTAATGGACCCCTTGTGTGGACTTATATGAGGTCCCCTCAAAACTAACCCAAACCTAAACTAAAAAGCCCATAACTTCATCCAAACAAGCCTTGGATCCTAACTGTAAATAAAGTATTAATTAAGCCCAAACAAGCCTTGTGCTGAGAAGAAAAGGAAGTAAAATAAACAGTCCACACAAGGGGTCCATTAGGGTTTATGGAGACAACAATGCTTCCTTACGTGAGGAGACAACAATGCTTCCTTACGTGAGGAGACAACAATGCTTCCTTACGTGAGGCATTATGGGCTGATATAGTGAGTCGTAGTGATGGATGGGAGTCAACCCCGTGGATTCTTATGGGTGACTTTAATGCTATCCGCAACCAGTCGGACAGGTTAGGAGGGTCTACTACGTGGGCTGGTACCATGGACAAATTGGATACATGTATTCGAGAAGCGAAAGTAGATGATCTTCGGTATTCAGGAATGCATTATACTTGGTCGAACCAATGTCCTGAGAATCTGATCATGCGGAAACTAGATAGAGTACTTGTTAATGAGAAGTGGAATCTGAACTTTCCATTATCGGAAGCGAGATTTTTGCCTTCGGGTATGTCAGACCATTCTCCTATGGTGGTAAAGGTTATTGGCAATGATCAGAACATAAAGAAACCATTCAGATTCTTCGATATGTGGATGGATCATGACGAGTTCATGCCCTTGGTGAAGAAGGTATGGGATCAGAATTCGGGGGGTTGTCCAATGTATCAGCTGTGTTGCAAATTAAGAAAGCTAAAGCAAGAATTGAAACTTTTCAATATGGCTCACTTCTCTAACATTTCAGATAGAGTTAAAGATGCAAAAAACGAAATGGATAAGGCTCAACAGGCTCTGCATACAGCGCATGAGAATCCAATTTTGCGCATGCGAGAAAGGGATGCTGTTCGTCTATACGCTTCTATCGTCAGGGCTGAAGAGAGTTTTTTCAAACAGAAGGCAAGGATACAATGGCTTAGCTTGGGGGATCAGAATACTAGCTACTTTCACAAATCAGTAAATGGAAGACAGAATAGAAATAAGCTTCTATCACTTACAAGGGAGGATGGAGAGGTTGTCGAAGGACACGAGGCAGTCAAATCAGAAGTAATTGCATACTTCCATCGTGTGTTAGGAGTGGATCAGATGCCTAGGGTTCTGAACGAGGAAGTGATGGACTCGGCAATTAACTTGAAACTGTCTTCAACGCAACAGCATCTACTCCCACAAGATGTAACAAGGGAGGAGATTAAGCATGCTATGTTTAGTTTGAAGAACAACAAAGCCCCTGGTCCGGATGGCTTTAACGCAGGTTTCTTCAAAAGAATGTGGCACATAGTTGGGGAAGATGTAATCAACGCTGTTAGATCCTTCTTTCAGACTCGTAGAATGCTTAAAGAAATGAATGCTACATCCATTTCTCTTATTCCTAAAGTTGCTAATCCTACAAGGTTGACTGATTTTCGTCCTATATCTTGCTGCAATACAGTGTACAAATGCATCGCTAAGATTCTAGCTGGGAGAATCAAAGTTGTTTTGCCATCCTTAGTTGGTCCATATCAGACTGCTTTTATCTCAGGACGGCGAATCAGTGATAACATTCTTTTGTCTCAGGAACTAATGAAAGGCTATCATAAATCTACGGGACCTGCTCGTTGTGCTATGAAAGTTGATCTGATGAAGGCTTATGACTCGGTGCGGTGGGATTTCGTTGACGCCATGTTAATAAAAATGGGATTCCCTAGAACAGTCATTGATTGGATCATGGTTTGTGTTACATCATGTCAATTCTCTATCAACGTCAATGGTGAGCTTGCAGGTTACTTTCAAGGGGGAAGAGGGCTGAGACAAGGGGATCCATTGTCACCATATTTGTTTGTCCTATGTATGGAAATCCTTTCGGGGCTATTCTGCAAGATGAGTGCCAACCAAGAATTCAAGTTCCACTGGAGATGCAAGAAGGACAAAATTTTTCATCTTTGTTTTGCTGACGACTTGATGATTTTTAGCAACGGGGATGTAAAGTCAATTCGTATGATCAGAACGGTGCTCACAAAGTTTCAAGACCTATCAGGTCTGTATCCAAATCCAAACAAAAGTGACATCTTCTTGAGCGGTGTGTTAAATGCTGAGAAGGAGCAAATTATTCATATTCTTGGGTTTAGAGAGGGGGAGCTCCCTATGAAATATTTGGGAGTACCTCTTCTCTCATCCAGACTAAAGGCTGTTTATTGTAAGGGCCTCGTGGATCGAATCACCTCTAAAGTTCGACATTGGACTTGTCGAACACTCTCGTATGCAGGACGGGTACAACTGATTAATTCAGTCTTATTTTCCATACAAGTTTATTGGGCATCTCTCTTTCTCTTACCTGGGCAAGTAATTAAAAATGTGGAGCAAATTATGAAATCCTTTCTTTGGTCAGGTTCAGATATGAGAACTACTGGGGCTAAAGTGGCTTGGGATCAGGTATGTCTTCCAAAAAAGGAGGGGGGGCTAGGAATAAAACGGATAACAGAATGGAACAAGATTGCTTTGTTGAAACACATTTGGAACCTGTGCAATGACTCAGATGGCTCAATATGGTCTACTTGGATCAGATCCAATCTGTTGCGAGGTAGGAATTTCTGGACAATCAAGACACCACAGAATTGCTCTTGGGCTTGGGGAAAGATTCTAAAGCTTAGATCCTTAGCATGGCCGAAGATGAAGTACATCATAGGAGATGGAATGACAACCTCTCTATGGTTTGACAATTGGCATCCTCACAGCCCACTCGCGGATTCTTACGGGGAAAGATTCATCTATGATTCAGGTATGGCCAAGAACGCGAAGGTGAATGTGCTAATTCATAACTCAGAATGGAAAACTCCTACCACCCAAGCTATTGGTTGGCACCCCATTATAGAAGCTATTCCTTCCAATTCTAATCCTAAAATGGGGCAAAAGGATGAGATAGTTTGGTTGGATTCACCAAATCACAGATTCTCGATCAAAGTAGCTTGGGAACAACTAAGACGTCATCGTCAGATGGTTGAATGGCATGACATTGTGTGGTTCAAGAATGCTGTTCCAAGACATTCATTTCTTCTATGGATGGCTGTCCAACAGAAACTCACAACTCAAGATAAACTTCATCGGTTTGGTATACATGGTCCCAATAGATGCTCGCTCTGTCTCCGCAACAATGAGGATCACAACCACTTGTTCTTTGAATGCTCCTATACTAAAGCGATCTGGTGGGATGTTTGTGACAGATGCGACAGTCCAAGAATGACAAAAGGCTGGGATGAATGGATTCGATGGGCCACTGTCTCTTGGCATGGCAAGAGTTTCGTCAATTTTTCTCGTAAACTGAGTTTTGCAGCTACAGTGTATCATGTATGGCAAGAACGGAATGCAAGGATCTTTGCTGGAATGTCTAGAACTTCGAATTTGGTCTTTAATCAAATCGAATGTATCATTCGTGATAAGCTTGATTTGATGAGGAATGTCGCACCAACAAATGAAAACAAAAGGATCCAACGAGCTTGGAGGGTGAATACCATAGATTCTTAATTTGTTAGTTAGCTGGTTGTATTGGTTTCCCTAACGAATCCAGTGAGGTTTCAGTGTTATGGTCGGTGGCTAGCTTGTAGCCATCTGTTGTTTTATGTTTCTGTTATCATTGTAAATCTGGGGTATGCCCCTTATAATGTTTGTATCTTCTTCTTTTAATACATACGTCAACTTACCAAAAAAAAAAAAAGGAAGTAAAATATTACAAAATCGATTTAAGGCTTATTTATAGCCTTCCATGCAGCCCCTTAATCCTAGAAACAAAAGGAAAAGGTAGCCACCCATGTAGTTTCTTAAGTTGTAGTAGGATTGTTTTGCTTCCTTTGTTGTCCTCACCTCATGGCTCAAATAAGGTTGTATTGGACCCCTCTTGCACATAGATACGATGTACTAGGGTCTTCTCTTGATACTCTAATAGACCTTTCAATTCTGACTTGGTTGAAACATTCAAAACTAATGCATTCAATGCCTCTTTCAATGCCTTTGTCTTGGACCGAGTCATTGGACCATTTGGAACATGTAATGAGTCCTTGCTAGTGTTTCTGGGCTGGTCCACATCAGTCTAGGTACCCAAACCCCATGCATAATCAGTTTGCGGCAGAATTGAACTTCCAATTAAAACCTCAAGAAACGGATATGAGAATAAGCCCAAAATTAATATATATTTTGATTTCACATCATATGACGTTTCAATTCATTCTAAGGTGGTTTGCTTATGGTTCACTAAGAGTAGTGTTGTTATGACATAATTGAACGTGGAATTAAAATCTCATGCAAATGATATCAAAATGACTCCAAACTTTATATATGTTTCTATCTCACCCCCAAGAGACATAATATGAAGTTGCAATTGATTCTGAGGTGATTTACTTATAATTCACTAAGAGTTGTGTTTCTGCGACAAAATTGAACCTCGAATTAAAACCTCAAGCAAATGATATTAGAATAAGCCTAAAATTTGATAGATGATGCGATCTCACCCCCAATAGACATAATATAAAGTTTCAATTGATCATGAGGTGGTTTGCTTATGGTTCACTACATTTGTGTTTATGCGGCAAAATTTAATCATCCTTCAAATTTCATCTAATCTCTCTCTCTCTCTTTATATGCTACTGATATGATTAGAGTAACAAGAATAAATTTAATCCTTTTCTTTTTGTTTAGATGATGTAGACACAAGAAAACAAGAAGATGAACGACGTAAACACTGAAAAACTTAAAGGAATACTAAAAAAACAAAAATAACAGAAGGATATGACCCTATTTCGGAGCGTGACACAATAGAAACCTGCCCCAAGGCACCAACACTATTGGAATAAAGTAGAATGACGTCACAAAGCCAGTTAATCTTTAATAAGTTAGATTCAATTCATTCAAGAACTAAAGAACGCAAGAATCACTCTCACACATTAAAACTGAAAAATTCAAAAGAAATATTCATCAATTGCTCCAAAATTTTTGTTTCATGTGTTTAAATATTTCTTAAAAATTAACTATAATGTATCTACCTTAGTGGGCTGAACTGTCCCACATACAAAACTAACCCGAAAACGATAAATTGAAATGCCCATAGCGTGATCCAAACAAGCTTTGGACCCTAACTGAAAAACAAAGAATTAATTAAGCCCAAACATGAAACAAAATAATAAAAATCACTAATCTATCATTAAATACCACCAGCCCTTCTTTCCTTGAATAGCTATGATGAATAAGAAATCCTTATAAGAAAAGGATTCTGAAACTTTTTTTTTTTTTGTAAGTTGATGTGTGAATTAAAAGAAGAAGATACAAAGATTATAAGGGACATACCCCATTTTTACAATGTGAACAGAAACGTAAAACAACAAATGGCTACAGGCTAGCCACATAATAGAATACCGAGACCTAACTATACTTGTTAGGGACACCAATACTACCAGCTAAATATCAAATTAAGAGTCTATATTATTAACCCTCCACATTCTTTTGATCCTTATGTTTTCATTTGTTTGTAAAACGTTCCTCATCAAATCAAGCTCATCGCGAATGATACATTTGATTTGATCAAAGACCAAATTCGAAGTTCTAGACATTCCTGCAAAGATCCTTGCATTCTGTTCTTCCTAAAAATAATACAATGTAGCTGCGAAACCCATTTTACAAGAAAAATTGACGAAACTTTTGCCATGCCAAGTGACAGTGGCCCCTTGAATCCATTCATCCCAGCCTTTTGTCATTCTTGGAATGTCGCATCTGTCACAAACATCCCACCATAATGCTTTAGTATAGGAGCATTCAAAGAACAAGTGGTTGTGATCTTCATTGTTGCAGAGACATAGCGAGCACCTATTAGGACCATGTGTACCAAACCCATGAAGTCTATCCTGAGTTGTGAGTTTCTCTTGGACAGCCACCCATAGAAAAAACGAATGTCTTGGAACAACATTCTTGAACCACACAATGTCATGCCATTCAACCATCTGATGATAAATTCTTAGTTGCTCCCAAGCTACTTTGACCGAGAATCTCTGATTTGGCAAATCCAACCAAACAATCTCATCTTTTTGCCCTTTAGGATTAGAATTGGAAGGAATAGCTTCTATAATGGGGTGCCAGCCAATAGCTTGAGTGGTAGGAATTCTCCATTCTAAGTTATTAATCAGCACATCCACCCTCGCGTTATTTTCCATACCTGAATCATAGTGAATCTTTCACCATAAGTATCTACGAGCAGGATGTGAGGATGCCAATTGTCAAACTATAGAGAGGTTGTCATGCCATCTCCTATGATGTGCTTCATCTTCGGCCATGCTAAGGATCTGAGCTTTAGAATCTTTCCCCAAGCCCAAGAGCAATTCTGTGGCGTCTTGATTGTCCAGAAATTCCTACGACTCATTATATTAGACCATAATGCCTCACGTAAGGAAGTATTATTGTCTCCATAAATAATTGAAGTATTGAAACTGATATTGGTAGCTAATATAGTGAGAGAAACATGTATAGCCTGGTCTGACATTCCGAAAACATCCACCTTCACCGTATCAGCATTCCAACAAACCCAAATACAACAACGACAAGAGAAATCATAATTATACAAGAAGGACAAAGAACGCAGAACAAGTTGAGAAACATTATCTTTATTCTTGTCTTTAACTCGAGTTTCAACCAAACCAAAAGGAGACATCCTCTCTTGATGGATGAGCCGACGCAATTCTGAATGCTTTATAGGATCATTCAAAGCTCTAATATTCCAACATCCAATAATCATAGGAAAATAGAGAGGAGTACAAACAGCAACACAAAGATTACCTTGACGTGCCTCCCGGAGAGGAGCCAGATTTCTTATTCTTCTTTGAAGAGGCTTTTGAACCCCTTTTCTTTTTCTCTAGAGAGTCTCTAGCCTTAATAGCTAACTGATGAACAGTTTACCTTTCGGTGGAATTCAGGGTTTGAGGGGTTGTCAGGATTGTTGATGTTAACTCCGTATCGGTTCGTTCCCCATCTGTATCATCCCCCATTGCGTCCATATCTTGATCTAAAGCAGTACTTGCAGCCCCTTGCTCCTGTTTCATGTCTTCTCGTAAACTCTTCAAGACAAGAGGAGAGGAAGGATTTTCATCTTCATAACAATCAGAATTACGCACATCTGATGCCGCATGATCATTCATATTACAATCAGACTTATATATACCAGATGTTGAACAACCATTCTCATTACAATTACCCACTTTAGATGCCAAGGGATCATTCTCCCCACTCACAGAACCCTTGTTTCGTTTACCAACTACCTGCCACTGAAAGTGATTCTGCTTGTTATCTGCAGATTTAGAGTTCATAGCTCCTATATTCCTCTTACCCTCTGCCACCACTCTAAGATTATCAATGTTATTAGTAGCACATAATGCTGTGTTGTGTCCAAAGACATTGCAATTACTGCACTTTGACGGTATCCATTCGTACTCAGCTGAAATTGTTATGAATTTCAGCGAAGGTCAAATTCCTTAACCAACGTCTTCGAAGCATCTATCTCAACGCACACTCTTGCGTAACTAAGCCTTTTACGCAACAATGTAGTATGATCCGCATGAAGGGGAACTCCAATAGCACTCGCTACACAGCTCAACCCCTTAATAGTCCAATACTCGACAGGGATATTATACAGCCTAACCCATACCGGAACTCTAGCCAAATCATCTTTCAAAAATTGCATGTTCATTTGCCAACGTTTAAGTACCAAAGGCCTGTTTGCCATGGGGCTCTTTCCAGCATATTAGTGGCATGATCGACAAAATCAAAAGTGAAGAGGAAGAAACCATTATCCGAAGACGAAACTTCTGATAGACCGTAGGAGCCCCATATTCTTTTGGCAATAGAATTAACCACGGGATACGGTAATTTCTGCCCCACAAAATGACCAACCAGGGTGGATTTCCAAACTTCTGATCTTTGCTGGAATGTCTAGAACTTCGAATTTGGTCTTTAATCAAATCGAATGTATCATTTCGTGATAAGCTTGATTTGATGAGGAATGTCGCACCAACAAATAAAAACAAAAGGATCCAACGAGCTTGGAGGGTGAATACCATAGATTCTTAATTTGTTAGTTAGCTGGTTGTATTGGTTTCCCTAACGAATCTAGTGAGGTTTCAGTTTTATGGTCGGTGGCTAGCCTGTAGCCATATGTTGTTTTATGTTTCTGTTATCATTGTAAATCTGGGGTATGCCCCTTATAATCTTTGTATCTTCTTTTAATACATACGTCAACTTACCAAAAAAAAGAAAATCTGGGGTATGCCCCTTATAATTTTTTTATCTTCTTCTTTTAATACATACGTCAACTTACCAAAAAAAAAGAATTTGGAGTTTGTGGACTTGTTAGGATCAGTGATGTCGACTCCTTATCAGTTCGTTCCCCATTTGTATCAACTCCCATTGCTTCAAAATCAAAATTCAGCTCATGACTATTTACAGAAAGAACCTGGTTCATGGTCGCACAAGCAGCTGTATTGGAGACGACTAAACTTTGATCTAAAGCAGTACATGTAGGCCCCCCCCTCCTGCTCCATGTCTCTCAAAACAAGAGGAGAGGTGAGATTTTCATCTTCATAACAATCAGCATTGCACACATCTGATGCCGCATGATCATTCATGTTACAATCAGACATATGTATACCATATGTTGAACAACCATTCTCATTACAATTACGCACTTTAGATGCCAAAGGACTATTCTCACCACTCACAGAACCCTTATTTCATTTAACAACTACCTACCATTGAAACTGATTCTGCTTGTTATCCGCAGATTTAGAGTTCACAACTCCTACTTTCATCTTACCATCTGCCACCACTGTAACATTATCAATTTTATTAGTAGCACACATCGTTGTGGTGCGTCCAAATATATTGCAATTATTGCACTTTGACGGTATCCATTCATAATCAGCTAAAATTGTTATGAATAACCCATTTGGACAGCGTAAGTTGTATTCCTTAACCAGCGTCTTCGAAGCATCTATCTCAACGCAAACTCTTGCGTAGCTAACCCTTTTACGCAACAATATAGTATAATCAGCATGAAGGGGAACCCCAATAGCACTCATTACACAACCCAACCCCTTAATAGTCCAATACTTGAGAGGAACATTATACACCTAACCCATACCAGAACTTTGACCAGATCACCTTTCAAAAATTACATGTTCGGTTGCCAACGTTTAAGCACCAAAGGTCTGTTTTCCATATGCCATGGGGCTTTTTCCAGAACATTAGTGGCGCGATCAACAGAATCAAAAGTGAAAAGGAAGAAACCATTATCCGAAGATAAGCCATTGACGTTGATAGAGAATTGACAGGATGTAACACAAACCATGATCCAATCAATGACTGTTCTAGGGAATCCCATTTTTATTAACATAGCGCCAACAAAATCCCACCGCACCGAGTCATAAGCCTTCATCAGATCAACTTTCATAGCACAACGAGCAGGTCCCGTAGATTTATGATAGCCTTTCATTAGTTCCTGAGACAAAAGAATGTTATCACTGATTCTCCGTCCTGAGATAAAAGCACTCTGATATGGACCAACTAAGGATGGCAAAACAACTTTGATTCTCCCAGCTAAAATCTTAGCGATGCATTTGTACACTGTATTGCAGCAAGATATAGAACGAAAATCTGTCAACCTTGTAAGATTAGCAACTTTAGGAATAAGAAAAATGGATGTAGCATTCATTTCTTTAAGCATTCTACGAGTCTGAAAGAAGGATCTAACATCGTTGTTTACATCTTCCCCAACTATGTGCCACATTCTTTTGAAGAAACCTGCGTTAAAGCCATCTGGACTAGGGGCTTTGTTGTTCTTCAAACTAAACATAGCATGCTTAATCTCCTCCCTTGTTACATCTTGTGCGAGTACAAGCTGTTGCGTTGAAGACAGTTTCAAGTTAATTGCCGATTCCATCACTTCCTCGTTCAGAACCCTAGGCATCTGATCCACTCCTAACACACGATGGAAGTATGCAATTACTTCTGATTTGACTGCCTCGTGTCCTTTGACAACCTCTCCATCCTCCCTTGTAAGTGATAAAAGCTTATTTCTATTGTCTCTCATTTACTGATTTGTGAAAGTAGCTAGTATTCTGATCCCCCAAGCTAAGTCATTGTATCCTTGCCTTCTGTTTGAAAAAACTCTCTTCAGCCCTCACGGTAGAAGCGTATTTACGAACAGCATCCCTTTCTCGCATGCACAAAATTGGATTCTCATGCGCTGTATGCAGAGCCTGTTGAGCCTTATCCATTTTGTTTTTTGCATCTTTAACTCTATCTGAAATGTTGGAGAAGTGAGTCATATTGAAAAGTTTCAATTCCTGCTTTAGCTTTCTTAGTTTGCAACACTGCTGATACATTGGACAACCCCCCAAATTCTGATCCCATACTTTTCTGCACCAAGGGCAAGAACTCCTCATGATCCATCCACATATCGAAGAATCTGAATGGTTTCTTTATGTTCTCATCATTGCCAATAACCTTTACCACCATAGGAGAAAGAACATACCCGAAGGCAAAAATCTCGCTTCTGATAATGGGAAGTTCAGATTCCACTTCTCATTGACAAGCACTCTATCTAGTTTCCGCATAATCAGATTCTCAGGACATTGGTTCGACCAAGTATAATGCATACTTGAATACCGAAACGCAAAGACACCAATTCCTGGAAAGCCAAGTAAATCAGGTTTGATAAGAGTGTGACACAAGATAACTTGTACCTCGGCACCAGCAGTATTGGAAACAGAGACCCCCACCTAACGAATATTGTTTCGTTAACGAGAAGTATAAGGATGACGCCACGAAGACAGTTGTTCTTCGATAAGTCGTTTTTCAGTTCATTAGAGAACCATGGAAGGGAGATTATCTCATCAACACACACACACACACACACAAAGTGCGGCAAACAAGAAGTTTTATTAATCTAAATTGTCTAACTTACATGTCTGGTTATGCCTTTATTTATACTAACTATAGACTTAAATAAACTCTAATGGACCCCCCTTAGGTGGACTTATATTAAGCCCACTTACAATTGACCCAAATAAGTAATAATAACCCAAAGACTAAGAAGAAAATAATAAAAATCCAAAAATTACCATCCTAAATATGCTAGAATCAGATTTGTCACCATTAAGAAGTCCTAAATAGACTAGGAAATCTGATCTGAAGGTAGAATTTATTCTGAAGTCTTCTTTCCTTTTTGTAGCTAGGATGAATAAGGAATCCTTGTAAGAAAAGGATTATGAAATAATTATGAATCCTTGCCACACTTGAAAACTATGTTGCAGCCCATTAAAGATCTTTGGAGACTTAGGAGATTCCCAAAATAAGCTGCCACATCCTTTTAGGAAAAGAATCCTAGCCAAATAGGAAGTCCACAAGTCAAAAGCAAGTAAATAACAAAATTCGTACAGCCTCTGTTGACCCGTGTTTTGATGCCTTTCCAAACTCCGATTAACCTGAAATTTTAAACCAAGGTAGGAAAACATCTCAGAAGACTCCACGTAAAATTTCAGCTCGATCCAACAGTCGGATTGAGAATTATGACTGTTGCTGTAAAACTGGAAAGTTGTACATTTTACATCAAAATCCAAATTTGACCTTTCCTAGATCGTATCATATCTAGTGTTGGTTTGAGTTTCGCAAGAACCGCAAGAACGGGAGACGAGAGGTGTGAGGATATTAAGAGTGTTTAAGCGAAACACGAGCAATGTGAGGATTTGGTTTTACCACTAACCAATTTTTGTAGGTACTATCATGTCAAATCAAAACAACACACCGCCCCTTCCTGATGTTGAACTTAAATTCCAAATGCAAGTCATGACGAAGATTATGGAAAGAATGAATTTCGTGATGCGGAATGTGTGTGACAGACTTGAGAAGGTGGGAAAACATGGTAAAGTGGCTGGAACATGTACCTAAGATGTGAGAAAGGTAGGGGCTAAACCGAAATCAAACAATGGTAGTGGGGCCGAAAAGCCAAGGTGGGATGATTATGAGGATTTTGATGAGGGTGTTGATGATAATAGTGATGGTGGTTTTAAGGATGAGACCATAGGCCATTGAGAAGGTATTCGGCAGCCTAGAAATCGAAGGGATTTCATATATTTTGATGAGATGTTATGACAAAAGAAAAGGAGGATTAAAAAGGAGAGGTTGTATCAAAGGGAGAGAAATAAAGAGATTATTGTTCTAAAAAAGATTCCTAGAGTCTATCTCGTATTCTAGGGGAGATGAAGCAAGAACTCGATGTGTTAATGGGAGCAGTCAATGCGCAGCAAGCTTCAGAAAGAGAGGAGAAAAAATGTTGTAATGATGAAATATGAAATAGAACGGCTGCTACTTTCATCCAAAGTTGGCGACGATTGTTGGCAAGAAAAGAACTCTAAAGGCTTCAAAATGAGGCCAAGGAATTGTCCATTCAAGTTGTTGGTGATTTGAGGACAAATCATCTTGAAAAGAGAGGGAATTATACGATCCAGGCAAGGTCAAATTTCGATTTTGACGTAAAATGTGCAACTATCCAGTTTTATGGCAACAACATAATTCTCAATCCGACCGTTGGATCGGGCTGAAATTTTATGTGAAGTCTCCTAACATGTTTTCCTATCTTAGGTTAAAATGTGAGATCAATCAGAGTTTGGGAAGGCATCATGATACTGGTCAACATAAAAAGTAAGTTTAGAAAATTTTTAGAATTTGACCGTATGTATGAAAACAAAATAAGTTTTTATTTTTTTAAAGAGAACATTCATTTAAAAAAAATTTAAGAAAAGTTTTGGAGAAAATCAAGTATTTTAATATTGGATCTATATCTTAAAGTGTAAAAATACAGTCCGATATTATGCAAAATTGGTAGAAAAACATGCGATAAAAATCATAATTTTTTTGAAAGGATTTTGTAGAAAATTTTTGATTTTTTTGATATTTTAATTATTATATTATATTATATTATTATATGGGTTGGTCCGGCCATGCTGAGTTGGGTTGACTGGTGGCCCAAAAGGCTTCTCTTCTTGTTCTTTTTTTCAAGGTAGCTAGACCCAGCTCAACCATCTGGGCTAAGTTGGAAACAGGTCTAACCCGCCCATATTAATGTCATTTTGCCATTTGCATGCAGAAGGAATTGTGCATGCAAATGGTTATAGGGGAAGGGGGGTGGGTTGAAGAAAAGAAAGAGGTGGTAGGCTTGCCTAGTCGAAGAAGAAGAGTTGCAGGCGTTCTTGATGTTACAAGGAAGACCGACACGTGGTTGGTGGCGGCGAAGGAAATGACCAAAGTGGTGGCCGAGAGGGAGGAAAGAAAATGTGGGTAGGCTTCTGATTTCTCTTCTCTCAGTGCATGGAATCCACCCCTATTTAATGAGGGTGGAAGATGGACAGCTTGTCTCTTCTGGGGACAAATCTTGGCCTTTGATTCAGTTGGGAAGGATCCCAACCATTAGCTTAAAGTGGCAATCATGGACTGCTAGATTTTGACAACTTAAGACTGCGTGAGTTGGTCACTTTGGGACAACGCTAAGGCCGTTGTGGTGTCAATTGGCTAGAAAGAACCATATCAAGGTATGGTTAAGTATCAGGCCATCAATTTCATGTAAGTTTTGTTAAATTTGGTGGAGAGATAAAGAATTAAATACCCCTTAAAAATAGCTATCCGAGTATTTTTTTGGCGTGAAAGGGAAAATAGACAATGAATAGTACCGGACAACGCTTCATCCAGTCAATCTTATATTTTTAATTGTTCAAAACAATGTTGTTTTGGACTTTTTAAGGTTTAATTTTGGTTTTGGCCGAAGTTCAATTTGGTCCTTCATCTTTTAATTTCTTCCAACTGCACCTCTAACTGACTCTAAACTTCCAATTTTATGCAATGTTACCATTGCTGAACTATAGTGTTAACCCTGAATTTTTGCACCTTTTCCACATTAGTTGTATTTGATTTATACAATTTGACCATCAATTGACCATTAAATTTTCAATTCTCTTCAATTTCACCCCTGATTCCAATCAATTGAGTCTCCATTGATGCAATTTAAGGAGGACCAAAAGATCCAGTGGAGATTCTAGTTGGTCTAGTGACAAGTCTTAGAGCTGAAAGGTTTAATGGTGATGTGAACCTCATGATCGCGTAGTCACGACACCCAAACACAAAGACACTAATTTGTGGAAAGCCAAGTAAATCAGATTTGATAGGAGTGTGACAAAAAGATAACTTGTACCTAGGCACCAATACTATTGGAAACGGAAAACCATCACCTAATAAATATTGATTCGCGAACGAGAGGTATAAGGATGATGCCATGAATCCAGGTGTTCATCGATAAGTCGTTTTCAGTTCTTTAGAGAACTAAGGAAGGGAGATTATCCCACCAACACACAACAAGTGCGAAAAAAGAAGTTTATTAATCTGAAAAATGTGTAACCTTACATGTTTTGGTTGTGCCCTTATTTATAGTGACTCCAAACTAAAATAAATCCTAATGGACCCTTTATGTCAACTTATATGATGTCCACTTACAATTAAATCCAAATAATATAAACGAACCCTAAACTAAAAAGAAAATAATAATAATAATAATAATAAATCTGAATTTAATATGCTAAATATGATAGGATCAGATTTGTTGCCCTTTAAAAATCCCATAAAAGCTTGGAGAATCAAATCTGAAGGTAGAATTAATTTTGAAATCTTTTTTCCTTGTTGTAGGTAGGATGAATAAGGAATCTTTGTAAGAAAATAATTCTGAAACATTTATGAATCCTTGCCACATTTGGAAACTCTGTTGCAACACATTAAAGATCCTTGTAGAGCTAGAAGATTTTCAAATCAAGCTATCACATCCTTGTAGGAAAAGAATCCTAGCCAAATAGAAAGTCCACAAGTTAAAAGAAAGTAAATAACAAAATTCGTGTAGCCTTTGTTGACCAATATTGTGATGCTTTTCAGAACTCCTATTGACCTAAAAGTTTACCCATGGTAGGACAACCTGCCTGGAAACTACACGTAAAATTTCAGCCCGATCCAATGGATGGATTAAGAATTATAACTATTGTCGTGAAATGGGAGAGTTGTGCATTTTACGTCTAAATCCAAATTTAATTATTTTTTCATTGCCTGGATTGTATCAAATAGGGACACCAATTGTCCGATCTAGGGTTTGCATCAATTGTTCTGATACTAACTAATGTGAACCCTAGCCAAACTTAATAGAATTCGCAAACCCAAGATCCATCTAATCCAAGTTTGTGTATGAATTTGAGCTTATCACAATGAAAAACTTGCTCCAAAGCATCAAGGCTATAAACCACTCAATCACATTGCCTACACATGAAGACGAGCAAAAGAAGTATAAAATCACTAGCAAAGATTGGTTCGCATCAGTTTTTTAAGAGTTGAAGTTCAATAAAAAACCAAGACAATATTTTATTATGTAAAATTTGTGTTCTTTTAATATTCTTCATAAATAGTACTGATACTAGAAAGCTAAGTAACCCTAGTTTCCCTAATGGGTCACACATAAACCCAATTTAAATAATACTTAAACCAAGCTAAAAGTAGCCAAACTAATTAAAATACATAAAATAAACAAGTCTGAAACTTAAATAAGTGTTACCACACAAAAGAAAGATAGATCAATAGCCCAAATAATTAAAATAAGACAAGGTCGGTTTTCTCGTAGTTTGCTTGCAGCATCAAAGCCTAACTTCAAATGAATGATTCTCTCTCCTCTTAATGCATTAGAAGGTGTTTCATATATCATTGGAAAGGTATAGAAGTCTAGTTTCCATCCCAATAAGAATCACATCAAAATTCAACATGTAGCTCCAATTATGATCAACACAGTAGTGAAAGGTCAAACTATCTGATTTGAGTCTTACTATCCTAATCCTTGTGTTATTGCCTTGGTTCCACCAACAAGCTCTTCTTGAACATGAATTAGATTAATCAAGGCTTGCTCTTCATTATTTATTACCCTTATGAAGTCCACCTTAGCCCATGTATTTCGAAGAAGCCTAATAAAAGACTCTATGAACGTCTTAGCCTTAAACCTTGTCACTGGACCAACTGGAACTTCCAATGGATCCTTTGATGTTGCTTGATTCCCTCTCTTTTTAAAAAGATTCTTCCTCAAATCATCAGACATAAAAGAAATAGAGATCATCAACACTGAATGTAGCACTAACACCATACTTGATAAATCCAATTTATAGGCATTGAATATTGATGATCTCTCTTTCTTTGATGTAGGTGATGATTTGAGGATGAATTCTTTTGAGAAGAGAGGGAATAATGTGATCCAAGCAACACTAAAGGATCCATTGAAAGTTCCAGTTGGTCCAGTGACAAGGTTTAGGGCTAAGAGGTTCAAAGAGGCTTTCAATAGGCTTTTTCGTGATACATAAGTTAAGGTGGATTTCAAGAGGATAATAAATAATGAAGAGCAAATCTTGATTAATTTGACTCGTGTTAGAAAAGGGCTTGTTGGTGGAATTAAGACCATTACACAAGGATTGGGATATGAAGACTCAAATCGAATAGTTTGACAAGGTTTAAGGCCAAAAGTTGTCTTATTACATATTCTGATACTATATTTATAATTGGAACATCCCTTCAAAGTTAGGAAAAATTCAACATGGCAGAAGTCAAGCCCAAAAAACAGACTTTGACAAACTAATCTAGACAAATTAACTAGCACATGTTTTTTTACCTTTTTGAAACATATACAGACCAAATTAAAAACAGCTATAACTTCTTGCACAAAAGTCCAATGCAATCGAAGACTTGAAGATATTCTTGGAGAGAGAGAGAAAAGAGAGAAAGCGAGAGAGTGTGGTGCTATCAGAGCTACATCTACTCCATCCATTGTTGGATTGCTCTCATTTCTGACTATGTTGTTCCTTCCAACCTTCTCTCAACATTGACCGAACGGATCACTTATCCAATCAACGAGGTAAGAGATATTGATCTCGCAATATTTCTACTATTCTGCATTTTCAGTTCTGGAACTATGGAGAAGTTGTGAAGTTGCAGCATAGTGAATGGATTTTCTTCATAATTTCTCTTATGGCTGTCATAGACATGAAGGCCTTTTCCATATGTGAAGATTAAATCACAGTTCTTTGGAAAAAGTTTCATTTTTCTTGCTAGTTTCAGAGTGGTTTGTCGTAGCTTGATCTCCTTTGTTCACCGTTGGATCGTTACCATTTTTGAGTATGTTGTTCTTCGGAACCTACTCTACATCTTGACCGAACGGATCATTGTTACAATCAGTGTGCTGGGAGATATTGGCCTCGTAATTCTGTAACTCTTTTCTTCCTTCATGAACTAATCTGCATCTTGTTGTTTATGAGATTAGATTGTTGTTATTTCTGAGCTTAGGTTGCTTCTTGGACTCAGTTTATCTTCTTAGAATTTTGTTCTCTCTAGTATTTGTATGCTACCATAATGTCTCTATGTTCTTCTGTGGAAAATGTTCCAATGGTTAGCTCTAACATTGAACAACACAATCAAGTTAAGTCTGGACATACATTAAGATTATAACTGCAAGATATGTTAAATAGCCATGGGATGAGGATTTCTCAGTTTCAAGCTGATTCTGATGTTAGCATAGAGAAACACTCTACTGTCCAAGCTTCTAATGTTGTTCCAAAAATGAACCATGTGTTGGGTTCTAAAGTTGATGAGGTGAAGGTAGGGTCTCATCAACAAGAACAACTAAAACTTAGACCCAAATTGAACTTTTTAAATGCTTTGAAGGGTTCTGATGTTGATGACAATGAGGGTAGCAAGACCCTTGGCATTAGTTCAGTTCGTAATCTGCACTTTGCTCCCCCTACTATGACTGATGGTCATGTGACAGTAGCTCCTCCACTTGATGTGTTTGAAGATGGCTGTGAATTTTGGAAATCCACCCTCGTTGGTCATTTTGTGGGGCAGAAATTACCGTATCCCGTGGTTAATTCTATTGCCAAAAGAATATGGGGCTCCTACGGTCTATCAGAAGTTTTGTCTTCGGATAATGGTTTCTTCATCTTCACTTTTGATTATATCGATCATGCCCCTAATGTGCTAGAAAGAGCCCCATGGCACATGGCAAACAGGCATTTGGTGCTTAAATGCTGGCAACCGAACATGCAATTTTTGAAAGATGATTTGGCCAGAGTTCCGGTATGGGTTAGGCTATATAATGTCCCTCTCGAGTATTGGACTATTAAGGGGTTGAGCTGTGTAGCGAGTGCTATTGGAGTCCCCCTTCATGCGGATCATACTACATTGTTGCGTAAAAGGCTTAGTTACGCAAGAGTTTGCGTTGAGATAGATGCTTCGAAGATGTTGGTTAAGGAATATGATCTTCGCTGTCCAAATGGGTTATTCATAACAATTTCAGCTGAGTACGAATGGATACCGTTGAAGTGCACTAATTGCAATGTCTTTGGACACACCACAGCGCTATGTGCTACTAAGTGGTGGCAGAGGGTAAGAGGGATCTAGGAGCTATGAACTCTAAATCTGCGGATAACAAGCAAAATCAGTTTCAGTGGCAGGTAGTTGGTAAACGAAACAAGGGTTCTGTGAGTGGGGAGAATGCTCCATTGGCATCTAAAGTGGGTAATTGTAATGAGAATGGTTGTTCAACATCTGGTATACATATGTCTGATTGTAATATGAATGATCATGCGGCATCAGATGTGCGCAATGCTGCTTGTCATGAAGATGAAAATCCTTTCTCTCCTCTTGTCTTGAAGAGTTTACGAGAAGACATGCAACAGGAGCAAGGGCTGCAAGTAGTTTCTTCATCAATTCTGTCTTTCTAATTCCATCCATAGATGTCCTCTCATCAATTGGAATATGAACAAGATCAATAGGCAAACAAGTATCCCAACTCTTCAAATTCTTATGTATAACAGCTTGTAACAAAGAAGATAAAGTTGGGTTTCTTACGTCAGTTTGTCCATCAGTTTGTGGATGACATGCCGTACTGAAAAGTAACTTCGTTCCAAGCTTCCTCCAAAGAGTCTTCCAAAAGTGGCTTAAGAACTTTGTATCATGATCAGAGACAATGCTTTTAGGAACTCCATGCAAACGAACAATCTCTTGAAAGAACAAATCAGCAACATGTTAATGCATTGTCAGTTTTGTTGCAAGGAATGAAATTAGACATTTTTGGAGAATCGATCAACCACGACCATTATTGAATCCTTTCCACGCTGTATTCTTGGTAACCCAAGTACAAAGTCCATGCTAACATCCATCCATGGTTGCTCTGGAATAGGCAATGGCATATACAGTCCATATGCATTCTCTTTACCCTTAGCTTTCTTGCAAATAACACATCTCTCAATCACCTTATGCACATCCCGTAACATGCTAGGCAAAAAAAAAATGTTCTTTCAGCAGCTCATAAGTCTTCTTCTCCCCAAAATGACCACTAAGACCACCACTATGAGCCTCTCGCACAAGCAACTCGCATAATGAACCTGAAGGAATACACATTCTGCCCATTTTGAATAAGTAACCTTCATGCATAAAGAACCCATCACAAGCTCCCTTTGCACATTCGGCAACCACATTAGCAAAGTAGGAATCATTAGCATACTGTTCCTTCACTTGTTCAAAACCCATCAGCCTTGCATTCAACATAGAGATCAGTGCAAACCTCCTAGAAAGAGCATCAGCAACCACATTAACTTGCCCTTTCTTGTACTTTATGACATAAGGAAATGATTCCATAAACTCCACCCATTTAGCATGTCTCCGATTCAGCTTGCTTTGCCCCTTAAGATACTTCAAGGATTCATGATCAGTATGTATAACAAATTCTTTAGGCAACAAGTAGTGCTGCTATACCTCTAGAGCCCGAATCAAAGCAAAGAACTCCTTGTCGTAAATAGAGTAGTTCAAACGTGCTCCATTTAACTTTTCACTGAAGAATGCAATCAGCCTCTTTTCTTGCAGCAAAACAGCCCTAATTCCAACTCTGGAAGGCTAGCACTCTATTTCGAATGTTTTAGCAAAGTCTGGAAGTGCTAAAATTGGAGCAGTACACAAACTTTTCCTTAATTAACTCAAAAGATTTCTGCGCATCTTCACTCCATCTAAACTCATTCCTTTTTTTTCAAGCATTCTGTCATAGGAGCAACAATAGAGTTGAAGTCTTTCACAAATCGCCTGTAGAAAAAAGCTAAACCATGGAAACTCCTCACATCAGCGATACTAGCAGGTTTTGGCCAGTCTCGAATTCCCTTAATTTTCTCCTCATCAACCTTAACTCCCCTGCTAGAGATAATATATCCAAGAAACACGACACTTTCTTTACAGAACTAACACTTTGTGAGTTTCTCACAGAACTTAGATTCTCGCAAAGTTTTAAACACAACTCTAAGATGCTTCATATGATCATCAAAGGTCTTGCTATACACCAGGATATCGTCAAAATATACTACAAAACAGCCCAATATACTTCCTCAAAACATGATTCATAAGCCTTATAAATGTACAAAGCGCATTAGATAACCCAAATGGCATTACCATCCATTCATATAACCCCTGTTTAGTTTTAAATGCTGTTTTCCATTCATCTCCTTCTTTCATTCTAATTTGGTGATAACCACTCATCAAATTGACTTTAGAAAACAATGCGGCACAATGCAACTCATCAAGCAAATCATCAAGTCTGGGTATAGGAAATCGATACTTAACTGTTATTTTGTTGATAGCGCGGCTGTCCATACACATCCTCATGGTACCATCTTTCTTCGGTACAAGCGAAGTAGGTACGGAATATGGAATAAGTGATTCTCGCACATAGCCCTTCTCTAAGAGCTCAGCAACCTGCCTTTGAATCTCTTTTACTTCCTCTGGATTACATCTGTATGCTGGTCTGTTAGGAAGTGAAGCTCCCAGCACCAAATCAATTTGATGCTCAATTCCACGAATAGGTGGTAACCCTTTAGGTAATTCATCTAGAAACACATCTTTAAATTCTTCAAGCAATTCCTTAATCTGTATTGGTAAGTCCAATCCTTCTACTTGTAGTAATTGCTTTGCTCAGATCATGAAAACAGCCCCCGCCAAAGCTAATGCTTGTTTGATGTCTTCTTTTTTGGCTAACAACAGCCCCTTACGTGATTTCACCTCTTTTGTTGGCTTCGTATCTAATCCTCTCTAACCTTTTGAGAACTAAATGGTAACAAGTTCACTTTCTTTCTATTTAGCATAAAAGAATAAGTGTTCTTTCATCCATTGTAGGTCACATCCTTATTAAATTGCCATGGACGACCCAGCAACAAATGGCTAGTAGCTGACATCGGCGCAAGTCACACAAAACCTCGTTATGATAGGTTTTAATGGAAAAAGGTACACGGACTTGCTTTGTCACCCGAATCTCCCCATTCTTATTCAGCCATCGCAAACTATACGGCCTGGGATGTAGAAGGGTAGTTAAACCTAATTTCTCTACCAAGGTAGTTGACGCAACATTAGTGCAACTTCCATTATCAATGATCATCCCACACACCTTATCTCGAATCTGACATCGAGTATGAAAGATGTTCTCGAGTTGCTCATCACTAACATCAATTTGTGCATTCAGAACCCGTTGCACAACTAACAAATCTCCAGCCATAATTAAGTTTATCAACCTCAATTCCAGCAAGCCTTTCTTCTTTTTTTGGCTCCTGTCTTAGATCGCAACTGATGCTCTGATACCAGATGATGTGCCGTGAATGATTTGAAAATCGTGAGCAATGAATCTGATGAAAATGGATGAAAGATAGGTTTGGTTGTGTTGTCTTTCTTTTGGTGTTTAGGTTGGATTATAGTGATTTTAAGGTAAATAAGATAGAGAATGGACTAGAATGATACTTTGATAAGTTGATCTGGACGCCACAAAGATCAATCTTGGATTTCGACGCCACACTCTTTTCTGATTGAAGAGTGATAAGTCAAGTAGGGTTCTTCACAAAATCAATTTGGAAGAACAACTCTTAATTCTGTGAATTTAGTTTTCAAATCTTGGCTAAAATTTATCTTATTAAAAATTCTGATACTATATTTATAATTGGAACATCCTTTCAAAGTTAGGAAAAATTCAACATGGCAGAAGTCAAGCCCAAAAAACAGACTTTGACAAACTAACCTAGACAAATTAACTAGCACACGTTTTTTTACCTTTCTGAAACATAAACAGACCAAATTAAAAACAACTATCTTCTTGCATAAAAGTCCAATGCAATCATGGTTGGACAATCTAGAAAGATCACGTTCTAAATTTGAAATCCACCTAGATTAGTCTTGTTTTCACATGCATTGGATGACTTTAAATTTGGGTTCAAATTCATTTATTGTTCTGACCGTAAACAACATCAATTCCTTCACTTATTTCATTATCAACCCAAATTCAAGAAGCTCAGCATCAAGAGAACCATTAAGGGCTTTTCCCATCTCCAATTTCCAATTGTAGGCAAATAAACATCCTTGAACCAATTTCAAACTGATTGCTAATTTTTAACTTCGACGCAGCTTTAATCATTCCAATTTGACTCTTCAAGGTCCTTTGTAGTTGTTTCGCTCTCACTCTTGTCATTGGACCATCTGAATCCTCTTGTATATTAGATTTAACTTTACAAGATGGATTATAATTCCCATGATGCACATCAATTGATCTATTTTTGTTTTGTGTAGCAACACTGTTGAAGTTTCAGACTTGTTTATTTTATTTATTTTAATTAGTTTTGTTTAGTTATAGCTTGGTTTGAGTGTTATTTGAATTGGGTTTATGTGTGGCCCATTATGAAAACTAGAGTTAGGCTTTCTAGTATAAGTACTCTTTGTAGAAAATATTGAAAGAACTAATTTTTGCAAAATAAAATACTGTCTCTCTTGGTTCTTAATTGAACTTCAACTCTTCAAAGAATTGACCAATTTTTGCTAGTGATTTTATACTTATTTTACTTGTTTCCAAGTGTAGGCGTTGTGATTGAATGATTTATAGTCTTGTTGTCTTAGAGCAAGTATTCCATTGTGATAAGCTCAATTTATACTCAAATTTGAATGAGATAGATCTTGGGTTCATGAATTCCATTAAGTTCCGCTAGGGTTCGTATCAACCATAGTTCTGCGTCTTTTGCAAAATGGTCCTTGACTGCGAATTTCTTCAATTCATCCCCTAATTGATCCCAAAACTTTGATTTTGTTGCAATTTTATCACTAATTTGAACCTATTGACTTTATAAAAACTAAGTTTGGTCTTCCAAATTTTCAATTTTCTCAATTAAACCCAAATTGAGCTCTCAAACTTAATTTTTCACCAATTAAGCGTCTAATAAAATTAATTTGATCCATTTAAAGTATAATTAAGTCTTTGCACCTAATTAAATCCTTCAATTGAACCCAAATTAATTCATAAACATACTTAAACTTTAATTTGGCCCATGATTTAATCAAACTGGCCTATTAAAAATCTAATTATGTCTTTTGGCTTCATTTTTGTGCACATTCAGCCAATAATTATTTAATTTGACCTTGAATCAATTAAGCTCCCGATTCAATCCAAAATTGCAACTTGATTTTTCTACATTTAAAATCCTTTTCAGTTTGCTTTTTCCAAAATATCAGTCTTCTTCCTATTATTATTTTATTTTTATTTTGAAAAGAAAAAATGTAAATTTTTTTAGGAAAAGTCCAAAATGGGTTATGATAGTGGTGTTGGTGTTTGATTGGGTTTTAGGAAGGACACAAATACAATGTTTTGAACCACAATCATTCTTATATCATGTCATCATATCCCACAAATGATGCGAATCTCATGGTCACATGGTTACGCAACCCATAATAAAGATTGAGATCTGATCCCGGAAAGCCGAAATAGGTATAATAAAATTGTGACACAATAAAAACCTACTTCAAGGCACCAACACTATTGGAATGAAGTAAAATGATGTCATGAAGCTAGTTAATCTTCGATAAGTTAGATTCACTTCAAGAACTAAAGAATGCAAGAATCACTCTCACACGTTACAACTGGAAAATTCAGAAGTAATAGTTATCCATGATTGCTGAAATTTAGGTTATATGAGATTAAATGGTTCTTGAAAAATTAATCCTAATAAATCTACCCTAGTGGATTAATTTGTCCACGTCAACAAAATATTTGGAACTTGTATGATGTTTATGAGATAATTTGTAACTTCTTCATCATATAATATGTATCCTTTTTCATGGTTAGTTTTTAAACTTTTTTGCTATAAGCAAATTTGCATTTTTGAGTATCTAATGTTTGAGGACAATTTCTTTGAAAAATAGTGTTTTTTCAATTGAAGTAAAAAAGAAGAATTCCATATAATACATATTATATGACTGACTAATTTTCTTTTCCTTTAGGATGAGGAATGTTATTAATCGCTTCAAAAGGAGTCGTGATTTTCCTCCTTTAAGAATTGGCAAGTTGGGTTTCCACAAGCACCAAAATTATACTTAATGATTTCTTTTTTTTTTTTTGGTAAGTTGACGTATGTATTAAAAGAAGAAGATACAAACATTATTCATTCCAATCTTGCTTTACCTATGTGTTTGTGAATCTTTAGGTTGGCCTCCTGGGAAAATGGATACTGGTAACTTTGTTCTCCGTCCCTTCATTAAACAAGAATGAGAGGAGGTTTGTAAACTTTTCACATTTACTCATTAAAGTGATAAATGTATGGAAATGGTGTGGTTTTTTATTATTCAATTGATATGTTTGTTTGCTCTTTTATTTTTCAGTTGGATTTTATAATTCAACAAGGCATGTCAATGAATAAAAGAAATTTATTCCCAACAAAATGATATCATTGTTGCAGTGATGGGTAAGATAGACCTGAAATACTTTGTAATGTAGGCAATGAATAAAAACATGTAGGTATGCTTTACTCTTACATACTATTACACCAACCTTTAGATACAAGCACAACTACAATAGTTTCATTTCATTTGAAATATTCATTTTCATCTAAAAAAAATTATCATTACAATTAGTAAAGTTCTCAAATGACCATATCATTCGGTCGACCAGTTCCTGCAAAATTATCAGATGTTGATCATGAATGAATAGCAGTCGTCCAGTTCACTTAGTATGCCCAAGTAATCCGTCGGTTCAGCTTGAAAACCAGTTTTGACAATTCAAACCTCTTGAAACTCAAACCAATTATATGTATATCAATCCTATTTATGCATGCAATGTGAAGTGTGTGAGTTCATTTTAGTTTGCTATTGAGTAAGATATAAATATTTAACAATAAACATCAAAATAAATCCTTAAAAACCAAGTCTTCACTTGTTTTACATTTTGGACTTGTTGATGAATTTCTTCATTCAATTTATTATGCTTGTTAATGTGATCTTCATATAGATCTATTTAAACTTAATTTCATCTAAACATATCATTAGTCTATTTTATTTAATTGTTATCATCAAAATACATAAAATATTAATATGTGACCCAAAGGTCAACACAAAATTTCCATATTTTACAAATACAAACCAATTTCCATACAATGTATTCAACATGAATCACAATCAAGCATAAACACATTACCATCATCATATCAATCCAATTTAAGCATAGCAGTATCATTTAAACACCAACACTTACACAATTCCACCAATTTTTCATACTTTCATTTCCCCACATTTAACAAGCATAAATCAATATTCAAACAACTTATTCCACGTGAGTCACAATCAAGTATAATCACATTATCATCATCATAACAATCAAAATTAAATATAAGAACATCATTTAAATACCATCACTTACATAATTTTACCAAATACTTTTATCATTCCAAAATATAACACTAACTACATTCTTGGCAATCTTTATTATAATATTCACAACCAATTTCTAACATCTTTAGCATCATTAAAATATCAAAATCAATTCAATTTAATCAGATTTCCTATATTTTCATCATTCGAACTATAACCATAATAAATAAATTTTAGCAATTCACATTTCATCATTCATAATCAACCATAAGCATTCTCAACTTTATTAAAATACAAATATAAACACAATTTAATCCAAATTCCAGATTCCTCTAAATTATCTAATCATGGCCAAATTACGATTTTAATTTTCCAAAACTTAGTTTATAATTTCTCCCATTCAATCTTTATTCATTTCTTTACATCCCTCATTTGCTACAAATTCACACAATTTGGCATATCCATTAAAGTTTACATAAACTTTAACAATTTAAAATTAAGGATTTTCAATCCTCCATTCATAATCAAGAAAACAAATGCATTTAATTGAAAAGAAATCTCTTACCACAACCAATTAATGTAATTTTATGAGCCTTTTCAACCAATTCTAAGAATCCTTTATTTTCCCTTCCAATTTGCACACTTTATCTCCATTTTTCTGAACTCCTAACCTCTCTCTCTTTGAAGTTTTTCTAATTTGATTGTAAAATCACTTGGCTCTTATTTTGTAGCATGAAGCTTGAGAGAGAGAGAAAATGGAGGAGAGGGAGAAGATTTCAAGCTTACTTTCCTCCTTTAATGTCGTCAACTATTTGTAAATGAAGAGAAGGGTTTTCCCTTTCTAATTATAAAAATGCCACTCATTTAATGTATCACAAATTATTTTTGTCAAATCCTAATCGTTAGTATTTTTCATGTACAAATTTGTTCTTTTCTTTGTTCGAGGATTTTATACCAAATTAACTAGAAATTTTCACTTTTAATTATAAGATTTTTCTCTAAATGTATTATTTTCTAGTTGGGAGTTATGCTATTTAGCATGGGGTTTACATGAACAAAAATGCAAATTTTGTCAATAACGTTACATTTATGGAGCAACTCACTTGATTAATTGCTCTACTAATTATCATTTACATGAAAGGGGGATGAATGCTATAGGAAATTGATGCATTATGGTGAATATTATTGAAAACAATATTTTTTTTATGAGAGAAAGAGTCTAGTTCAAATTCTGTAACTCAAAATACAAGTTTCTCCCTATGTTTAATTTTTGTTTTTCTATATTGAAAGAAAGTTAGTGCTTTAGAATTGATAAGGTGTACTTATATTTTATCCATTCAATGCTAAGTGCAATTCTTTTTATAATTTAGGGACTTTCCCCCTTTAGAATTCATTTTTTTTCTTGAATATTGACATAAGGAACTTTCTTCAATATTTTTAGCATAATAATATTTATTGTATTATTTTATTAATGGTTAATATTTTTAGGTTTTGAGAAGTTTAAGAAGAGTCTAAGATATAATTTAGTAAATCAAGCTTAACTTTTAATCCTTTTTTTGGACTAAGCTAAATTTTTTACATAAGGCTCCAAAAGCCCTATTTCATATTGGATTAAACTTTTATGATGATTGGGGATCGGGAAGGCCTTAAATAAAGCTTGGAAATTACTGTGCGGGATTGTCTTTATTTACCTTGTATTATTTGGATTCTTTTCCTATTTAGATTAGGACTTTTAGTTTAATTAATATTTTTTATTTAGGAATTATAATGCTAGATGATTTTTATTAGTTAGGTAAGTTTTAATTAGAAATCATTTTCTATACAAGATTTTAAGTCTATAACTAATATAAATATCATCTAGCATAAAATATCATAGATTTTTTTTCTAATTTTTCTATAATGTTAAGGCTATAACTAGGGGTGATCATTTTCGGTTCGGTCTGGTTTTTACCTATAAAAATAATCAAACTAAAATTTTGTAAAATACAAAAAATAAAACCAAAACCGAACTGAAACCAATTCCAACCGACCAGTTTTTGTTCGGTTTGGTTCGGTTATGTTATATTAAAAACCAAAAACTATATTGTTTTTTTTTTTTTGCTTTCTAATGGGTTTTATGACTGGTTTGAGTTTGGTTTGGTTTTTTTGGTATGGTTATTTTATATTTTTTTTTAACTAAATCAGTTTGGTTCAATTGAGGTTTTTTGGTTTTAGGTTTATGAAACCGAAACCAAACTAAATATTTTTTTAATATCCTAATCAATTTAATTAGTTTTTTTTTATGGTTCGATTTTTTAGTTATTATTTTTCAGTTTTCTCGGTTTAATTGATTTTACAACCTGTAACTTTAGAGCTTGGGAGCCTTAATTTTTATCACACTATATGTTATATTAGTTGGTATCAGAGTAGTATATTTGATGGACAGAGACAGTATCAACTCATTCTATGACGAGGTTGTCTAGGATGTTGTGCGGGTTAAGGAGGTGGCGATGACTCAAAGAATGGATTGTTTTGAGCTGACTCAAAGAATGGATTGTTTTGAGCAAACTCAGGAATAGAAAATGAGTTATTTGAAATAAGCCATAATTCTAACTCAGTTAATGGGTGATGCAAACAAGGATCGTGAAGAGAAGAGAAATTTGTCTAGAGACTTACCTCAAGGTTGTCTGAACCCCAGACCTATTCCTGAATTCGATGTGATTCCTTTCTATTATGGAAAATTTTTTAAGATACTATTTCTTAACTAGTACACAAAGTTGAGCTTGCTTTTATTTCAACAAAATTTCTTGTTATAAAAAATATGGCTTGTCATACACAAACTTTCTTACGATGCTAAAGAATGTTGGTCTAAAGTTCTAGAATATAGAACTCGTATGTGTATGCCTTTAACTCCTTCATGGAAAGATTTGAGACAAGGATTAATTTTAAAGTTTGTATAAGATGATTACAAAAAGATTACATTGGATAGATAAGAAAATAGATTTTTCTTATCTGCCTTGTGTTCAACATTCTCGAATAGCAAGGAAGAAAAATATAGAAGAGGTGTCATATTTTTAAAGTAGTCAGTTTCAACATCACAACAGTAGCAACAACAACACTGCAAATAATACTTTACTTGTCAATGTTTTTCATCGGTTAATAGTGAAGAAAAAAAATCAAGAAAGCTCTCAAATTAGTAACTTATAGTGATTATAAAAATCTTGCAAACAAGGACATGGAAGACATGATAATTTCTTACAATTCTTCAGATATATGATGAATGATTATCTTAAAGTTTCTTTATATACAAAGGTTGAAGTATTGAAAGTCATAAATAACAAGGTGGTCAGGTTTTAAATAAAAGAATGTGTGAAGGAACTACAAGTGGACATTATAGGAATGAAAAGCATAACATTAAATATAAATTTTTCTTTAGCATGCACGTATTATAAATTAAATTTTAAATTTCACATGTTAAAGACATGCTACTTCATGTATATATTAGCTAGAATACTATATTTGAAATATTTATACCTTTAGAGTTCAATTCTTGACAAATAATATGAGGGCGAGTTTGTTAGAAGTAGAGGGGACTTAAATGGGTCACTTTCTTTAATATTCTTGGCATAATAATATTTATTGTGTTATTTCATTAATGATTAAGATTTTTAGATTTTAAAAAGCTTAAAAAGAGTTCAAGATGCAGTTTTGTAAATCAAGCATAAATTTTAATCTGATCATTAGATCGAGATAAAATTATGACAAAGATTATGAAGGCCCTATTTTCTATTGGGTTAAGATTTCATGATGATCGGAGATCGAAAAAACCTTCAAATAAAGCTCATATAATCTACTATTTGAGACTATCTTTATTTACCTTATTGTATTTGTATTCTTTTTCCTATTTAAATTAGAACTTTTAGTTTAATTAGTATTTTACTATTTAGAAATTCTAATGCTAGATAAATTTGATTAGTCAGGAAGATTTTAATAGGAAATCATTTCCTACAAAGAATTTTAGGTCTAAAACTAATATAAATAAGAATGTTTTGTTTACTTTGAAAACTTTCATAGTATTATTCAACTAATATAAATAGGAATGTTTTGTTTATTTTGAGAACTTTCACACTATTATTCAAGCTTTTATTAAATCTCTATGTTTTTTTTTCTAATTCTTCTACCGTTTTAGGGCTATAACTTTAGCATTTGAGAACCCTAGTTTTTATCCATGCTATATGTTGTGTTAAATACTAAAGCCATAGAGCACAAAGCAAGGATATTTATTTTGCTCCATTTTAACTTACACCTCATACCATTTCAAAAAACAAAACAAAATGGAATAACAAATTTTATCTCGCTTAAGATCTTGAGTAATTTCTTGTCTAAATTTTGACCTAGATGTTTCAGGTTTGTTCATTCCATTTCGGATACTAATGACAATCACAATTTACATCTATATGCATATGACATGATTGATCATTTTACGATCTTCTTCATTTCCATAATCACCATCTTCATTTTCCTCACCTTCTTCTTCTTCAACCATTTCTTGTATAATGTGTTTCGGTTACTAAAAGAAGTTTCTAAAGTTTGCATTTTATTAGTGGTTTTCTCTTGAGATTGGTGAATTGTTAGCGAGAGATTCGAGCTTTCATGACATGTTGAAGTGATTTTCTTGATTATTTTCAGGAATTGGGTCCTTATCGAGTTCGTATTTTGTAGGTAATGTGTGTTCATTTTGGGTTTTGATTTCTACCATTAATTTTATTAGGTAATGTGTGTTCATTTTTTTTATAATGATTTTTAAGGTTGTTGAAGATACTAGAAAGTATGTTACCAATAGTAGTTGCAATTTAAGAGAGATAGAAAAAAGAAGGTTTATTTATTAGCTTCTATTCTATAGGTAAATTTCAATTTGTAACCCTAAATGTTAGTACTTTGTCAATTACACATTTATACTTCCAGTTTAATCAATTAAACACCTATTATAGTTTTATTGATTAATTATGGTAAAATTTGATAAAAGGTTGGCTCTTTTATAGTTTTTCTTTTCCTCTATTTTATTTTATCATTTAATTCGAGCTTAATGGAAATAATCATCTATTAGAATGTTTAGTTGATGACTTTTCATACATATCATCACAAAATTATTTATTTCTATGTTAATAATGGAGATGATATTTGATTTATACTTTTTTCGTATCCCACTTTAAAGACGCATGTGGATACACAATCACGATGTCATCCCGTCCTCCTATCATAGATGTGTCAAATTCTCATTCCAGGAAGGAAGAACCATAGTGAGAACAGAGAAAAACATACCCAACCCCCGAGTACCAATTTTATGGACATGTTCCCATTAGAGAAGCAAACAGTAAACCCATGCGAATCAAAGAGGTCTTAAATGACCTAGAGAACCACTCCCGAGTGAACATTCTCGAGGATGGCAAAAAATGTGACGATCCGGGTACACACTTGGAACAAGTTACTTTTTTAATATTTAGATATTTTATTTGTGTTGAATTATTTTAAGTTAAAATTTTATATGGTCTTGACTTTTGAAAGTTATAAATTTTAAAATTATATTTAGATAGATGATATTGTGTTTGTACTATATAATTTGAAGTTAATTAATTTTTAGATTTAAATTGAAATTATATATATTTCTAAAATAAAATGCCAAAAAAATTTGAAATTAAAATTTATTATTGTAATAAGAAAAACAAAATATCATTAAAACAAAATTGACAACTTTACCACAAAGTTACTGTCTGCAATGCAACCAATTTTACGACAAAGTTACTTGTGCAATGCAACCATGTAACACAGACAATAGAACTCGAAACTTTACCTTGCAACATATAGGGCTATTAATTGAGATTTTGACTTTACTGCTGGAAGTTTATGTATAGGTGTTCAGTTTAGAAAAGAGTGGTTAGAACTGTAGTCTGTATTTCCATGTCAGTAGTGTTCTTTGATTTTTGTTATGATGGCAATCAACATGCTTAATTATATAAGGCGCTGATAGAATCCAAATCACCGTCACTATTTTTTTCATGCCACGTGTCACACATGCATGAAAGCCTTTTATTTATAACGTACTGAAAATTAAAATGGCTGTCATTTTCTTTGTTTCCTTCTTTTTTTGATCGTGACTTTGTTTCCTTCTTTATTACAACTGTTCAACAACTTTTGCTCCTTTTTTGTTTTTTTGCCTTTCTCGTTTTTTAAGAAAAAATAAAGGTTAACTGAACATGAGAACGGACATATTACTAGGTAAATTTGATTTTTTTTAACCTCTCTTATGCTAAAAATAAAAAATAAACGTAAAACATACACGCAATTTAACAGATTCGCTGTACATGCCACTCAACTCCAGAGTCCAGAGGACTGAACGGAACACAGAGGCAAGTGCTAGTACAGCAATTTATGGCTAATCAATGACTCAACCATCTATCTTGATTGGAGTTATTTAGATGGGCTCTACTTCCGCCCACTCCTCACTAGTCACTCCTCCATTTCATCTTCCTAATAAATGTATATAAATAAATCCACACTTGTCCTCTTAGAAAACTAATTCACCTTATTTACCATAGAAGAAAAGGCGAGTTTCATTTCACTCTACCTATAAAAGAAACACCTATTACCATTAACTACTGACATTTATTGGGTGAGAATCCCATGCGGTTATTTGCCAGGTCAAATGTGACACGTGTCCCCTGCTGCTGTACATTCCCGATTATAGACAGAGACGACGTCGTTGGAGCAAATGCAAAGCAGTAAGTCCCAGCAGAATCCACAGGGATCAAATAATTGGCGGCCGGCAAATTCCAGGACTTCCCATCTGCGAAGTGAAACGACACCGTTGGGACTCTTACACTTGCCTGTCCAGACAGATCATAACACGTGTCAAACAATGCAACAGCACTAGTGAGTTTCAAATTCTGAGTCATCCTCACGAATGCATCACGCAGAGGATTGTAAGCCTGAGTCTGCAACCGAGTTATTGCTGTTCCACAGTCAACGATTATCCCACCATTCCCTGACTCGTCCAATCGAAATGCTGACTCAGGTATCGACACCATCTGCCCACCGACACTCATTCCACTGAGACCCACATAGTAAAAAGTATCAATCTTCCGGTTCTTCATCAAAGGAGCAGTGACTGAATCAACGCCGAGTTGAACCGAGTTAAAGTCCAAAGTCGACGACCCAGCCGAGTCACGATTCACTAAACAATAAGAAAACGACGTCGCTTTAAGCTGGTTTGTTAACGAAAGCGGGCCACCACCAAGACCTAATAAACCAGCAGCACCTACAAACAACCCTTCATTATCATGACCACAGCCTAAAGCAACGTTTTTAACACTCCCAGAATTCCCAAACGACACCGATTCAGTAGCAAAATCACCGAAAGTATACGACCCGTCGCCGTAGTTAACCTGATAAAGACACTGCCCACTTCTACAGCTCGACATTTCTAAAGAGCTACACTGTTGAGATTGACAAGTGACAGGAGCGTAAGTAGAGGACGCCGTTGGATCAAAGATTGGATCTGTTTGCTGGTAACAGTCTGTACAGGGTTGACATTGTAGCCAGTTAATGTCACTGCCTGTGTCCAAAACCATGTAAAACTGTCTTGCTGGGTTACCGACACCAACTCGAGTGAAGTACTCACCGCTTCCTTGGCTTGTACCTGAAGTGACTGGAGTGGATAAGTCCTCGGGTTTGATCTCGGTTTCTAAGGGTTTGAGGTCGGATTTGGAGATGTCTTCGAGGGCGAGTTGGAGTCTGGCTGTGAGTGAGTTGAATCGGACTGTGTCACGGTGGAGTCGAGAGAGGACTAAGGATTTGTAGTCTTTGTGGTGGATTTTGTAGATGGTTTCGCGGGGGTGGAGTTCGAGGGAGAAAGAGAGTGAAGAGTTGGAGAAAGATGGGGTGGATGTCGTGATTGTTGTGTGAGTGGAGGGTTTTTGTGTTTGTAGATCAAAGGAGAGGATGTTATGGGCTTGTTGAAGAGAAGATGTGACATCAAGGATTGTTGTCGTTGTTGTTGTAGTGGCATCTGGTAAATCACGAGGTAAAGTGGAGGTGAAGAAGAGAAAAATGAGAGTGAAGAATAGAAGGAATGCCTTTGAAGCTGGTTCTGACATTTTTGTTGCAGAATTTGGAGGGTTTAGAATGGAAGCGGAAGTTTCGCTTTTTATTGAAAAAAAAGTGGAAAGAGGTGGTAGTAATGTGAATAAAAGATGGCCTCACGTCATCAAGATAAGAAAAGAGGGTTTCAAGGCGTTAATAACGATGTCTAAGTGGGACAAAGCTCACCTTGCAAACTTGCTGACAAGCAGCCATGGTTGACAGCATGTGAATCCACGCGCCATGGCCACAAGAGAGGTGCTTTATTGCCATTACCATCGCGCAGAATGGAAATATTACTGCATGGATAGCCGGTGAAAGGGTAAATTGGAAATATTACTCATGGGTAGCTGGTGAGTGGTGAAAATTTTAAGGTAAGAATGGAATAATTTGAGATATTTTATTAATTATTTTTAAATTATTTTTTAAAAGATAAATATAAAAAAAGAGAAATAAAATTTGTTATCATGAAAAAATAATAAGAATATTTTTAACTAGTATTTTTCTTTTTTATTTGTAATTATTTTTTTAAAATAAACTTATAAAATAACTAATAAGATGCCATTAGTTATTTTTCAAACTTCATAAAATTTTTTAATTTTAAGTTATACTGCAATAACAAAATTTTTAGCATAAACTTTTTTTTTATATCAATGTGGATAACTTTTTGATAATTAAACATATCTTATTTAACTTTTTATATAACTTGAATTTTAAATTAAATTAAGATATTTTCTTTCCTTGATATAATTGATCTAAGAAGTTTAAAAATAACTTGAATGATTTGTATTATGATTTAACTTTAAATAAAAATTTCAAGATAAAATTATTTTTAAAAATATTAATGAGGTGACGTATTTAATCAATCTAAGTTTGGTGGCCTAACCTTCAACCTAAGTCATGAATTGCACTATGTTAAAATATTTAGTTTCATTATTTTTATGTAATTATATGATAATAAAAATACTCGCTCGAAAAATTGAGCATTGTTTCAACGTTAGGATGTTTGTTTAAAATTGTGATAACCCTAAAAAAATAAAATAAAACAAATCATAAAGTTCAATTATAACTCAACCTAAGTTAACTAACCAAATACATTGTTCGGGTAATGTATTCCACTATGTTTAATGATTGAGTTCCTTTTAAAACTATTTATTTACCTCAATGAAAAAAAAATTGCTCGTAAAATTGAACATTAATAAATAAAGACTCAATTTTAAAGGATGGAATTGCTGAAAAAATAAGAAAAAAAATCCATATTTATAAGCTCATATTGGCCTATCGAGCCAACCTAGGATCTAGTCGATTTAGAGCTTGAACAAGTCTGGGTTGAAGAAAAATTAAGAAAGAAGTTGACCTGGAGCTTGAACTCATTAAAACCCAAGCAAAATACCTATTGGTGTTTTTTTGTAAAAAAAAGGTTTTTTTTCAAAACGACTTCATTTTAATGTTTTTTATTAAAAAAAAATAGGTGAACTTAAGATGATCCTTCTCCGATCTAGAACTCGAACCTTGTCCTGGATCAACCCCTTAGACGGGTTTAATATCTCTAGAAAAATCAAAAGAAAAAAATAAAAATAAAACAAGGCAAGGTGCATGTGTCTACTTATAATATATATATATATATATATAGTTAATAAAAAAAGAAGGATAAAGGTAAAAAAATATCAAAATAAAACTCTTATCGTCGAATAAAACTTGTTGACATTAAAAATAACGAGTTTCGTCGCAGAAAAGTGCATGTTTGTCAACTAAGATCTCTACTCATTATAATTTGACGACTATCTCTCTCTTTTCTCAACTAAGGGACTGAAATACAAGAAAAATAAAATTTTGGATCAATCCATTTAATCTCCAAACTTAAGGAAACAAAAAACCAAAAAAGAAATTCATGGAAAAGGTGGTGCATAATTTTTTTTTAAAAGGACCTCTTAATTGTTTTGTGACACAATTTCAGTCTCCTCATTTTTAATTTTTCACAAACAATAAAAATTGGATTATTCTTTATGAAATTGAGCGCCAAGACAATTGTGAGATTTTTTTTTAGATTAAGATAACTACATAAAAAGCAGACCAAAACAAATCATTAACTTTAAATTCCAATCAACACAATATTGAAGGATCTAATTGAAAAGAAAAAAATTGATGATTGAAGGAAAAAAAAAGAAGAAAGAAGACCAGGGTTGACACTGATTTAAGAAAAAAACAAAAAGCCTACTATTGTTCATTGTTTTCAATTTTGGTCCCCTCATCTTTAATTCTTTGCAAACAACCAAATTGATCTATGTTTTGTGAAATCAAACACTGACATGATGCCGAGAATGTTTTAAAAAACTACAATAAACACATCAAAGACAAATAAAATTAAATCATCAAACCAAAATTTCAATCTATACAACATTAAAGGATAAATCTAGAAAAAAAACAATTTGGTGATCAAAGTGGAAAAAAAAAAAGATACAAAAAGCAAACATTATGCTAATCGACAATATTTTGCCTCATAAGCCATAATGTTTTATTAATGGCTATTATTTTAATTTTAATTTATAACCTTCTTTTCTCTAGCTATTCTATGAAAATAACCCAGTATTTTCATTACCTTCTTGCACTCGAGTGACATTTTTGTCCGAGGATTGAGGAAAGACTCATTAGCACCATATATATTTTCAGGATAAAAGAGAACTTTTTTTTCATTTTCATTAGCTAGGAGAATTCAATATCACAGAGGCCTGTTGAGATTCCAGATTAGCCCTTATTTGCTTGACCTTTTAGAGATACCCTCGTAAAATCTCGATTTTGTGTTTAATATTAACCTTATAAGATATGTGGTTGGTTTTTTTAGTTGCTAATATCAACGTGTGGAATAAGTAAGTATTTGATTAAAAATCAAATTAATTATACAAGTTTCATTTTTAAACACAAACTCTCACACAAAGATAAGTTAAAAATAATGTGCGGGCAATTGAAGTCCATGAACGTATAATCCATATGTGATAGCAAAATCAATATATAATATACTAGTTTTCTTTTTAATGGAAGGATGAGATTAATCATGCTTTTAGTCAATAATATCTGAAAATAGAAAAACATTACTCTATTTTTTCTATAATTTTATAGTTTTTAAACTCAATTCAGAAGTTGATTCAGGATAAGTTTTAGATTACGATTTAAGTGAGTTAACTCGGATAATAAAAATAATGTTATTTTAAAAAAAATTAAAAAAAAATTAATGTTTTTTTTGTTCTTAACCGTGTCATAGGTCAACCCGAGTTTTTGACCAAGTCATACCAAGTTAATTATCTATTTATTTTTATTGAATCTCAGCCTGACCTAGATCCTAGGTCACTCAGATCATAGATCAATCCACTAGAACGGGTAAAGTTTTAAAACAATTTATAATTTAGTCATATTTTCACTTTGTTTCCATTCTTTTAAAAATTATATTATATATTTAAGGTCAAAACAAATATAACTCTTTACATCTTTACTAAAAATAAGTTAATAAGATAATTTAAATTAAGAAAAATCATCCTATTTATTCTATAGTTTAGTTGTTTTTATGTTTATCCTTTATGTTTTAAAAAATTATAATTTATATTCTAAAATTTTGTATTCCGTGATAATAATTTATATCTTAAACTATTTTATTGTTTAATTTATTTTACTATGAAAAATAATATAAACAATAATTTTTTAAAAGATAGAGGGTAAGTAAAAAAAAAAAAAACTACACTATAAGTTAATATTATATTGTCTGAAGAGTCCTTGAATCTTAAAATTATAAAATGCGTCTCTTTCTCTCATATTATTTCCTCTCCTATCCTAGCTATCTAACTCATCTTCTCCTCCACAAAGATACATAGATATGAGATCAAATTTAATTCATCGTAGACAGTGATGTGATAGGCATTAGTTGGTAACATAAAAAAACTTCTTGTCAATTAATGGGAAGAATTGCGGAAATTGTTAAGAGGCCGCTGAGGGTAAGGGATCCAGTAAGCTCATATTCCAAGGCACAAAGGAATGGGTTTTTCATATCTTCTTTGCCAAGAGAGAGGTAGCTAAGGGAGAGGCCGTTAAGGGTTCCTTTAATGGCAATGGGAGAACATACCTTTTTTAATGAACCAAAAGTGCAAGCGCGAAGTACTGTTAATGAAGAAAATATCTATGAAGCTCTGAAGCTAGTAATCCCAGGTGGCAAAGAGAAAGCAAAAACGATGGGTGGTGGGAAAGAAAATAAATGGGAATGGAATCCCAAGAGATTTAATTAATTAAAAAGAAAAAAGATTACGGGATAATAGCCCGATAATCACGGTAAAGATGCAAGGGCAAGTATTGCATAACAACACAGATTTGGATTCACTAGCAATCACAATGACAAGCAAGTGGTGGTAATCCAGGGGTCATTTCTCTTTCGTGAATTAAGTCAAGCTAAAAGCCTATATGTTGGGGCAGATAAATGGGGCTGTTGAGATAAACAGTAATGGTGAAAGGTGAAATAGAGGTGGTGTCCTTTTTGTGGTCAGCTGTTGTGAATTCAACCTTTTAATTTCTCTTGCTGGAGCTATAGTTATTTGAAGATGAATTTTAAGTAGATATTGGAATTGGACTGTGAATAGTTAATTTTAGTTATTCATGTGATATTATATATATGAGGATAAATTTATTTTTTATTTAAATTTAAAAATTAAATTGATCTAAAATATAAATTATAATTTTTTAAAGAGTAGAAATAAGATGAAAAAATAACTAAATTATAGGAGACTAAGAATAATTTTTTCAAAATAATATTATTTTCAAGGAAATAATTATTGTTGATTTTGGTTTGGATAGAGATGCTAAGGGAGCTGAATTATAGATGGTCAGGAGTGGAGGTGGCCTCCTACTAGATCTCCTGAGTGAATTGAGCTTGCTAGATGTACCCTAGTTTCTTTTCTTCTAGCTGATAAGAGGTGTGATATTATTTGCTGGAAGAATGCTCATACATGTATTTTCTCTATTTGTTATGCTTGGAATGCTCTTCGCACTTTTCTAAGCAAAATAAAGTGGTGGAAACTTGTATGGCATAAACATGTCTTATTAATAATTTATTTTGTGTTGCACTTTCTTTAGCACATTTGGTATGACCTTTGCTCTAAACGTCTCATTCCTTTCAATCATCATCCTTGGGCTAGTACACTTATATGGATTTATATCTTGGGTAGAGGTAGCTCGCTTCAGTCTTTGGTTATTATTATAATGTTAGCTATTGCAGTATACTATATTTGGAGGGAGAGGAAAGTTAGGCTACATGGAAAGGCTGATACGGTTCAGCCTTGTAATACGATCCAAGTAAGGTCAGATTCGAATTTTGGCGTAAAAAGCGCAACAGTCCAGGTTTACAGCACTAGTAATAATTTTCAATTCGACCGTTGAATCGGCCTAAAATGTTATGTGGACTCTCTAGACATGTTGTCCTACTATGAGTTAAAATTGCAAGTCAATCGCAGTTCGGGAAGGCACCACAATACTGGTTAATAGAGGCTGTATGAATTTTGTTATTTACTTCCATTTGACTTGTAGACTTCCTATTTAGTTAGGATTATTTTCCTGCAAGGATGTGGCAGCTGGTTTTGGGAATTTCCTAATTCCACAAGAATCTTTAATGAGCTGCAATATATTCTTCAGTTCTTGAACGAACTGAATCTGACTTATCGAAGATTAACTGGCTTCGTGGCGTCATTCTACTCAATCCAATAGTGTTGGTGCCTTGGGGTAGGTTTCCATTGTGTCACACTTGATGCGAACCTCATGATCACGTGGTCACGCAACCCACACGCAAAGACACCAATTCCCGGAAAGCCAAGTAAATCAGGTTTGATAGGAGTGACATAAAGATAACTTGTACCTAGGCACCAACACTATTGGAAACGAAAACCCCCGCCCAATAAATATTGATTCGCGAACGAGAAGTATAAGGATTACGCCACGAAGCCAGCTGTTCTTCGATAAGTCGTTTTCATTATTTAGAGAACCATGGAAGGGAGATTATCGCACCAACACACAACAAGTGCAGCAAAGAAGTTTATTGATCTGAAAATTGTGTAACCTTACATGTTTGGTTATGCCTTTATTTATACTGATTCAAGACTTAAAGAAACCCTAATGGACCCCCCTTAGGTGGCCTTATATAAAGCCCACTTACAATTGACCCAAATAAGTAATAATAATCCAAAAACTAAGAAGAAAATAATAAAAATCCGAAAATTACCATCCTAAATATGTTAGAATCAGATTTGTCACCCTTAAGAAGTCCTACATAAACTAGGAAAAATCTTATTTAAAAAATTTGTGTTGCTGCCCCCTTTCGTTTGATGTCCTTAATTAGCTTGGATTTCCTTGTTTAACTTGGACAAATAAGAAAACAAATTTCCTCCTTTGTTGCTGATTTAATTACTTTCCTTTCTATGTTAGGAAAGGCATTAAATAGTTCTCCCCTTTTTAGGAATAAGATATGGCCAACTTCCATACTTAATTAGAAGAATAAATTGCTGACTTTTTATCCTTGTAGCTGATTGTGCATAAAAAGTATCATTAAGTCTTTTATTTTACATATGTATTTATTGTTTTTATTTGGGTTTTTTTTATAATAATTGATGTGCTTTTTAGTTATGAAGTTTCTTTTAATGTTTCGATAGGTTTTTGGAGCTTAAATGAATTATTTCAGAAAATTCAACGTCGGAATTCGGAACAAAGAATTGAAGAGAAATTAGTGGAAGATTGAAGCAAATCTTGGTTCAAATAAGTGCTCCAAATTTGCCCCAAAAATCAATTCTATTCCAATTCTAGAAAAGAATATCATATGATCTATTTCAAGCCCAAACTTGCCTTATATTGTGTGCAAACTTCAACTATCAAACACTCAAGGTTTCAATGTTAATCTCAGCCCAAATAATAGGTACATTTGTATCCTTATTTGATGCTTAAATTCAGCCCCAAATCAGCCCCAAATTCAGCCTCAAATCAGCCCAAGCACAATCACATGGATGGAAAGCTGGAGGGGACATTGTCACATTATTTTGGGTCAAAAAGAAGAAAGAGACAGCTCACAAAGGAGGAAGAAAAACGTGCACCAAAGTGTTCTCCAAGCTGTCCTGATTTGATTTTCCAGAGCACCTTTCGGTGTTATGTCCATAACTTTTGACTCAGATGTCCAAATGAGCTGTTCTTTAATGATCTGGAAAGATAACAAAATGGCCTATAAATATGTCTCTAATAGAGGAGGCTTCTAGGAGGGTCGAATTGCTGTCCAAAGTTAGAGTCAGATTTATGTCCGAATTTTTACTGAAATTGTGTTGTGTTCTTCTTTGTAGATTTTGATTTTTTAGTCTGTAAAACTTATTATTTCAGTGTGATTCAAGTTATTTCATGTTGATAGAAGTGTTCTTATATATAATCATGGTTGGCTAATCTCTTTCTTGGATCCAAATCAAGGATGATGGTGGTTGAGGTGAGTTTTTTAAGATATGAATGAATCTTATTGTCTATCTTTTCATTTTCTTAATGAATGTTTTATTATTGTAAAGAAATTTTAGAAATCATTTAGGTAATGTTATAATCTTGAATTTTTATGCACAAACCTTAGTTTTGGTATAGAGATTGCTTGATTCAATGTCTTACTTAATATGAAAATACTTGTTCATTCTTAAGCAATAATCAATCTTCATCTTTTTAAACTTCATTATAATATCTTCCGATCTAATATCATCATCGGAAAAGTTTCAATTTTCTTGCTAGTTCCAGAGTGGTTTGTCGTAGCTTGATCTCCTTTGTTCACCGTTGGATCGTTACCATATTTGAGTATGTTGTTCTTCGGAACCTACTCTACGTCTTGACCGAACGGATTTTTGTTACAATCAGTGTGCTGGGAGATATTGGCCTCGTAATTCTGTTATTTCTGAGCTTAGGTTGCTTCTTGGACTCAGTTTATCTTATTAGAATTTTGCTCTCTCTAATATTTGTATGCTACCATAATGTCTCTATGTTCTTCTGTGGAAAATGTTCCAATGGTTAGCTCTCACATTGAACAACATAATCAAGTTAAGTCTGGACATACATTAAGATTAGAACTGCAAGATATGTTGAATAGCCATGGGATGAGGATTTCTCAGTTTCAAGATGATTCTGATGCTAGTATAGAGAAACACTCTACTGCCCAAGCTTCTAATGTTGTTCCAGAAATGAACCATGTGTTGGGTTCTAAAGTTGATGAGGTGAAGGTAGGGTCTCATCAACAAGAACAACTAAAACCTAGACCCAAATTGAATTTTTTAAATGCTTTGAAGGGTTCTGGTGTTGATGACAATGAGGGTAGCAAGACCCTTGGCATTAGTTCAGTCCGTAATCTGCACTTTGCTCCCCCTACTATGACTGATGGTCGTGTGACAGTAGCTCCTCCTATTGATGTGTTTGAAGATGGCTGTGAATTTTGGAAATCCACCCTAGTTGGTCATTTTGTGGGGCAGAAATTACCGTATCCCGTGGTTAATTCTATTGCCAAAAGAATATGGAGCTCCTACGGTCTATCAGAAGTTTTGTCTTCGGATAATGGCTTCTTCATCTTCACCTTTGATTCGGTTGATCATGCCATTAATGTGCTGGAAAGAGCCCCATGGCACATGGCAAACAGGCCTTTGGTGCTTAAACGTTGGCAACCGAACATGCAATTTTTGAAAGATGATTTGGCAAGAGTTCCGGTATGGGTTAAGCTGTATAATGTCCCTCTCGAGTATTGGACTATTAAGGGGCTGAGCTGTGTAGCGAGTGCTATTGGAGTCCCCCTTCATGCGGATCATACGACATTGTTGCGTAAAAGGCTTAGTTACGCAAGAGTTTGCGTTGAGATAGATGCTTCGAAGACGTTGGTTAAGGAATATGATCTTCGCTGTCCAAATGGGTTATTCATAACAATTTCAGCTGAATACGAATGGATACCGTCGAAGTGCAGTAATTGCAATGTCTTTGGACACACCACAGCGCTATGTGCTACTAATAACATTGATAATCTTAAAGTGGTGGCAGAGGGTAAGAGGAATCTAGGAGCTATGAACTCTAAATCTGCGGATAACAAGCCGAATCAGTTTCAGTGGCAGGTAGTTGGTAAACGAAACAAGGGTTCTGTGAGTGGGGAGAATGCTCCCTTGGCATCTAAAGTGGGTAATTGTGATGAGAATGGTTGTTCAACATCTGGTATACATATGCCTGATTGTAATATGAATGATCATGCGGCATCAGATGTGTGCAATGCTGGTTGTCATGAAGATGAAAATCCTTCCTCTCCTCTTGTCTTGAAGAGTTTACGAGAAGACATGAAACAGGAGCAAGGGGCTGCAAGTACTGCTTTAGATCAAGATATGGACGCAATGGGAGGTGATAAAGATGGGGAACCAACCGATATCATGACAACCCCTCAAACCCTGAATTCCACCGAAAGGGACACTGTTAATCAGTTAGCTATTAAGGCTAGAGACTCTCTAGAGAAAAAGCAAAGGGGTTCAAAAGCCTCTTCAAAGAAGAATCAGAAATCTGGCTTCTATCCAGGAGGCACGTCAAGGTAATCTTTGTGTTGTTGTTTGTACTCCTCTCTATTTTCCTATGATTATTGGATGTTGGAATATTAGAGGTTTGAATGATCCTATAAAGCATTCAGAATTGCGTAGACTCATCCATCAAGAGAGGATAGCTTTTTTTGGTTTGGTTGAAACTCGAGTTAAAGACAAGAATAAAGATAATGTTTCTAAACTTCTTCTGCGTTCTTGGTCATTCTTGTATAATTATGATTTCTCTTATCGTGGTTGTATTTGGGTTTGTTGGAATGCTGATACGGTGAAGGTGGATGTTGTTGGAATGTCAGACCAGGCTATACATGTTTCTGTCACTATATTAGCTACCAAAATCAGTTTCAATACTTCAATTATTTATGGAGACAACAATGCTTCCTTACGTGAGGCATTATGGGCTGATATAGTGAGTCGTAGTGATGGATGGGAGTCAACCCCGTGGATTCTTATGGGTGACTTTAATGCTATCCGCAACCAGTCGGACAGGTTAGGAGGGTCTACTACGTGGGCTGGTACCATGGATAGATTGGATACATGTATTCGAGAAGCGAAAGTAGATGATCTTCGGTATTCAGGAATGCATTATACTTGGTCGAACCAATGTCCTGAGAATCTGATCATGCGGAAACTAGATAGAGTACTTGTTAATGAGAAGTGGAATCTGAACTTTCCATTATCGGAAGCGAGATTTTTGCCTTCGGGTATGTCAGACCATTCTCCTATGGTGGTAAAGGTTATTGGCAATGATCAGAACATAAAGAAACCATTCAGATTCTTCGATATGTGGATGGATCATGACGAGTTCATGCCCTTGGTGAAGAAGGTATGGGATCAGAATTCGGGGGGTTGTCCAATGTATCAGCTGTGTTGCAAATTAAGAAAGCTAAAGCAGGAATTGAAACTTTTCAATATGGCTCACTTCTCTAACATTTCAGATAGAGTTAAAGATGCAAAAAACGAAATGGATAAGGCTCAACAGGCTCTGCATACAGCGCATGAGAATCCAATTTTGCGCATGCGAGAAAGGGATGCTGTTCGTCTATACGCTTCTACCGTCAGGGCTGAAGAGAGTTTTTTCAAACAGAAGGCAAGGATACAATGGCTTAGCTTGGGGGATCAGAATACTAGCTACTTTCACAAATCAGTAAATGGAAGACAGAATAGAAATAAGCTTCTATCACTTACAAGGGAGGATGGAGAGGTTGTCGAAGGACACGAGGCAGTCAAATCAGAAGTAATTGCATACTTCCATCGTGTGTTAGGAGTGGATCAGATGCCTAGGGTTCTGAACGAGGAAGTGATGGACTCGGCAATTAACTTGAAACTGTCTTCAACGCAACAGCATCTACTCGCACAAGATGTAACAAGGGAGGAGATTAAGCATGCTATGTTTAGTTTGAAGAACAACAAAGCCCCTGGTCCGGATGGCTTTAACGCAGGTTTCTTCAAAAGAATGTGGCACATAGTTGGGGAAGATGTAATCAACGCTGTTAGATCCTTCTTTCAGACTTGTAGAATGCTTAAAGAAATGAATGCTACATCCATTTCTCTTATTCCTAAAGTTGCTAATCCTACAAGGTTGACTGATTTTCGTCCTATATCTTGCTGCAATACAGTGTACAAATGCATCGCTAAGATTCTAGCTGGGAGAATCAAAGTTGTTTTGCCATCCTTAGTTGGTCCATATCAGACTGCTTTTATCTCAGGACGGCGAATCAGTGATAACATTCTTTTGTCTTAGGAACTAATGAAAGGCTATCATAAATCTACGGGACCTGCTCGTTGTGCTATGAAAGTTGATCTGATGAAGGCTTATGACTCGGTGCGGTGGGATTTCGTTGACGCCATGTTAATAAAAATGGGATTCCCTAGAACAGTCATTGATTGGATCATGGTTTGTGTTACATCATGTCAATTCTCTATCAACGTCAATGGTGAGCTTGCAGGTTACTTTCAAGGGGGAAGAGGGCTGAGACAAGGGGATCCATTGTCGCCATATTTGTTTGTCCTATGTATGGAAATCCTTTCGGGGCTATTCTGCAAGATGAGTGCCAACCAAGAATTCAAGTTCCACTGGAGATGCAAGAAGGACAAAATTTCTCATCTTTGTTTTGCTGACGACTTGATGATTTTTAGCAACGGGGATGTAAAGTCAATTCGTATGATCAGAACGGTGCTCACAAAGTTTCAAGACCTATCAGGTCTGTATCCAAATCCAAACAAAAGTGACATCTTCTTGAGCGGTGTGTTAAATGCTGAGAAGGAGCAAATTATTCATATTCTTGGGTTTAGAGAAGGGGAGCTCCCTATGAAATATTTGGGAGTACCTCTTCTCTCATCCAGACTAAAGGCTGTTTATTGTAAGGGCCTCGTGGATCGAATCACCTCTAAAGTTCGACATTGGACTTGTCGAACACTCTCGTATGCAGGACGGGTACAACTGATTAATTCAGTCTTATTTTCCATACAAGTCTATTGGGCATCTCTCTTTCTCTTACCTGGGCAAGTAATTAAAAATGTGGAGCAAATTATGAAATCCTTTCTTTGGTCAGGTTCAGATATGAGAACTACTGGGGCTAAAGTGGCTTGGGATCAGGTATGTCTTCCAAAAAAGGAGGGGGGGCTAGGAATAAAACGGATAACAGAATGGAACAAGATTGCTTTGTTGAAACACATTTGGAACCTGTGCAATGACTCAGATGGCTCAATATGGTCTACTTGGATCAGATCCAATCTGTTGCGAGGTAGGAATTTCTGGACAATCAAGACACCACATAATTGCTCTTGGGCTTGGGGAAAGATTCTAAAGCTGAGATCCTTAGCATGGCCGAAGATGAAGTACATCATAGGAGATGGAATGACAACCTCTCTATGGTTTGACAATTGGCATCCTCACAGCCCACTCGCGGATTCTTACGGGTAAAGATTCATCTATGATTCAGGTATGGCCAAGAACGCGAAGGTGAATGTGCTAATTCATAACTCAGAATGGAAAACTCCTACCACCCAAGCTATTGGCTGGCACCCCATTATAGAAGCTATTCCTTCCAATTCTAATCCTAAAATGGGGCAAAAGGATGAGATAGTTTGGTTGGATTCACCAAATCACAGATTCTCGATCAAAGTAGCTTGGGAACAACTAAGACGTCATCGTCAGATGGTTGAATGGCATGACATTGTGTGGTTCAAGAATGCTGTTCCAAGACATTCATTTCTTCTATGGATGGCTGTCCAACAGAAACTCACAACTCAAGATAAACTTCATCGGTTTGGTATACATGGTCCCAATAGATGCTCGCTCTGTCTCCGCAACAATGAGGATCACAACCACTTGTTCTTTGAATGCTCCTATACTAAAGCAATCTGGTGGGATGTTTGTGACAGATGCGACATTCCAAGAATGACAAAAGGCTGGGATGAATGGATTCGATGGGCCACTGTCTCTTGGCATGGCAAGAGTTTCGTCAATTTTTCTCGTAAACTGAGTTTTGCAGCTACAGTGTATCATGTATGGCAAGAACGGAATGCAAGGATCTTTGCTGGAATGTCTAGAACTTCGAATTTGGTCTTTAATCAAATCGAATGTATCATTCGTGATAAGCTTGATTTGATGAGGAATGTCGCACCAACAAATGAAAACAAAAGGATCCAACGAGCTTGGAGGGTGAATACCATAGATTCTTAATTTGTTAGTTAGCTGGTTGTATTGGTTTCCCTAACGAATCCAGTGAGGTTTCAGTGTTATGGTCGGTGGCTAGCTTGTAGCCATCTGTTGTTTTATGTTTCTGTTATCATTGTAAATCTGGGGTATGCCCCTTATAATGTTTGTATCTTCTTCTTTTAATACATACGTCAACTTACCAAAAAAAAAAAATAAAAAAAAATAATATCATCATCATTGATATTAGGTTGAGTTATCTTATATATGTTGAAGGAATCACCAATACATCACCATTAAAATTGATTTGGACCAAGACTTATATTTTCTTGTCATTTAAAATCTATTTGCACTTTTTCATCTTTGAAAACAAATCCATCAATCATTTTCAACCAAGTTATTGTTAATTTAATTTCTTTTGAGTTTTTTTTTTTTACCTAGCTTAATTTCTAGATCTAGCTCTCTATGGATATGACCTCGATCTTACTGAGTTAATTGCTACATCGCACACTCTTGCACTTGCGAGTTAAAACAAGCCGATCATAAAAAGCGGTCAAGCAATTTTGGCGCCGTTGCCGGGGAGCTAGCAAGAAAAGGTAACAAATTTATATTTGATTATTGAAAAATAAAAAAATACATATAAATAAAAAATCAAATGGCTGGTTTTACCGCCTAATCAGGTTTGATTCACAACGAATTTTGCGTCAGTATATCAAACCTTATCGTAAATTGATCAAATTTTATATTCTGTCTATTTGGTTTGATATCGCTCTATATCTTAAATTTTAACTCAATTGGACATCATTTACTTTAGGTTCCAGATTCCGACTTAACTTGTCGTCAACGAGTCTGTTTTGCGTCAACTTTTCAAATTCAGATTCTTTTTGTTGTTTTCGTTTCTTGCAGTTTATTTTCATTATATACAACATATCTGGGTGTTGTTTCATTGTTTTTTATATTTTTTTTCTGTTTTTTATTCGAGTCTTCAGTTTCGTTCATATTTCGGATAGACTCGCTTGCTACTCGCGAGACTATCATCGCAGTTTTGTTTTGCTTGTTTTCTAGTTTTTATTGCTTCTTGAGTCATATATATTTGGATTGCGCTACTAAGTTGGTTTTATTTGGTGTTGGTTTCAGTTTCGCAATAACAGCAAGAAGGTGAGACAAGAGGAGTTAGATTGCGAGGATATTAAGAGTGTTTGAGTGAAACACGAGCGATGTGAGGATTTTTTTTCCACTAACCAATTTTTGCAGGTATCATCATGTCAGTTCAAAACAACATACCACTCCCTCCCGATTTAGAACTTCAATTCCAAATGCAAGCCATGGCGAAGATGATGGAAAGCATGAATTTCATGATGGGGAACGTGTGTGACAGGCTTAAGAAGGTGGGAAAACATGGAAACATGGCTGGAACATGTACCCAAAGATGTGAGAAAGGTTGGGGCTGAACCAAAATTAAACAATGGCAGTGGGGCTGAAAGGCCAAGGCGGGCTGATTATGAGGAGGACATTGATGATATTGGTACTGGTGGTTTTAAGGATGAGACCAAAGGCTATCGGGAAGGTTTTCAGCAGCCTAGAAACCAAAGTGATTTCATGTATTTTAATGAGGTGCTATGGCAAAAGAAAAGGCAGATTCAAAAGGAGAGGTGGTATCAAAGGGAGCGAAATAAAGAGATTAATGTTCTAAAAACATAATCCAAGAGTCTATCGCGTATTCTAGGAGAGATGAAGCAAGAACTTGATGTGTTAACAGCAACAATCAATGCCCAGCAAGCTTCAGCAAGAGAGGAGAAAAAAGGCTGCAATGATGATATACAAAATAGAACAACTGCTACTTTCATCCAAAGTTGTTGGCGACGATTGTTGGCAAGAAAAGAACTCCAAAGGCTTCAAAATGAGGCTAAGAAATTGTCCATTCAACTTGTTGGTGATTTGAGGATGAATCATCTTGAAGACAGAGGGAATGATACGATCCAGGAAAGGTCAAATTCGGATTTTGACGTAAAAAGTGCAACTATTCAGTTTTACGGCAACAGTCATAATTCTCAATCCGATAGTTGGATCGGACTGTAATTTTACGTGGAGTCTTCTGACATGTTTTCCTACCTTGTTTTAAAATTTCAGGTCAATCGAAGTTTGGAAAGGTATCGAAACACGGGTTAACAGAGGCTGTATGAATTTTGTTATTTACTTCTTTTTGACTTGTGGACTTTCTATTTGGCTAGGATTCTTTTCCTAAAAGGATGTGGCAGCTTATTTGAGAATCTCCTAATTCTTCAAAGATCTTTAATGGGCTGCAACATAGTTTCCAAGTATGGCAAGGATTCATAATTATTTCAGAATCCTTTTCTTACAAGGATTCCTTATTAATCCTAACTACAAAAAGGAAAGAAGACTTCAGAATAAATTCTACCTTCAGATCAGATTTCCTAGTCTATTTGGGAACTTCTTAATGGTGACAAATCTGATGCTAGCATATTTAGGATATTTATTTCGGATTTCTTATTGTTACTATTATTTTCCTCTTAGTTTAGGGTTTATTTATATTATTTGGGTTTAATTGTAAGTGGACATCATATAAGTCCATATAAGGGGTCCATTAAGGTTTATTTTAGTTTGGAATCACTATAAATAAGGGCAAAAGCAGACATGTAAGGAGACAATTCAGATTAATAAAACTTCTTGTTTGCCGCACTTTGTGTGTGTGTGAGTGTTGGTGAGATAATCTCCCTTCCATGGTTCTCTAAAGAACTGAAAACCAACTTATCGAAGAACAACTGTCTTCGTGGCGTCATTCCTTATACTTCTCGTCCACGAATCCATATTAAAACGGGGTCTCTGTTTCCAATAGTGCTGGTGCCTAGGTACAAGTTATCTTTGTGTCACACTCCTATCAAACCTGATTTACTTGGCTTTCCCGGACTTGGTGTCTTTGCGTGTGGGTTGCGTGACCACGTGATCATGAAGTTTGCATCAACTATTGTAAAGTTTGATGGTAAAACCATCACTCTTGTACCTTTTTCTCCAAAACTAGTGTATGATGATCAAATGAAATTAAAACGGGAATACAAGGATGGGAAGAGTAAAAATTCACGTGAGGACAATGGTGAGAGAAGACCATCAGATTTAGCTAAACCTAAATCATTAATTAAATAGGTTAAGAGTGGAGGTAAAACCCGAGAAGTGTAGAAAGAAAGCTTGTGTGATGATAATAGTGTGGAAAAATTAAATAAATAACCTAATTTTTATGCAAAAGAAGGTCAAATCAGATTTGCATTTTCACTAACAAGTTGATGATCTTACTTGTGTATAAGAAGGTTATTTTAACGTAAACGATCTTAATTTTGTTATTCCTAGTGTGGTTGTTTCTTTGTTGCAGGAGTTTGATGATTTATTCCTTGAAGACATCCCTAGTGGATTATCACCATTAAAGGGAATTGAACATCAGATTAACCTTGTACCCGGAGCTTCGATTCCTAACCGTTCAGCTTATAGAAGCAACCCCGAGGAGACAAAGGAGCTTCAAAGGCAAGTAGATGAGTTAATGATTAAGGGGTATATTAGTGAGAGTATGAGCCCTTATGTTGTACTAGTGTTACTTGTGCCTAAAAAGAATGGAACATGGAGGATATGTGTTGACTGTCGTGTTGTCAATAACATAACGGTAAAGTATCGACATCATATTCCTAGGTTTGATGACATGTTAGATGAGTTACATGGATCATGTATTTTCTTTAAAATTGACTTAATAAGTAGGTACCATCAGATTAAGATGAAAGAAGTGATGAGTGGAAAACTGCATTTAAGACTAAGCATGGTTTGTATGCTAATCTTAAGAAGTGTACCTTTTGCATGGAGAAAATTGTGTTTCTTGGCTATGTCGTAACTGTGCAGGGTATCGAATAGATGAGGAGAAAGTTAAGGGCATCTGGGATTGGCTTATACCAAAATCGGTAAGTGAGGTAAGGATTTTTCATGGACTTGCTAGGTTTTATAGAAGGTTTGTGAAGGATTTTAGTACTATTTTTGTACCTTTAACTAAAATTATGAAAAAAGTTTGTTGGATTTAAATGGAATGCTGAATAGGATAAAGCTTTTAACTTGTTGAAAGATAAACTTTGTTCGGATCAACTTACCAGAAAAAAAGATAAACTTTGTTCGGCGTCTGTTTTAGCTTCGTCAGACTTTACGAGAGCTTTTAAAATTGAATGTGATACTTCAGGTATAGGTATAAGAGCTATGTTAATGAAGGATAGGAGGTCCATTGCGTATTTAAGTGAAAAACTTAATGGGGGCAGCCTTGAATTTCCCTACATATGACAATGAGCTCTATGCCTTGGTAAGAACTTTAGAGACGTGGCAACATTACCTCTGGCCCAAGGAGTTTGTGATACATTCAAATCATGAATCATTGAAGCACTTGAAAGGGCAAGGTAAGTTGAGTAGGAGACATGCCAAATGGGTTGAATTTATTGAAACCTTTACGTTTGTGATGAAGTATAAGCAAGGAAAAGAAAACATTATGGTTGATGCACTTATGCACAGGTATGTTCTTTTATCTACTTTGGATGCTAGATTTTTAGGATTTGAACACATAAAAGAATTGTACATGACAGTGATTTTGCTAATATCTACAATGCTTGTGAAACTTCAGCTTTTGGGAAGTTCTATAGACTTGATGGATATTTGTTTAAAGATAGTCATTTGTGTGTTCATTTTAAGTTCTATCGAGATGAATGTGTTGCATGAGCATTTTATTGGCCTAAAATAAAAAAAAACATATGCAACGAATATGTGATAAATGCATAACTTGTAGGAAAGCAAAGTTTAGGACTCAATCACATGGCTTGTATACCCCTTTGCATGCATCTAAGGAACCATGGGTAAACAATTTGATGGACTTCGTTTTAGAAACACCTATGTCAAAATAGGGCGGGGATTCAATTTTTGTAGTTGTTGATAGATTTTCAAAAATAGCACACTTTATTCCATGTCATAAAATCGATGATGCAACTAGCATTGCTGATTTGTTGATGCGAACCTCGTGGTCACGTAACCCAAAAACAAGATTGTGATTTGATCCTAGAAAACCGAAATAGGTCTGTTAGGAGTGTGACACAATGGAAACATGCCTCAAGGCACCAACACTATTGGAATGAGTAGGATTACTCCACAAAGCCAGTTAATCTTCGATAAGTCAGATTCAGTTCATTTAAGAACTGAAGAATGCAAAAATCACTCTCACATGTTAAAACTGAAAAATTCAGAAGTAAATATTCATCAATTGTTACTGAAATTTTGGTTACATGAGTTTAAATAGTTCTTGAAAAATTAACCCTAATTGACCTCTTATGTGGACTTATATGAGGTCCACTCAAAACTGGCCCAAAAACTCTAAATTGAAAAGCCCATAACCTAATCCAAATAAGCCTTGGGTTGTAGTTAACAAAATAAAATAAAGCTCCTAATATTAAATCCATGTTCTGCCATGAGAAGAAGAGAAGGAAATAAAATATTATCGAACTGATTTAAGGCTTATTTATAGCCTTCCATCAGCCCATTAATCCTAGAAACAAAAGGAAAAGGTAGTCACTCATGTTGTTTCCAAGTTGTAGTAGGATTCTTTTGTTTCCTTTGTCGTCCTCACCTCATAGCCCAAATAAGATTGTATTGGGCCCCTCTTACACATGGATAAGATGTATTAGGGCCTCCTCTTGAGACTCCAATGGACCCTTCAATTCTGACTTGGTCGAAACCTTCAAAACCAATGCATTCAATGCCTCTTTCAATGTCTTTGTCTTGGACCGAGTCATTGGACCATTTGGAACATGTAATCTCTGCTGGTGTTTCTGGGTTGGTCCACATCATCCCTCTCCTCGAAAGGATTCATCCTCGAATCTAAACCTGTGTCAAACAGCATAAGATCATCAACAATAAAGGTTGGACTAACACCATACTCACCTGGAAGATCAATTTTGTATGCGTTATCATTGATTCTCTCTAAACCTGAAATGGATCATCACCACGAGGCTGAAATTTTAATTTTCTTCGGTTAGGAAATCGTTCCTTACGCATGTGCACCTAAACCCAATCACCGGGTTAGAAAAAAAAACCTGTTTATGTGTCCCTTAATTCTTTTAGAAACGTATAGTCTGTTTTTTTCTCTATTTGCAGTCGAACTCCCTCATGGAGTTGTCTCACCATCTTTACCTTCTTTTCACCATCTAAACTTACCATTGCTTCAAAAGGTAGAGGAATTAAGTCCATGGAGTTAGTGGATTAAACCTATCCACAATTTCAAAGGAGAAAAGCCAATGGTCGAATGCACATTTATATTATAAGCAAACTCAACAAAAGACAAACATTCTTCCTAACTTTTCAGATTTTTTTTTGGTAAGTTGACATATGTATTAAAAGAAGAAGATACAAACATTATAAGGGGCATACCCTAGATTTACAATGATAACAGAAACATAAAACAACAGATGGCTACAGGCTAGCCACCGACCATAAAACTGAAACCTCACTAGATTCGTTTTGGGAAACCAATACAACCAGCTACCTAACAAATTAAGAATCTATGGTATTCACCCTCCAAACTCGTTGGATCCTTTTGTTTTTATTTGTTGGTGCGACATTCAACCCATTGCATGTCTCCTTTTCAACTTCATTCAAAGGTGCAACTATTGTACTGAAAGCTTTCATAAAATGCCTGTAAAAATTAGCTAACCTATGAAAACTCCTTACCTCACTTACTGATTTGGGTGCTGGCCAATCCTGGATGGCCTTAACTTTCTCCGCATCCATCTTGATACCCTGTGCAGCTACAACATAGCTAAGAAACACAATTTTCTCCATGCAAAAGGCACACTTTTTAAGATTAGCATATAATTTCTCACTACGCAACACACTAAGTACATTATGCAAATGATCAAGATTTTCAGTTAAGTTTTTGCTATAGATCAGAATGTCATCAAAATACACAACCTAAAACTTACCTATGATTGCACGCAACCCATGATTCATTAAACACATAAATGTACTAGGTGCATTTGTAAGTTCAAATGACATTACTAACCATTCATACAAACCATGCTTCATCTTAAATGTTGTTTTCCACTCATCACCTTCTTTCATTCTAATCTGATGGTACCTACTTTTCAAGTCAATTTCAGAGAAAATACAGGATCCATGTAACTCATCTAACATGTCATCAAGCCTAGGAATGGGATGTCTATACTTTACCAATATGTTGTTGATGGCTCGGCAATGAACATACATCCTCCATGTTCTATCCTTCTTAGGCACAAGTAGCACGGGTACAGCACACGGGCTCATACTCTCATGAATATAACCTTTTTCCATCAGCTCATCAACTTGTCTTTGAAGCTCCTTCGTCTACTCAGGATTGCTTCTATAGGCTGGTTGGTTAGGAATGGAAGCTCCAGGTATGAAATTAATTTGATGCTCTATCGAGGAAAAATAGCAACAGTAGGCACAATATGATCAAACTCCTGGAACAAAGAAATAACAATAGTAGGCACAATATGATCAACATCATTAGTATTAAAGTAAGCCTTTTTGTACACTAGTAAAATCATTAGTCTGTTAGTGAAAAATACAGATCTGACCTCACCCTCTCTAGCATAAAAATTAGGTTGTTTCTTTAGTTTTTTCACATAATTCTCATCACCCTTCCTGACTTTCTTCACTTCTGTTGTCTTAACTTCATCAACATATTTCCCAATCGACAATGGAACCACAAACTGTTTAGTCACTTTCACTTCACCACTATTATTCGCTCGTAGCAATCTATATGGTTTACCATGTTTAAAAGTACACAAATTCTTATACGGTCCAGGCAATGTCAAATTTGGATTTTGACGTAATATGTGCAACTATCTAGTTTTACGGCAACAGTCATAATTCTCAATCCAACCGTTGGATCGGGCTAAAATTTTACGTGCAGTCTCTTGATATGTTTTCCTACCTTGGGTTAAAAGTTTGTATTAATCGAAGTTCGGGAAGGCATATCACGATACTGGTCAACAGAGGTTGTACGAATTTTGTTATTTACTTCCTTTTGACTTGTGGACTTCCTATTTAGCTAGGATTCTTTTTCTAAAAGGATGTGGCAACTTGTTTTGGGAACATCCTAATTCTACAAGGATATTTAATGGGCTGCAATATAGTTTTCCAAGTGTGGCAAGGATTCATTAATGTTTCAAAATCCTTTTCTTACAAGAATTCCTTATTCATCCTAGCTAGAACAAGGAAAGAAGACTTCAGAATTAATTCTAACTTCAGATCAGATTTTCTAGTGTATTTGGGACTTCTTAAGAGTGAGAAATCTGATTCTAGCATATTTTAATATGGTAATTTTTGGGTTTTTATTGTTTGTTATTATTTTCTTCTTAGTCTTTGGGTTATTATTACTTATTTGGGTCAATTGTAAGTGGGCTTCAGATAAGTCCACCTAAAAGGGGTCCATTGGGGTTTATTTAAGTCTAGAGTTAGTATAAATATAGGCATAACCACACATGTAAGGAGACAATTTAGATTAATAAAACTTCTTCTTTTCCGCACTTTGCGTGTGTGTGTGTGTGTTGGTGAGATAATCTCCCTTCCATGGTTCTCTAAAGAACTGAAAAACAACTTCTCGAAGAACAACTGTCTTCGTGGCGTCATCTTTATACTTCTCGTTCGCGAATCAATATTCGTTGGGTGGGGGTTCTCCATTTCCAATAGTGCTGGTGCCTATGTACAAGTTATTTTTGTGTCACACTCCTATCAAACCTGATTTACTTGGGTTTCCGAGAATTGATGTCTTTGCATGTGGGTTGCGTGACCACGTGATCACGAGGTTCGCATCAAATTCAGTTTACTAACAAGGGTGGTACATTAAACATTAACACAGCTTCCACTATCTATAATTAAACTACAAGCTTTATACATAACAGCGCGTATGAAAGATGTTCTCCCTTTGTTGATTAGTTTCATCTTCCTTGACCAGAACCTCAAATGTTCGCCTTATAACCAGGGACTCATCAACTGATAATGCTAACTCATCCCCATCACTATCCTCTAATGGTGGCATGCTTTTACAATCAGATCTGTCACTTTTAGATTCGATATCACTATTATCTCTAATCATCATGATTCTCTTATTTGGACACTCTGAAACATAATGTTCATGCCCCTAACACCTGAAATATTTAACATCATGAGTATGTTTAGGTTGAGTTTTAGATTTACCTTTGACACTAGTAGGGACCTCAACTTTAGCCTTTAGTGGTTCAGCTTTAGAAGGAACAAAAGACCTCAGCCGGACAGTACCCTCTCTCCTTAGATTCGGCTTCTAAGATCATGAAGAACCTGAATTAAACGCTGGCCGAACATGTCCCTTCCTAAGTTGTCTCTCCACCTTCATCGCCATGTGAACCACGCCATCTAGCTCCATATAGTGTTGTAGCTCAACAACGTTGGCAATGTCCTGATTCAACCCATTAAGAAATCTAGTCATGGTGGCTTCTCTATCCTCATCAACATTAGCCCTAATCATTGCAATATCTATCTCTTTATGATATTCATCTACTGTCTTATAATCTTGATTCAGACTTTGAAGCTTCAGATATAAGTCTCTGTAATAATGGTTTGGCATAAATCATCTTTTCATTAAGACTTTTATCTCCCCAAAAGTCTGAACGGATCGCTCCCTATTCTTCCTCCTACTGATTATGATACGATTCAATAAAGGTCAAATTCGGATTTTCTCTCTAATAAGCTCACTACGCCTTTTACCTCGCAACTTGCTTTCTCTTGGTTCTTTAGGAACTGAAATCAACAAATCAAAGTCAGTAGCCTTCACAACGCACTCCAATTATAATTTTCAGACTCAGAATCACTAAATACACTGCTTTTATCTCAGGACGGCGAATCAGTGATAACATTCTTTTGTCTCAGGAACTAATGAAAGGCTATCATAAATCTACGGGACCTGCTCGTTGTGCTATGAAAGTTGATCTGATGAAGGCTTATGACTCGGTGCGGTGGGATTTCGTTGACGCCATGTTAATAAAAATGGGATTCCCTAGAACAGTCATTGATTGGATCATGGTTTGTGTTACATCATGTCAATTCTCTATCAACGTCAATGGTGAGCTTGCAGGTTACTTTCAAGGGGGAAGAGGGCTGAGACAAGGGGATCCATTGTCGCCATATTTGTTTGTCCTATGTATGGAAATCCTTTCGGGGCTATTCTGCAAGATGAGTGCCAACCAAGAATTCAAGTTCCACTGGAGATGCAAGAAGGACAAAATTTCTCATCTTTGTTTTGCTGACGACTTGATGATTTTTAGCAACGGGGATGTAAAGTCAATTCGTATGATCAGAACGGTGCTCACAAAGTTTCAAGACCTATCAGGTCTGTATCCAAATCCAAACAAAAGTGACATCTTCTTGAGCGGTGTGTTAAATGCTGAGAAGGAGCAAATTATTCATATTCTTGGGTTTAGAGAGGGGGAGCTCCCTATGAAATATTTGGGAGTACCTCTTCTCTCATCCAGACTAAAGGCTGTTTATTGTAAGGGCCTCGTGGATCGAATCACCTCTAAAGTTCGACATTGGACTTGTCGAACACTCTCGTATGCAGGACGGGTACAACTGATTAATTCAGTCTTATTTTCCATACAAGTCTATTGGGCATCTCTATTTCTCTTACCTGGGCAAGTAACTAAAAATGTGGAGCAAATTATGAAATCCTTTCTTTGGTCAGGTTCAGATATGAGAACTACTGGGGCTAAAGTGGCTTGGGATCAGGTATGTCTTCCAAAAAAGGAGGGGGGGCTAGGAATAAAACGGATAACAGAATGGAACAAGATTGCTTTGTTGAAACACATTTGGAACCTGTGCAATGACTCAGATGGCTCAATATGGTCTACTTGGATCAGATCCAATCTGTTGCGAGGTAGGAATTTCTGGACAATCAAGACACCACAGAATTGCTCTTGGGCTTGGGGAAAGATTCTAAAGCTGAGATCCTTAGCATGGCCGAAGATGAAGTACATCATAGGAGATGGAATGACAACCTCTCTATGGTTTGACAATTGGCATCCTCACAGCCCACTCGCGGATTCTTACGGGGAAAGATTCATCTATGATTCAGGTATGGCCAAGAACGCGAAGGTGAATGTGCTAATTCATAACTCAGAATGGAAAACTCCTACCACCCAAGCTATTGGCTGGCACCCCATTATAGAAGCTATTCCTTCCAATTCTAATCCTAAAATGGGGCAAAAGGATGAGATAGTTTGGTTGGATTCACCAAATCACAGATTCTCGATCAAAGTAGCTTGGGAACAACTAAGACGTCATCGTCAGATGGTTGAATGGCATGACATTGTGTGGTTCAAGAATGCTGTTCCAAGACATTCATTTCTTCTATGGATGGCTGTCCAACAGAAACTCACAACTCAAGATAAACTTCATCGGTTTGGTATACATGGTCCCAATAGATGCTCGCTCTGTCTCCACAACAATGAGGATCACAACCACTTGTTCTTTGAATGCTCCTATACTAAAGCGATCTGGTGGGATGTTTGTGACAGATGCGACATTCCAAGAATGACAAAAGGCTGGGATGAATGGATTCGATGGGCCACTGTCTCTTGGCATGGCAAGAGTTTCGTCAATTTTTCTCGTAAACTGAGTTTTGCAGCTACAGTGTATCATGTATGGCAAGAACGGAATGCAAGGATCTTTGCTGGAATGTCTAGAACTTCGAATTTGGTCTTTAATCAAATCGAATGTATCATTCGTGATAAGCTTGATTTGATGAGGAATGTCGCACCAACAAATGAAAACAAAAGGATCCAACGAGCTTGGAGGGTGAATACCATAGATTCTTAATTTGTTAGTTAGCTGGTTGTATTGGTTCCCTAACGAATCCAGTGAGGTTTCAGTGTTTTGGTCGGTGGCTAGCTTGTAGCCATCTGTTGTTTTATGTTTCTGTTATCATTGTAAATCTGGGGTATGCCCCTTATAATGTTTGTATCTTCTTCTTTTAATACATACGTCAACTTACCAAAAAAAAAATACACTGAAAACAAAACAAAAATATGATTATGATTATGATTTCGCAAGTAGCAATGCAAATTCCTATGAATTCTGAACAAAACGAAGATACGAAATGAAATAGAAGTGAATATTAGCAAAAAACTTTACTTGACTCCTAGATAACCCCATTATAATAGAAACAAAAGGATGTGGACAAAAACAAATAGTAAGAATCACGTTTCGAAACTAACGCAAATTTAACATGTTACGCACTTTTTACATAACATAATTGAAACCTACACCAAATGATCTCAAAATGACCTCAAATTAAATATTTAGTATTATAATACCAAAAAAACAATAAATGTCAGTTTATAAGTCGTTCTCTTTATGTCTAGGTACCCAAACCCCTTTTATGATCAGTTTACGGCAGAATTGAACCTCCAATTAAAACCTCAATAAACCGATATCAAAATAATCCCAAATTTATTGTATGGTGCAATCTCACCCCTAATAGACAGAAGTTGTAGTGGAAAATGATTCTGAGGTGATTTGCTTATAGTTCACTAGAGTTGTTTTTTGCGGCAGAATTGAACCTCAAATTAAAAACTTTGATATATGATGCGACCTCACCCCTAACAGATAGAATATGATGTTTTAATTAATTATGAGGTGGTTCGCTTATGGTTCACTAAGAGTTGTGTTTCTGCGGTAAAATTGAATCATCCTTCAAATTTCATACTCTCTCTCTCTCTCTCTCTTTTATATATATGCTAAAGATATGATTAGAGACAGTAAGAAGATGAAATATAACCTCCTTTTTTTTTTTTTTTACTTAGATGACACGAACACAAAGAACAAGAATATGAACGACACAAACACTAAAAAACTTAAAGGAACTAAAAAAAATGAAAATAACATAAGGATATGACCTTGTTTCGAAGCCTAACTCTAATACCAATTAATGATAACCTCATGATCACGTGCTCACGCAACCCACAATCAAGATTGAGATCTGATCTTGAAAAGCCGAAATAGGTCTGATAGAAACTGACACTATTGGAATGAGTAGCATGACACCACGAAGCCAGCTAATCTTCGATAAGTAAGATTTAGTTTGTTCAAGAACTGAAGAATGCAGGAATCACTCTCACACGTTAAAACTGAAAAATTCTGAAGTAATATTCATCAATGGTTGCTAAAATTTTGGAAACATGAGTTTAAATAGTTATTGAAAAATTAACCCTAATGGATCGACCCTTGTGAATGAACTGACCCACATACAAAACTAACCCAAAAACTGTAAACTGAAAAACTCATAAACTGATCCAAATAAAGTCTTGGATCCTAGCTCAAAACAAAGTTTTAACTACGCCCAAACATGAAAGCAAATAATAAAAATAATTAATTTGTCATTAAATAGCCCCAGACCTTTTCAGATCAATAAACTTCTTTGTCGCACTTATTGTGTGTTGGTGTGATAATCTCCCTTCCATGGTTCTCTAAATAACTCAAATGACTTATCAAAGAACAGCTGGCTTTGTGGCATCATCCTTATAGTTCTCATTCGCGAATCAATTTTTGTAGGGTGGGGGTTTCCGTTTCCAATAGTGTTGGTGCCTAGGTACAAGTTATTTTTATGTCACACTCCTATCAAACCTGATTTACTTGGCTTTTCGAGAATTGGTGTCTTTACGTGTGGGTTGCGTGACCCCGTGATCAAGAGGTTCGCATCATAATTCGGCCGAAGGGAAAATTTCTATAATGCCAATTGGAGGACACGATGATTTAGATGGTGATTTGGATGCTATCAAACTGAAAATACCTTCTTTTCAAGGTAAACATAACCCCGAGATGTATTTGATGTGGGAGAAAAGGGTGGAATGGATTTTTGATTGCCGTAACTATTCGGAGACGAAGAAGGTAAAATTGGTAGTCATAGAATTCATTGATTACGCACTGATTTAGTAAGATCAAAATGTCATTAGTAGAAGAAGGAGTGGAGAGAGGCTGGTAGCCTCATGGAAGGAGATAAAAGTGTTGATGAGAAGGCAATTTGTTCCTAATCTAGTATAAAGATTTGTATATGACATTGCAGGGGTTTGAATCAGGGTTCTAGGTCGGTAGATGAGTATTTCAAGGAAATGAAGATCGCACTGATTCAGGCCAATGTTATTGAGGATAGGGAAGCTACTATGGCTAGATTTCTAAATGGGCTGAAAAAGGACATTATGAATGTTGTGGAATTGAAAGACATGGTCCATATAGCAGTGAAGGTGGAGAGGCAAATAAAGAGAAGGGGCGGGACACGTTTTCTAACCGATTCGACTTCATGTTCCTCAACATGGAGGTCGAATATGAAGAGAGAGGGGGTTGTGGAACCAAAGCCTTATGCAAAGGTTGAACCATCTAAGGCCAAAAGGAGTCTCGTACAGATGGGAAAGGTAAATCTGAATCTCAACCTATTCGTTATAGAGATATTAGATGTTCTAAGTGTTTAGTGATTTATTTGGATTTTTTGAATAAAAACATGTATATATTATTCTTAAAATAATTTTAGTGTCCAAAATTAGGTTATGACAACTTTTAAATACAAAGTCTTATATATTGTTATCCAACCATTACAAGATTAAAAAAAAAAGATGATAATGATAGGAGTTGTAATAGAAATAGCAAAGTAGGATATGATACAAACAAGTTGAATAAAAGGGAAATTTAGTAGAATTCTCACCAAAAAGGAGTATAATATTATAGAAATACATATGTAAGAAATATATGTATATTTGTCCTTTGTTTTACCAACTAAAGTATTTTTAGGTAGCTTTTCTGTTTAGAACATTCTTTTAAAATCATATTTTACATAGATTATTCACCTTTAAAATAGATTGATATATTTATAGAATTTTTTTTTTCACAAACTACGATATCTCAAATGCAAAATAATAATGTGAAAAGCTTCTTAAACAAGTTCTCTTGGCATGTTAGTGTTAGTGCTCACACACTCTATGAGCAACCAAACCAATAATCAATGATAATAGGTGAAAAATATATAAAAAAACATGGTTTGAACTGTCAACACAAATGATTAAGAGCCTGGTTTTTCTTTTTTTCTTTTTTTATTCCTTTATTCGAAAAAGAAATCTCTCGAGTTGTTTAAGAAGCAGTTGCCAATAAAAAAAAAGGAGGGGGTAAATAGGCATATTGAAAAGGAAATTGCTAAGAAATGTTTGGGTGGAGGCATAAGGTTGTAGCATAAGTTGTTTAAGCAGTCTTAACTTAATAAGTGTACAAAAGAGAAGAGTATATTTAGAAAAGTGGAGTTTCATAGAAGTAATATGATACGAACCTCGTGATCACATGGTCACGCAACCCATACGTAAAGACACCAATTCCCAGAAAGCCAAGTGAATCAGGTTTGATAGTAGCGTGATGCAAAGATAACTTGTACCTAGGCACCAGCACTATTGGAAATGGAGACCCCCATCCAACGAATATTGATTCGCGAACGAGAAGTATAAGGATGAAGCCACAAAGACAGTTGTTCTTCGATAAGTCATTTTTTAGTTCTTTAGAGAACCATGGAAGAGAGATTATCTCACCAACACACACACACACAATGTGGCAAAGAAGAACTTTTATTAATCTGAATTGTCTAACCTTACATGTTTGCTTATGCCCTTATTTATAGTGACTCCAAACTAAAAGAAACCCAATGGACCCCTTATGTGGACTTATATGATGCCCACTTACAATTAAACCCAAATCATATAAATAAACCCTAAACTAAGAAGAAAATAATAGTAACAATAAGAAATCCGAAATTAATATCCTAAATATGCTAGAATTAGATTTGTTCCAATTAAGATGTCCCAAATAGACTAGGAAATCTGATCTAAAGGTAGAATTTATTTTAAAGTCTTCTTTCCTTTTTGTAGCTAGGATGAATAAAGAATCCTTGTAAGAAAAGGATTGTGAAACATTTATGAATCCTTGACAGTGAAACATTTATGAATCCTTGACACACATGGAAATTATGTTGCATCCCATTAAAGATCTTTGGAGAATTAGAAGATTCCCAAATAAGCTGATATTTTAACCCAAGGTAGGACAACATGTCAGAAGACTCCATGTAAAATTTCAGCCTGATCCAACGATCAGATTGAAAATTATGACAGTTACCATAAAACTGGATAGTTGCAGTTTTTACATCAAAATCTGAATTTGAGCTTACGTGGATCATGTCACAATAAGTAGAAATAAAGTACAAATATGAGAGTTGGATCAAAACTAACATACCTTTCTAAGATGCATCCAAACCAAAAGCGTGTTTAGTTTTTCTGCATTTAAAAAATCAAGGTGTGTCGAGAAGATGTTCAACTATAAGAACAACAGAGAAAAGTTGGTAATTGACCAAGCATTAGATGGTTGTATGTTTTCATACAAGGTGAGCAAATGATAAGACAAAGCTGAGAATGCATCTTTATTAAGTATATCCTGAAATCATATGCCAATGTTGTTTGATAACTTGGTCATGAAATCAAATAATTTAATACCCTAGTCTAATATATTAAGCTTTCTGGTTAGATCAACATTGGCATATGTTTCCAAGATAATTTAAAACGTTGGGTGATAAGCAAATGGAAAAAGTTGAAGACGTTGAGCATAGTAACAACAATCAATTACAATGGTCACGCAATGAAATCATTTATTGATATAAGTTTCATGACAGGTGGGAAAAGTTAGAACCAGTTCAACATTTAATGATGACTGAAAAGCAAGTATATATATTAAGCTCAAAATGAAGCGAAATCCATAGATTTCCTAATTGAAGCAATAGATTTTCATGAATCATCAGTTACATGCACACATAACAGTGAAGCAAAGTGAAGCTGGAAAATTGACAATAGAGTTGTATCATTTTGCCGGCACAAATTCCAAAAGGAGATAAAACAATATAAACGTAAAATTACAATCATGAACTCAATTTGGTTTATATTGCATCTGCATCAATTTTCTACTCCAAGGAATTATTTCATCGTGAACTCTCCTAAAATTGACCAAGCTTGATTTCTTTCAAAATAAAATAAAATTTATTATTACTTTTTTATCATGTCCCTACTTTCTTAAACCCATCAACCGCATTCCTACAGGTTAATGATGGACATCCAACTAATATACTTTTTTATAATAAATCATTTACGAAATACACAAAACTCCAATTATTGAAGCAAATTCAGCAACTGAGTTCATTTGTACTTTAACTACAAACTAATAACTAGTTATATACAGAGATAAAGGGGAGGGAAAAAAAGAATTAGAGTTAAAAGATGAAGCAAATAAAATTACCTTAAGTGTTTGTTTCTTGTACAGCATGATACTTCCATAAACAATGACCAACAAACTATGATTAAGACTGAGAAGTCAGCGCATTAATTCGTGAATTGAATAAGGTAAAAAAAAAAAGATTCATCACTCTAGATGAATTAAAAAAATATTTTACTTATTCTCAAACAGTATTAATTGTTAAATCCTTATGTAAGATGGAATAAGATTTGAAAAGAATTCCAGATCTCATTCAAAGGATCAATAACTATAATGTTGTGAACAAAAATGATTTGACATGGCAAGACATATTCTATTCTAAAATGTTTAAATTATAACATTATTGATGAATGATTAATAATTACACTGAGAAACTAGTCACTGAAAAGTTAAGCCAAATCACTTATGACATTTCTAATATTTAGAGGATTATGACACGCTGCTTGAAAATGCACTTGATCTTCAAATATAAATTAATTAATTATTAAATTGATAATAAATTAAATTATTTAATTTATTTAATTCCATTTATTTAGAATTATAATTTATATTTGGACTAACATATTAGGAACTTAATGAGTTACACACATTAAAAACCACTAGTCGGAAATTAAACTAAAATAATTAATCAAGTGTGACTTAATTGAAAATAATTTTAGAAATTAAGCACTAGAATGTATTTAATTCATGAATTATAATTCTAGTCCTATAATGATCAAGTAGGGATGGTTATCGAATTACTTTCCTAATCATTCAAAGTCTTAAACTTTATTGTGTAGAGAGAAAGACAAAAAGAGAGAGCGAGAGGTGTTGTCGGAGCTACATCTACTCTGTCCATCGTTGGATCGTTCTCATTTCTGACTATGTTGTTCCTTCCAACCTTCTCTCAACATTGACCGAACGGATCTGTAATTCAATCAACGAGGTAAGAGATATTGATCTCGCAATATTTCTACTATTCTGCATTTTCAGTTCTGGAACTATGGAGAAGTGGTGAAGTTGCAGCATAGCGAATGGTTTTTCTTCATGATTTCTCTTATGGCTGTCATAGACATGAAGGCCTTTTCCATACATGAAGATTAAATCACAGCTCTTTGGAAAGTTTCATTTTTCTTGCTAGTTTCAGAGTGGTGTTGTCATAGCTTGATCTCCTTTGTTTACCGTTGGATCGTTACCAATTTTGCGTATGTTGTTCTTCGGAACCTACTCTACATCTTGACCGAACGGATCATTGTTACAATCAGTGTGCTGGGAGATATTGGCATTGTATTTCTGTAATTCTCTTCTTCCTCATGAACTAATCTGAATCTTGTTGTTTATGAGATTAGGTTGCTGTTATTTCTGGGTTTAGGTTGCTTCTTGGACTCAGTTTCTCTTCTTAGAATTTTGTTCTCTCTAGTATTTTAAATGTATGCTGCCATAATATCTCTATGTTCTTCTGTGGAAAATGTTCCAATGGTTAGCTCTAACATTGAACAACACAATCAAGTTAAGTCTGGACATATATTAAGATTAGAACTGCAAGATATGTTGAATAGCCATGGGATGAGGATTTCTCAGTTTCAAGCTGATTCTGATGTTAGCATAGAGAAACACTCTACTGTCCAAGCATCTAATGTTGTTCCAGAAATGAACCATGTGTTGGGTTCTAAAGTTGATGAGGTGAAGGTAGGGTCTCATCAACAAGAACAGCTAAAACTTAGACCCAAATTGAATTTTTTAAGTGCTTTGAAGGGTTCTGATGTTGATGACAATGAGGGTAGCAAGACCCTTGGCATTAGTTCAATTCGTAATCTGCACTTTGCTCCCCCTGCAATGACTGATGGTCGTGTGACAGTAGCTTCTTTTAATACATACGTTAACTTACCAAAAAAAAATGATCAAGTAGGGACTTGATTGCTTAAATTTCTAAATTTATCCTTAAATAATATATGGATATTATTGAATGGGCAAATAGATACTTTGTCATTTATAAAGTTCTTAGGATTCCTGATAAATATAAAGTCATGCCTCTTATTTTTTATGAAACTACGTAAGTCACAGAATAGAGAGAGTTAGCACACGAGGCATCACAATCCCTCTCTCTTAAATAGGAATTTAGGAGATTTTTTATTGGTTGTTCATGTGGATTACCATTTGACGCCAGACAATTGGATGACATAAGGTTTGTGACAACCCAACCTTTAAATAATTATTCAAATTTGGACAAGATCTTTAGGTAATAAATCTCTAAATAATTCTAGATTTGTCTAACGGGATCCTAGGAACTTGATGCGAACCTCGTGATCACATGCAACCTGCAATCAAGATTGAGATCTAATCCTGAAAAGTTGAAATAGAGAGTGTGACACAATAAAACCTGCCCCAAGGCACCAACACTATTGAAATGCAATAGAATGAAGCCACGAAGCCAATTAATCTGCGATAAGTCAGATTCAGTTCGTTCAAAAACTGAAGAATGCAAGAATCACTCTTACACGTTAAAACTATAAAAATCAGAAGTAATATTCTTGAAAAATTTTGGTTACATGAGTTTAAATAGTTCTTGAAAAATTAACCCTAATGGTGTGGACTTATATGAGGTCCACTCAAAACTAACCCAAAAACTCTAAATTGAAAAGCCCATAACCTGATCCAAACAAGCCTTGGATCCTAGCTCAAAACAAAGTTTGAATGAAGCCCAAACATGAAAGAAAATAATAAAAATAACTAATCGTAATTAAATAGCACGAGCTCTTCTTTCCTTGTGTAGCTAGGATGAAGTAGGAATAAATAAAAAAAGGATTCTAGAACATTAATGAATCGTTGCCACTTTTAAAATTTATATTTTAGCTCATTAAAGATTCTTGTGGACTAGAAAATTTCCAAAACTAGCTGCCATATCCTTTTAGAAAAAGGATCCTTGTCAAATAGGAAATCCACAGGTCAAAAGAAAGAAAACAACAAAATTCATACAACCTGTTCTGATCTATATTGCAAGTCATTTCCCAATTCTGATTCACCTAAAAATGTTCGTCAACATAGATAAATATCTTTGGAATCTTCTGGTAAAGTTTCAGCACGATCCAACGGTTGGATTTGGAGTTATGCTCAATAGCATAAAACTGGACGGTAGAAACTTTTACGCCAAAATCCGAGTCTAACATTACTTAGATCGTATCACAAAGCTGAACTGTATCATAACTCCTAAATATTTTATTTTATTATTTCCTCTGAGTGCATGATATTTGGAAACCCTACAAAATCAGCCCGCACATGACTCCTTGGACCTTTCTTCAATATAATTATACCAAGCTTTGTCCATGTCTCCCACACCAATTCTTGATACCCAGAAGTGTCTTCCCCTAAACTGAACCTCCTCCGGCACAACTTGAATCTCACAAACAATTGTATACCTACTTAAACCCATTCCAAAAGCAAGCATAAAACCCTAATTCACTAAAACACATAAATTTTCAATGAGTATTCGTTACAATTTTATTGTAAGCTTGAACCACAAAACCTAATGGAAAAATCAATAGAAAACGCACTAAAATTATCCTAAGCAAAACCCTAATTAACTAAAAAAGAAATAAAAAAAAATCATGTTTCGATAAAGAACCCTAAGAGGAGAAAAAAAGACCAATGTGATAAGAATTCTGATTCAATAGAATCAGAAGCGCTGCAAGGATTCATTTTTTGACTTTGTTTTATTTCCGAGCAAAAATATAAATTGAAACAACTTAACACATGAGAGTTTAGAGACTCCTTTCTTTTGATTGGAAATGAAGCTGTTCATGGAGAACAATGAAAAGAGAAAGCAACCAACGATTGTAGGAGTGGCATAGGGCATCACTTGTAAAGCTAGAAGAATTGCAGTTGCAACATCTAGTGCTGTTGAACAATTAGGAAGGTATAGGTGATGGAGATAAAATACTATAACTTGGACGAAGAAAAGGGAGTGACATGTGACATGCATTAAAATTAACAAAGTTGGATGATAATGATAACTTGGAAATCTTCTATGCAAACAACGTCCACTTTAGTATTTAATGACAAAGATAGCTGGGAAGTTTTCTATGCATGAGCATGAGTTGATTTTTTCATGGAGAAACTGTTAGATGAAAAAACTTGCCTAGGTTTTGATCCCAGTAAGTTAGATTGAGAATAACCGTACCCTTGCATTTTTCCATAAAGTCCGCCAGGCAAAATAATGTTTTCTTTGTAAAATCAAGCATCATCAACATTAAAGTGAAATGAAGTTATGGAATAAATTCAGTCTAAAATGATTATATCTATGTTTGGATATAATGATATCACCTGTGTCTTGTATACGGTAGTAGTAGAATTATTAAATGTCTCAGGATAGTAATCAACTCCCCCTTTTATATGTTCTTTGACATGGTTAAGCTCCTAGAAGCTTTACATTTCGCACCATATTCAATAACACTTGTCATGGCAAAAGAAGGAGAAATGGATCTTTATCACATCTTTAGCATCACGATATCCACCAACCAGATCTTTGTAAGAAACTACTTTGTTTACCAATCCCATTGCTTAATCGCGAGCTTCCTGATACGATCCAACCAAGGTTAGATTTAGACTTTTGCGTAAAATTTTCTACCATCTAGTTTTACGCTATTAAGCTGAAACTTTACTAGAAGTTTCTAGAGACATTTGTCTATTTTGGGATAACCTTTCAGGTGAATTAGAGTTCAGGAAAGTCTTGCGATATAGGTCAGAACAGACTGTAGGAATTTTATTCTTTATTTTCTTTTGACATGAGGACCATAAAAACGTGTTTGGACTTGTAAAATCGGACGATTTTACAAGTCAAAAGGTGTAAAATGTGTAAAATTGGGTTTAAAACTCGAAAACTAGTAAAATCGATCAAACTTTGTTAAACTCATGTAAAATCGAGTCAACTCGTAAAAAACATGAAACCCATTTCGATTTCACGTGAAATGAAAAACAACTGCTGACTCCCCCGCCCGACACTCCAAGTTCGCGTCTCCACCCTTCCCCTTTTCAGCTTTTCCCTTTCCCCTTTCCCCAAATCGTTTTAGGTTTGTTAACTTTTAGCCTTCTCCCATCATATTAGCTGATGACATGAACTTACTGATTGACTCGTTGAATTCCAGTGTTCCAACATATTCCTTATAAAGGAAAATGAGATCCGCCTTGGTATGCAAGCCAAAAGAAATACTAGTCGGAAGGATTTTCTTCTTCATTGAGTCTGGATTTTAAATCTTCTCTTCTTTTAAGAGTAGTATATCGTGTGTGGCATGAACGTGTGACTTTGGACTTGCAAAGCTGCTCGACACAGAAGACCTTGTTTCTTCGATATGGACTTGATTGCATCTCCAGTATATTACTAATTTCCTTTGTTTTAACTTGTCAATTGAAATTACACCCTTGAATTCAAACTGTTACAACTTTTTTTCTCAACTTCTTACTGTATCTAATGCCTGCAACTTAGATAGTGTTTGGTTATCATTTAGGGTCCCAGTATGCCTAAGAGCTGGTGTTTGAACTACTTGTCTTAAAATGGTTCTTTTCATCTTTCTGTTTTCTATGCCTTTGCATGTCACTTAGGTAGTTGGCACTCCTAATTACATGTGTCCCGAGCTCCTAGCAGATATACCTTATGGCTACAAATCAGACATATGTTCACTTGGTAAGAAATCTGGAAGCATGGTTTTGAATTTATCAAATTTACTTCCGTATTGGCAATAACATCTATCTAATGTTTTAGGATGATGTATGTTCGAAATTGCAACACATCAACCAGAATTTAAAGCTCCTGTAAGTACAAGCATGATCTTCTGTTACAAATGTAGCATAAATATAATTTGGTTACCAGCATAGCACCCGCAATTTACTTTAGTATGAACTTCAAAGTACGATAGGGAGCTATCTACTCTCACCGTTGAGATCTAGTCAGTAACTCTTTTAGCCTTCTCGCATCAGATCAGCTGAAAAGGTATGTTTGATTTCCTCCCTCTTACTGCAATTTTGGTTTGCTTTGTTCTTCAAATCTTTGTCTTTTGCAACAAATATAACTCTTTTTTTTGGTAAGTTGACGCATGTATTAAAAGAAGAAGATACAAACATTATAAGAGGCATACCCCAGATTTACAATGATAACATAAACATAAAACAACAGATGGCTACATGCTAGCCACCGACCATAAAACTAAAACCTCACTAGATTCGTTAGTCGAAGTTCTAGACATTCCAGCAAAGATCCTTGCATTCCGTTCTTGCAACAAATATAACTCAACGAGAGGGAATTCGCACTAACATAATTGAAAACTGCATTTGACTGTGGAAAGGAAGTGGCCTATTTAGAAAATTTACTCTCTAAATTTGGATCTTTATTGTAGAATCTAAATGCTGTCTGACATACTCTCTCGGATTTGTGTATCTTGGCACTTCTCTTTTGGGTTTTTCTACTTCACCTAGCACTATATGGAACTTTGAAACATAGTACATGGTGGTTAGTTTCCTTAGTTCTTGCAACTAGGCTGGAATTTTCCTATTTTCAGGCTGTATATGTTTCTTTGTTTTGTCATCAATATGTTGGTTGAAATGGAATATGATATGATATCCCAATAACTCTATAAAGTTAGTTGAGATTTGAAGGAAAAAAATTTGTTGTTTATTTGAGTTTCTAGAATTTTTGTTTTAGGTTTGTTAACTTTTAGTTAATGAAATTCTATGGACATGTATGAATTTTTATTTGAATTATGTATTTTAAGGTGTTTGGATATTTATATTGTTTATTTTACTTTTATTTTAATTGTGTTATATTATTATTTACTACTTGACTGGATTTTATGATTTTAGTTAAAATATTTTATTTGCGATTTTATGATTGATTTGAATTTATATTGTATAATCCGTGTCGTGTCAAAAAAAGCATTTTTAACAACCTTGTTGTGGACTTCCTATTTGGCAAGAATCCTTTTCTTATAAGGATGTGGCAGCTTGTTTTGGGAATCTCATAGTTCAACAAGAATCTTTAACGGGTTGCAACATAGTTTTCAAGTGTGGTAAGAATTCATTAATGTTTCAGAATCTTTTTCTTACAAGGATTTCTTATTCATACTAGCTACACAAGGAAAGAATGACTAGTGGTATTTAATGACATTTTGGTTCTAGGAAGGAAATTAAATTGACAAGTATAAAAGAATGAGATTTTCTTCATTAATTGTCCATGCAAATTAAGAAAAAATTAGAATATAAGTCATTGGGACTTGAGAATTAATTCTACATTCATATCAGATTTCCTACTCTATTTGGGACTTCTTAGGATTGACAAATCTGATTCTACCATATATAGAATATTGATTTTGGATTTTTATTATTTTCTCTTAGTCTTTGGATTATTATTACTTATTTAGGTCAATTGTAAGTGGGTCTCATATAAGTCCACCTGAGGGGGGCCTATTAGGGTTTATTTCAGTTTAGAAGTCAGTATGAATAAAGCCATAATCAGACATATAAGGCTACGAAATTTGCAGATTAATAAACATCTTGTGCCGCAACTTTGTGTGTGAGTTATGAGATATTCTTCTTTCCTTGGTTCTTTAAAGAAATGAAACGACTTATCGAAGAACAACTGATTTCGTGGCGTAATCCATACACTTCTCATTCCCGAATTAATATTCGTTGGGTGGTTTCTGTTTTCAAAATTGCTGATGCCTAAGTACAAGTTATCTCTGCGTCACACTCCTATGACCACATGATCACGAGGTTCGTATCATTTGGTATCACGCGGTTCACATCATTTGGTATTCGAGAAGGGACATGTTCGGCCACCGTTTAATTCGGGTTCTCATCATCTTAGAAGCTGAATCTAAGGAGAGAGGATACTGTTTGGCCAAGGTCCTTTGTTCCTTCCATAACCGAACCAGCAAAGGCAAAAGTAATCAGTCCCTATTGCTGCGAAAGGTAAATCTGAAACTCAACCTAAACTTACTTATGATGTTAAATGTTTCAGGTGTTAGGGACATTGACATTATGCTTCAGAGTGTCCAAACAAGAGAAACATGATGATTAGAGATAATGGTGATAACGGATCTAAAAGTGACATATCTGATTGTAAAAGCATGCCACAATTGGAGGATAGTTATGGGGATGAGTTAGCATTATCTGTTAATGAGTCCCTGGTTATAAGGCGAACATTTCAAGCTCAGGTCAAGGAAGATGAAACTAATCAACAAAGGAAGAATATCTTCCATACACATTGTTATGTACAAAACAAGGTGTGTAGTTTAATTATAGATAGTGGAAGCTGTGTTAATGTTTGTAGTCCAACCCTTATTAGTAAACTGAATTTGTTTAATGTTAAGCATGCTAACACCATATAGATTGCAATGGGTGAATGATAGTGGTGTGAAAGTGACTAAAAAGGTTGTGGTTCCCCGATGATATTCCTAGCTAATTACCACCATTGAGGGGGATAGAAACTTCAATTCCCAACTAACTAGCCTATAGAAGCAATCTCGAGTAGACAAAGGAGCTTCTAGGGCAAGTTGATAAGCTGATGGAAAAGGGGTACATTCATGTTTTAGGGCAACCCACACACAAAGACACCAATTCCCGGAAAGCCAAGTAAATCAGGTTTGATAGGAGTGTGATACAAAGATAACTTGTAATTAGGCACCAGCACTATTGGAAACGGAAACCCCCACCCAACGAATATTGATTCGCGAACGAGAAGTATAAGGATGACGCCATGAAGGCAGTTGTTCTTCGATAAGTTGTTTTCAGTTCTTTAGAGAACCAAGGAAGGGAGATTATCTCACCAACACACACACACACAGTGTGGCAAAGAAGAACTTTTATTAATCAGAATTATCTAACCTTACATGTTTGCTTATGCCCTTATTTATAGTGACTCCAAACTAAAAGAAACCCAATGGACCCCTTATGTGGACTTATATGATGCCCACTTACAATTAAACCTAAATAATATAAATAAACTCTAAACTAAGAAGAAAATAATAGTAACAATAAGAAATCCGAAATTAATATCCTAAATATGCTAGCATCAAATTTGTCACCATTAAAAAGTCCCAGATAGACTAGGAAATCTGATCTGAAGGTAGAATTTATTATGAAGTCTTCTTTCCTTTTTGTAGTTAGGATTAATAAGGAATCCTTGTAAGAAAAGGATTCTGAAATAATTATGAATCCTTGCCACACTTGAAAACTATGATGCAGCCCACTAAAGATCTTTAAAGAATTAGGAGATTCCTAAATAAGCTGCCACATCCTTTTAGAAAAAGAATCCTAGCCAAATAGGAAGTTCACAAGTCGAAAGGAAGTAAATAACAAAATTCATACAGCCTCTGTTGACCCGTGTTTTTATACCTTTCCGAACTTCGATTGACCTAAAATTTTAAACCAAGGTAGGAAAACATGTCAGGAGTCTCTACGTAAAATTTCAGCTCCATCCCAACGGTCGGATTGAGAATTATGACTGTTGCCGTAAAATTGGATAGGTGTACATTTTACATCAAAATCCAAATTTGACCGTTCCTGGATCATATCATAACCAGTCCCTTACCTTGGAATTTCATATAAGACCAGTCCACCCGAGTCTTATAGTAACCTGAACCAAACAACTAGGTGGTGACTCCTTGACATCTTGCCACGCCACCCTTGCTATGTGTGACAAAATGGCGCTCCATCGTGGGAGCTTATGTGGTGTGCAGTACTGGACTAGGCTTTGTGTGTTTTATATGCTTTTTGTGATTTGATGTGTTTAAATTTTCACATTTGGCTTGCTTTTTTACGTGTTAGCATATTTTAGCTTACTCAGGAGTATATGTTGAATATGGATGAATGTTTTCATGCATCACTAGTCTATTTATGATATATCACTTTGGAATTCACACACATGGAAATTCAGGTTAGGTGGGGGAGCAATGGATTACCCTATAACTTTCAGGTAGGGTTTAAGTTTGTGAAACAATCCGACTCTTTCCTAGGTACTTAGACTGGTAGTGATTGATTGGTATACGATCCATTTCACTACCTATGAGCCCCTAAATTATTTTCACAAGGTAATCACTGGGACATCAATAGACCTTTTTGATATTAGATAGTGCCTACATCAATATCTCACGTAGAAGTACATAGAACCTGCCTGTAGGATATATGTTCCGCAAATAAACACTGTTGCCTTAAGACTTAACTCTAAAAAACATCTTGAATTGCAAGACTTAGGGCTGATAGCATGGCTACCATTAGAGAGATGACCTTTGTTGAATATGGGTTGGTTTTTGAATCTCTAAACCCTTGAATATAATAATCTCATCTTGATTTAGTAAAATAAAATAAAATACAAAAGATGTGGAGAAATGATTAAATTGAACAAATTTAATGAGAGGGGTGATATTAAAAACAATAATAAAGGAGTTAGTAAAAAGAAAGAGAAGTAGTGGGGGTCAATGGATTGATAAAAGGAATGGTGGGGTCAATGTGAAAATAGAAGTAAATATGGGAGGCAAGATGCAAATAAGGAAAGAATGTAAATATAAATAACAAGAAACCTTGAGAAATCCCTGGAATATTGGCTGGCCAAGAAGAGGAAGAAAGAGGAGAAAATAAAAAATTGAGAGGAAACTTTGTAAATTCATCATTTGAATCTAAAGAAAAGTGAGAGTAAGTGAACTGAGAGTGCTTCAAGTAAGATTTAGGAAGAAAACTTAGAAAAATTTACTAGTGGGAAGGGAAGGGTTAGAAGAAGGAAGGAAAGAGAAGAGGAAAAAGGGTTGTTCTCAATCTCTTGACTCATTATAATTAAATCTCAAGTATAGGTTTAAGAAGTTTGTTAACTAATGATAGGTGGATGGAAATGATGGAAAACATACATGGAAACGAATTTATACTTGTTGAGCTTATAAATCAAAATTGGACAGGTTGTCTCTCAACTTCTTTACTAAGATTTGGACCCTAAGATGACAAAAGTTGAGATACTTTTCTTCATGCAAATTGTAGACCCATGTTCTAGTGTTCCAAAGAAACAAACCATGCATAAACCCAAGCTGTATAGCTCTGGTTATACTCAAAATACTAAACAGTGGTTAGACAGTATCAGTCCAATGTTCGTTGATGAGCAATTTTGACTGTCTTGGGGGCCGAACTGGGTTCTCCTTCCTACATAGAACTTGTAGCCTCGTCGTGTCTTAGCTTTCCAACGAGACCAATCTTGCTTGAAACAGAGTTCTATAACTCTAGATTTAGTTAAAAATCTGAGGAGAGATCGGACAGTAACAGTTCAATTTCTAGACAATAACAGTTGGAAAATAATAGTCCAATGTTTGTTGATGAACAATTTTGACTGTCTTGGGGGAAGAACTGGGTTCTCCTTTCTACATAGAACTTGTACCCTCGTGTCTTAGCTTTACAACGAGACCAATCTTGCTTGGAATGGAGTTTTATAACTCTAGATATAGTTAAAAATCTAAGAAGAGGTTGGACAGTAACAATTCAATTTCTAGACAGTAACAGTGGGACAATCCCTTATATTGAGCCACCTAAAACTTGTAAATTGGTAACTTCTATTTGGAATTGTTTTTTATTACAAAATATTGAATTATGAAGGTAGTATGTATATGTGTGTATGTATGGTCAAGACTTGAAATTTAAATTAGTGTAACTATTGGTACATGTGAAATTGTGGAAAATAGACGGGAGCAGGGGACGACTAGCAGAGCACAGTTTTTAGGTAGGTGTCTGACACTTAGATTTCTAATTTAAAGTCTTGTGGAATTCTTTAACTTAGTCCCTAATATGATGTAATTCAAATTTTTATATTTATATGTAGTGTATAAATGATGAATGGACCAGTGTCTTGGTTTGAAACTGGTGCCCTATGAATGAGCTAATGGTTGAACTAGTGTCTTGGATTGGAATTGGTGCCTTGTGAATGGGCTGATGGTTAGACCAGTGTTCTGGTTTGGAACTCATATCATGTGAAATGGTGATCAATAAAATTAGCTATTATTGGACAAGATTGGTGTGATGGCAGGTGGGAAACTATAGAAATTGATGATAAATGAATTAAAAAGCAAATTGTTAGTGTAATGAAAAATATACTAGATCATCTTAATTAATTTAATTATGTTTATGCAAAATTACTATGCAGGTTCATCTCAGCAGTGTAACCCTTAGTTGATACTTGGGTATTCCCTCTGTATAGTCACTTAAGTTAATAAGAAGATGGAAGAATTTTCCTTTTGGGTTGTATATAACAATACTTCTAAATTGTATGTATAAAGTTATGTAATGTTATTTTTGTTAAAACTGTAAGTAGTAAATTGAAATTTAAAATCTTAGTTATGCTAACGAATGAATGCAATTACTATGGTTAATTAATGGTTACCTCTTAATTCCTAGGATTCTTCTTATTTTTATAACTTGCTAATTGTGTGAATTTTATCTTAAAATTTTACAGTTTGAGACTTGGAATGATTGGATTGTGTATGAACAATGAATACAGGATGTGTACATTTATTTGTCGATAACTTGGGACCTCCCGGCATTAGGGAAACTCTGCCGAAATTTCAGAAGAAATTTCAATAAACTGTGTATGAGTTGAATAAAAAAATTTTGTTTTTTACCATGTTTCTTTTTTTTATGGTTGACGCATTGGTTTCGATACGGGGGATGTTACAAAACCCCTATAACTACTAGAAGGGGATTGCCTGAGATTGGATGATAGTAAATTGCCACTCATTAGAAATATGAGTTGCTTCGGAAATGACTTGAAAAGGCTCATCTCACACATGAAAGGCATCCGTGAGGATGAGTTTTTAAGGAAATATAGGAGGATAGTGGATATCATGAAGGTGTCTGTGTAGAATTCAACATTTAAGGTTTTGATGCATTTTTTGAAACCTTGAGTATCAGTGCTTCACTTTTGGGAATATAGACATGAGCCACATACTTTAGAAGAATATGATTTATTAATCGAATCCCATCAAAATCTATACAAAGTCTACTTCCATCAAAGGCGCAACAAAGTGCTAACTAAATTGGCTGCATTGATCAAAGTTCTAGATCTCTATAAGATATTGGAGAAAAGTGCTACTGCCTAAAATGGAAGATGATCGAAAGGGTACTCAAAATGAGGAAGAACAATTCTAGAATACTTGTTTTTTGAATCTTCAGCTTGGTGTTACCCCCAAACCTCACTAAAATAATCAGTTTATAGGTGGCTCCAACTTTTGTTGCATATGAAAACACTCAAATAAATCCCATTTCAACGATACTTGTAGAAATTATCTTAACACTCAACCATTATAAACGGGTTGGCAAGGGATCGATGAGATGTTGTGAACAAGTTGTATATATGGCTAATTAGCCATATAGAAACAAAAAGTTTTTAACAACTTCTGGTGGTTTAGTCAAAGACCATTAAAGAAAGTTAAAGAAAAGGAGTGAAAGGACTTAAATGAGAAAACTGGAAGCTAAATTTGCAAGGAATCTCGTAAGGAGAAATTATGCGGAAAGCCTCGTGGATGAGAGCAACAGATTGCTTAATGAGTTATAGGAAAAAACGATAGGTACCTCTAATTGGAGTGACTGGATATGTTAGTCACGCGCCTAATTCGGTTGTAAGGCAACTTGGGGGCGTACAATATATGCCAAGGATGACTGGGTTATTTGATTTCGTTGGGTTAATTAAGCATCAATGTGGTTTGGAAGTTGTGGAGAACATTAAGTAGAACTAGAAGCTCTAAGTACCATTAAGAAGGAATCGATCTAGTTACTAGTGAAAATTATCCAAAGTGGTTAAATCTATCACTAGTCACCATCTCCATAGCTCTTGGATTTGAAGTTGAGACTTCGGAAGTTGTGAAACCATCTAAAAGAAAGAGGATTAGCAATGAGAGAGAGTTGAGAGAACAACTGGAAAAGCTCCAAATAGAGGTGGGCACCTGTAAAATCCTTAAGATATCCTTCGAGGAGCATTCCTTACTAAAAAGAAATTGAGAAAATCTGTAGTGCAACAGTTGGATGAAAAGGACAAGAAAATCATGTACTTAGAAAACTAAGTTGAGGAAAAGCGAGAATTGGGAACATATTGGATGCAAACAGTACTAAGCTCTTTGAAAACTAATTTCAATGATTGTGAAGAAAAGGTTGATATGTCTTTAAGGACCCAAACTAAGTTAGAAAGCCAGATTAAGCAATATGAAAGGATATATTATTGCATTTTATGTTAAAAAGAGAACTAGTTGAAGAAAAGCCAAAGGAAAAGTTGTTAGGGTCTTCAAAACTGATTTGGAAGAAAAGAAATGAGATCAACCTACTAGAGAAAAAGCTTGCAAAAGAAAAGGCCAAGGCAAAATATATGGAAGAAAAGAACGAACTGCTTGGGTTCCACAACCAGATGAACGACATGTTACTCGTGGAGAAGATGAGAAAAAATAGATGAGTAGATTCTACCTGAATATCCCACGAGGTTAAATCCTCTGATTATCCTATACAAGATAAGTGGGTTGCCTAGGAGGAAAGGTTAAGGGATGTTGAGGGATTTAACATCTACGTTATGGTTAGACCAGTTGAGATATGTTTGGATGCGAACCTCGTGACCACATGGTCACGCAACCCACACGCAAAGACCCCAATTCTTGAAAAGCCAAGTAAATCAGGTTTGATAGAAGTGTGACATAAAGAAAACTTGTACCTAGTCTGTCCATTATACTTGTATTCGAGAAGCGAAAGTAGATGATCTTCGGTATTCAGGTATGCATTATACTTGGTCGAACCAATGTCCTGAGAATCTGATTATGCGGAAACTAGATAGAGTGCTTGTCAATGAGAAGTGGAATCTGAACTTTTCATTATCGGAAGCGAGATTTTTGCCTTCGGGTATGTCAGACCATTCTCCTTTCTCTTACCTGGTCTTATATAAAATGGCATCTCTCTTTCTCTTACCTGGGCAAGTAATTAAAAATGTGGAGCAGATTATTAAATCCTTTCTTTGATCGGGTTCAGATATGGGAACTACTGGGGCTAAAGTGGCTTGGGATCAGGTATGTCTTTCAAAAAAGGAGGGGGGGCTAGGAATAAAAAGGATAACAGAATGGAACAAGATTGCTTTGTTGAAACACATTTGGAACCTGTGCAATGACTCAGATGGCTCAATATGGTCTACTTGGATCAGATCCAATCTGTTGCGAGGTAGGAATTTCTGGACAATCAAGACACCACAGAATTGCTCTTGGGCTTGGGGAAAGATTCTAAAGCTCAGATCCTTAGCATGGCCGAAGATGAAGTACATCATAGGAGATGGAATGACAACCTCTCTATGGTTTGACAATTGGCATCCTCACAGCCCACTCGCGGATTTTTACGGGGAAAGATTCATCTATGATTCAGGTATGGCCAAGAATGCAAAGGTGAATGTGCTAATTCATAACTCAGAATGGAAAACTCCTACCACCCAAGCTATTGGCTGGCACCCCATTATAGAAGCTATTCCTTCCAATTCTAATCCTAAGTTGAGGCAAAAGGATGAGATAGTTTGGTTGGATTCGCCAAATCACAGATTCTCGATCAAAGTAGCTTGGGAACAACTAAGACATCATCGTCAGATGGCTGAATGGCATGACATTGTATGGTTCAAGAATGCTGTTCCAAGACATTCATTTCTTCTATGGATGGCTGTCCAACAGAAACTCACAACTCAAGATAAACTTCATCGGTTTGGTATACATGGTCCCAATAGATGCTCACTCTGTCTCCGCAACAATGAGGATCACAACCACTTGTTCTTTGAATGCTCCTATACTAAAGCGATCTGGTGGGATGTTTGTGACAGATGCGACATTCCAAGAATGACAAAAGGCTGGGATGAATGGGTTCGATGGGCCACTGTCTCTTGGCATGGCAAGAGTTTCGTTAATTTTTCTCGTAAACTGAGTTTTGCAGCTACAGTGTATCATGTATGGCAAGAACGGAATGCAAGGATCTTTGCTGGAATGTCTAGAACTTCGAATTTGGTCTTTAATCAAATCGAATGTATCATTCGTGATAAGCTTGATTTGATGAGGAATGTCGCACCAACAAATAAAAACAAAAGGATCCAACGAGCTTGGAGGGTGAATACCATAGATTCTTAATTTGTTAGTAAGCTGGTTGTATTGGTTCCCCTATCGAATCTAGTGAGGTTTCAGTTTTATGGTCGGTGGCTAGCCTGTAGCCATATGTTGTTTTATATCTCTGTTATCATTGTAAATCTGGGGTATGCCCCTTATAATGTTTGTATCTTCTTCTTTTAATACATACGTCAACTTACCAAAAAAAAAAACTTGTACCTAGGCACCAGCACCAGCACTATTACAAAATTCATACAGCCTCTGTTGACCAGTGTTTCGATATCTTTCCGAACTCTGATTGACATAAAATTTTAAACCAAGGTAAGACAACATGTCAGGAGACTCCACGTAAAATTGCAGCTCGATCCAATGGTTGGATTGAGAATTATGATTGTTGCCGTAAAACTGGGTAGTTGCACATTTTACATCATAATTCGAATTTAACCTTTCCTGGATCATATCAGATGTATCATATCAGATGTATATGATGAGGATCAAGATGGCGTCCCATCAAACCACGGTTCAACCTGTTCTCCATACAATTATGATCGAAATGTTAAAATGAAGGGTTTTGACACACAAATAGATCCAATGACAAGAAAAAAAGAGCTTTGTTTGTATGGAACAATAGAGTAAGTGCAGGTGCCTAGGTACAAGTTATCTTTGTGTCACACTCCTATCAAACTTGATTTACTTGGCTTTTCGGGAATTGATGTCTTTGCGCGTGGGTTACATGACCACGTGATCACGAGGTTCGCATCATTTGGTATCAGAGCTTGGCTCCATGAATCAGGTATCAAAATACATAAAATCGCTTTGGTTTCTAGGCTGCCGAAAACCTTCCCGATAGCCCATGGTATCTGTCAATTTGACCCATGTTTCGATGCCTTTCCGAACCTTGATTGACCTGAAATTTTTACATAAGGTAGGAAAACATGTCAGAAGACTCCATGTAAAATTGCAGCCCGATCCAACGATCGGATTGAGAATTATGATTGTTGCCGTAAAACTGTATAGTTGTACTTTTTATGTCAAAATCCGAATTTAACCTTTCCTGGATCGTATCACTTCTCGTTCGCGAATCAATATTCGTTGGGTGGGGGTCTCTGTTTCCAATATTGATGGTGCCTAAGTACAAGTTATTTTTGTATCACACTCCTACCAAACCTGATTTACTTGGTTTTCCGGGAATTAGTGTCTTTGCGTGACCATGTGATCACGAGGTCGCATTTGAATATTAATTCGGAAATGAGAAGTATAAGGATGATGCGACAGAGTCAATTGTTCTTTGATAACTTGTTTTAGTTCTTTAGAGAATTAAGGAAAGGAGAATATCTCACCACTCACACACAAATTAATCTGAAAAACTCATGGCCCCCACACGTCCGATTATGACTTTATTTATACTAACTCTAGAATGTTATGGGTCGATTTTGAAGTTTTCTTGCCTTGTTGTGTTTGGTTTTCTTAATTTTTATGGACAATTAATGAATAAAATCTCTCTTTTTTATATCTGTAAATTTAGTTTGTTTCCTAGACTAGGAGAATCGTTAGTTAATCCTTTCTAGCTTAGGAAATCAAATCTGGAAACCCTTTGATACACACGAATTGGGCTTTTCATGGACTTGAATTAGTTCCATTTAGAGGCTGTCCTTTATGCTCCCTAGGCATTCCAACCTCCTATATGTCCATCTTGCTCCATATGTTTATAAACAAGCCCATTTAATGCCTCTTTAAGCTTCTTTGCCCTAGCTCTTGTAATTGGCCTACTTGATACCTCTAATAGGTCTTTGGCATGATTAAGCTTGGGGTTGGGCTGATCCACATCACTTTCTTTCCTTATGTAATTAGGATGAATTATCATTGTAAGAAAATGATTTTAAAACATTGATGAATCCTTCCACACTTTGAAATTATGTTGCAGCTCATTAAAGATCCTTGTAGAACTAGAAAAGTCTTATAACAAGCCACCACATCCTTGTAGGAAAATGATACTTGCCAAATAAGAAGTCTCCAAGTTAAAATGCAGTAAATAACAAAATTTGTACAACTTGTTCTGACCTCTATTGCAAGCCCTTCTCGAAATTCGATTCACTTGAAAATTTACACTAACATAGAAAAATATCTCTTTGGTAAAGTTTTAGCTCGAACCAACGGTTTGATTTGAGTTATGCTTAATAGTGTAAAACTAGCCGGTAGGGAATTTTATGTCAAAATCTGAATCTGACCTTGTTTGGATCGTGTCATAATTCCCTTTAGCTAGTTGCATCATCTCTAATTCTTGCCCGTATTAAAAAAAAAAGCCATGTTCACAGCTCAGAGGAATGCTACAAAGTTCAGGATTATTGATCAGACTTGCTTAAATGCAAATTGAATTATCAAGGAGTCAAACATCGCAAGTGTAGGTTCTAGTATGGTCAAACATTCTAAAGGTAGGTATTGGTCATTATATGAGGGGTAAGTTTACTATATGGTTTAAAAAACAAGTTTATGATCTACCCAGTGACCACCTCTTTTAGAGGCAGTATAGGGGTTTACAAGGAATGGTTGGGGAACAATATGATTACCATTACCAAGAAACTCTCATATTATAGTTGGGTGTTTCACAAATTTAAACCCTGACTGAAAGTCACGAATAAAAGCATATAGTATGTCAAACAATGCATGAACAATATATGTAAAAAATGCGTGCTAAAATTAAATCACCAACAAATAAAAAATAAGGCAAAAATAAAATAAAGCACAAATAAAGTAAGACACAACGAACAAAAAGATAAACAAAGTTTAGTCTTGTCATGATGTGAATAACGTTGAATAATGAACCTGACTTCTAAATTGAGGTGTGTTTTGGGTATAATTATACAGTTATGATTTGATAGAGTTACAACCTAGTATCATGGTCACTAGGAAACCTATGGTTTGCGAGAGTCTGGGTAAGGGGACTGGTTGTGAAGGGAAATATATATCACTCCTACTACACCCTAATTAAGGTAAGATGTGTTATTCTAAGTCATATTTCTATTCATTGGTTTTATCTAATGTTCAATGCAAATCTCCCTTCGTGAGGAAGTCTCTACTTTATTGGGTTAAATCATAATTATTTTAAGGCTCATATTTTAGCGTTGCATTTATTTCTTACGTTTTATCTTTAATACTCGGGGATATACTTTACAGTATAATTTTATACCCTTAAATAATAAAGTCTAAAACTAATTCCTAATGTTTATTACTATTAATTCATTTAATTTAATACAAGGAATATTGATAAGATCCGAGCAATGAAAAACAATTAAATTGGATTTTGACGTAAAATGCACAATTATCCAATTTCACGGCAATAGTTATAATTCTCAATTCAACCATTGGATTGGGCTGAAATTGTACGTGGAGTCTCCAGACAGGTTGTCCTCCTTAAGGTTAAAGTTTGAGGTCAATCAAAGTTTGGGAAGGCATCACAATACTGGTCAACAAATGCTGCATGAATTTTGTTATTTACTTCCTTTTGACTTGTGGACTTCCTATTTAACTAGGATTCTTTTTCTCTAAGGATGTGGCAGCCTGTTTTAGAAATTTCCTTGCTATACAAGGATCTTTAATGGGCTGCAACATAGTTTCCAAGTGTGACAAGGATTCATAAATGTTTCAGAATTCTTTTCTTACAAGGATTCCTTATTCATCCTACCTACAACAAGGAAAGAAGATTTCAAAATTAATTCTACCTTCAGATTCGATTTTCCTAGCTTATATGGGAATTTTAAAGGGCAACAAAATCTTATCCTATCATATTTAGGATATTAAATTCAGATTTATTATTGTTATTATTATTTTTTCTTAGTTTAGGGTTTATTTATATTATTGAGGTTTCATTATAAGTGGACATCATATAAGTCCACATAAAGGGTCCATTAGGGTTTATTTTAGTTTGGAGTCACTATAAATAAGAGCATAACCAGACATATAAGGGTATGCAATTTTCAGATTAATAAACTTCTTTTACCGCATTTATTGTGTGTTGGTGGGATAATCTCTCTTCCTTAGTTCTCTAAAGACCTGAAAACGACTGGCTTCGTGACATCATCCTTATACTTCTCCTTCACGAATCAATATTCGTTGGCTGCTTCGTGAACCAACAGTGTTGTTTCCTAGGTACAAGTTATCTTTGTGTCACTCCTATCAAACCTGATTTACTTGACTTTCCTGGAATTGGTGTCTTTACGTGTGGGTTGTGTGACCACATGATCACGAGGTTCACATCAATTATGTATTGTGTTGTAAAATCCATACCTTGATATTAATTAAATAAATTAAATTTTATGGTATTTTTGAAATATTGGCCAAATAGTAATGGATAATCATAAACTGGTTATGATATTTATAGAATATATATGAAATTTTTTAGAATTTGGTCGTATGCATAAGAAAAAAAATATATTTTTGTATTTTTGAAATAAGAATTTTTTTTTAGAATTCTGATTTTTTAAAAATTTTAGAGAAAAACGGGTATTTTTAATACTGGGTTAGTATCTCATAGTATAAGTCTACAACCCTAATATTAAGCAAAAAGGATCCATAAATAATTTTAAAATAACCCTTGATTTATTTTTAGAATTTTTGGGAATTATTTGAAGGTTTGTTTGGAAAAAAACACAAAAAATTAGAATATAACACTATTGACAAATCAGTAGAGAGTGTTTGCCAAACATGCCCTTAACTAAAACTCAAAGGCTTAAAAAATACCTTAAGGTTGTGTTTGGAAAATGCGTTTTAATGACACAATATTGTGTTTTTTTCTTTGATAAAAATTTATCATGCCAAACACTGCATTATTGAGAAATGTGCTCAACCTAGCCACGTGGGCTGGGCTTCCTTGCACAAAGACCCAAGCCCATAAACACAACCTGAAACCTAAAAGAAAAAAATAAAGATCAAAAGGGAATACATTTGAATTTGTTCAAGAACACCAAGAACTTATGAAGAAACCTAGAAACAAAGTTTCAAAAATAAACCATATCAAACGAAATGAAGACACAAATACATGTAAACACATAGTCAAATACAAATCTAAGGCTGAATCATCATGATAAATAAACAAATATCACAATTATTTGATTTTATGCAAAAAATATAAAACAAAAGAAACAAAGATATATATATAAAAAAAACTCTTAAATTGGTGTTTTTAAGCCATACAAATCTTAGATTAAAGATTGATAGCCATGCACACACGCATAACCATCAATATACTATAATAACTCATAAAACAACAACATAAGGCAAAGTTTATTTTATTAAACTCAACAAACCCAGAAAAGCAATAAAAACCTAACAACTAAAGGTAAAACCATCAAAACAATAAGAAATAAAATATTAAAGGCAAAAGTAGTAAGTAATAACCAAAGACATGAAGCAAAAAAAGCCTCTCCCTGTGTATAAATTTTATTCCATTGAACATAAACAAAGTCTTGAAGCTTAAACAGAATGCTAATAACTTTACCAAAACCAGCAGGCCAAACTAAATCACAACAAAAATCAAAACCTAAAACATATTGTCACTACTTTAAACAATGTTTGCCTGACATTAAAGCATTAAAATATAACATTTTATACTAGCATTTGTCATTCCATAATCATATTCTAACACAACAAAACAAAGCAATAAACAAAACTTATGTTCAAAGCCTAAACATTCCAAAACAATAATCATGGCTTTCAAATTCAAAATAATAAATGATTTCAAAGGGTAAATAACAAACATCATAAACAATAATATAAAGATAAAAATAAAGAGGGGGGTGTCAACATTGAACTCCACCCCATCATCAAAGTTTGAAAGCTTACCTAGCAATGTAAAAGATGATACTTTTTATGGACCATTTGTTTTTTTCCTATTGATTTCCAAGTTCTTTTCAATCTTAGATTGATGCCCTCAATTTTTAAAACACCTCTTTGTTACTTTTCTTCCCTTTCTATTCTAAGTATTGTATTGGCTTTTTTTTTGTGTTTTCTTTCTCCTTTTCTTTTCTGTGATTTTCTTTCTTTTTTGGATCCCTTTTTCGGTGTGCTAAAAAACAACATTTTATATGTTAAACAAAACAAAAAATAGCAAAACAATGGTGGTTTTGCAAAGAGTTTGTTAGAGAAGATTCTCGATCATTCTCTCTTCTAACCTCCCTGAAAAGGTGCATTCTAGTTCTTTTTGTGTATTTGTGAGCTCAAACCTGTTAACAGAAGGTAGCCATGAAGTTTAAACAAACATGGTGGTTTTCATCTTCAATCATGGTTGTCCGAGTGATCTACTTTGGAGAGATCATCGTTACCACCTAGATGTAAATGTGGGATAGAAATAGCTGATCCTTGTAGAGAGTATATCTATCATGGGGATCAAATCTCATCTGATTTGAAGGTTTAAAACTCCACATTCATTGATTGGAAAGTGAGCTCTCAATCAACTTAAAACTGTCAAATACAATGAGAAGTTGATCAGGGACAAGATGTTGTTGAGTTCATTGAGCCAAAGTAGGTATAAACATGCGATGAGGATAACTGATCCTTATGTTGGGTTTTCGAATATCATACACGTAATAGAAATAATAAATCAAAATTATTCGGGAGTTCTAAGAATTCTATTAGATAGATCTAAACTTGAAGATCTGATGTTCTTTGATTTTGAATAATTTTATAAAGACTAGATTGTTGCAAACCACAAATCATCCAATTATCTAGCTTTCAATGGTAATTCACTGGAACCACTATCGAGAAACTCTTAAATCTCTATTTAAGAGAGAGGGATTGATATGCCTAGAGTGCTAGCTCTTTATTCTGTGACTTACGTAGTTTGTTTTTCTTCTAATAGACAATTCTTAAAAAATAAAAGGCATAACTTACTATTTATAGAAATATCACAAAAAATCTATAAATTGTTAAAATATTAATTTTTCCCTTGATAATATCCTTATATTAACTCAAGACAATTTTAGAAATTAACTCAATCAAGTCCTTACTTGATTTTTCTAGGTCTAGAAATATAATCCTTGTATTAATTATATTATAGTCCTTAATTTCTAAAATATATTTTAATCAAGTCATCCTTGATTAAATCATCCTACTTTAATTTCTGACTAATTGTTCTTAATGTGTGTGACCCATTAGAATCCTAATAGGTTGGCCAAAATATAAATTCTAATTCAAATTATCAATCTTCTAACACCCGTAATGTATTCAGAACGAAGACGACCATCCATAAGATAATGATACATCCACGATCGATCATCCATATTAATCTAATTAACATGATAACACCAATAAGCATTTTAGACATAAGCATACTTCCTTAACAACCAGTACTTAAACAATCATTTAAAATGAAATATGTAAAACATAAACAAACTTTAATATATAATTACCACAGTAATCTATCTTGAAATTAATATTAAAAATAATATACTAAAAATATTCATATTAACACAAACTTTATTTCTTTTCATGTGTTTCCTTCTTTTATTCGAGAAACCCTTGGCAATACTATATCTTTGTATGCTTAGCATCAATTTTCATCGAGATATCTTTATTTCTTATAAAATATATTGCAATTTTTTTCCTTTTCTTTTTTCTTTCTTTCATTTTTTTGGTTTTTTATTGATCTTTCTCTCTCTCTCTCTCTCTCTCTCTCTCTCTCTCTCTCTCTCTCTCTCTCTCTCTCTCTCTCTCTCTCTCTTTCTTTAGGGTTTTGCTAAGCCGATTATACATGGAAAATAGAGTTTTTTTTTTATAATGTAGATTATAACTGATTGAATGAGTATAAATTAAAAATAATTTTTATAACAAAAAAATATTTCTAAATTAAAAGTAAAATAGTTTCAACATCTAATTTCAATAGCATTCTTCCTTTTTGGGTTCCATACTTGTTCATTATGTGTAACTTTCAAGTTTTGTGGCTATGAGTGTCGATGCTGCTGCTATAGATAGAGTCACACCAATGTGAGGATCAATACCAAAAGCTTACAAAATATGATGGGGATGGTGCTACACTAGTTATAGATCTTGTCATTGCTACAAAATATGGTATTGAAGTTTCATAAGATTCTTTTGCTACTTGCTGGGAATGCAGCCAAAAGATTATTTTTGGACAGGTGGTTTCTAATGTATCTATCTTTATTCTCTAGAGATCATTTTTAAATGTCATATTTCTTTATGTGTGGCGAACCAGATTCATAAAGTCATGCATTAGTCTGAATATATTGATAGTAAATAATAAAAGATATTCTGTAAATTAATCTTGGCAGCCTATATATACCAGTTGAAGGACTTAATCCTAATTCATATAGGAAAAGGACTTGTTGAAGTCGCATGCTAACTATAAATCCAAATAGCATAAGGATTCTTAAACTAAAAAGAAGCAAAGACAGTAGGGAAACTAAAAGGAACAATTTCTGATACATGAATTGTAAACATTTTTTTTTGTTGATACTTGTGGAATTTACTTAATATGGGTTGATTCTACAGGAAGAACGCAAGGACAAAAAAGAGGCACTGAGTAATTATGTTATTGACAAGATCGATAAGGGTAGTTGCTCTACCAATTTAGGTTTGATCGAAGCATTATAAGTGCCACAGAAGATTATCGAAACATTATAACTGCCACAGAAGATTATCTTGCTCAAGCTACTCATGCCTTTTCGTGTTTGCTTAACTACAGATATTGCAGACATGGAAGATAAGGTTGCACAAATGATAATGGAGGACTGGATTACAAACTTTTCTACTGAGTAAGGCATGGTAAAGCTGCTTTCACTTGCGAGTTTTTTTTAGTCTCCCATATGTTCTTTATTCTAGTCGGTTAGATTTTAATGTTTTGGTTGATGTGGGGGGATTGGGCTTTTGTATTACTACTAATCAGGGGGTATATGAAATTAAGTGTACCATTAATTTGCTTTTATTTAGATTTGTTGCAATGATATCAATGCTTGACCTATGGTTCATCTAATTAAATCTTTAGCATGGCAAAGCAAATTGACAATTGAAGTTTCCTTGTGTGCCTAGTTACTCCCATTCACTTCTGTTTTATAATATTCGTACACTGGCTTGTAATTTTTAAGAGTGTGTTTTAAATTCTTTTGCTTTTATTGTAGAGATCTTTTGTAAGTTGAGAGTTGTTTATACTACTTTTCTTTTCCATTGTTTTGAAATGTTTAATTTTTTGAACTCAACATTTTGGTCTTTCTACCCTATGAAGCTTTCCATAATTATTTTAAACCATCATTTGAGCTATGACGTTGGTTCTACAAGTTTGAATCTATCTGGATTTTTCAAAATTTGAGCATGTAGTTTAAATTGAAACTCTCTTCATCCTATCTTCTTTTTGGCTAAAGCATGGACCAACTATGATGATTATGACATTGCTGGCTCTGCTGTTGTTACACAACCTTTCCTTCATGTTATGATATTCATTCTCATGATAGTCATTCAATTTTGTTCCTGTCTTTTGAAATTCAAATCTCCTTAACAAATTTAATTCTCTTTGCAAGATTAATATGTTTGGTCAATAATAACGCTGTCTAAAGCACCATGTTAAATTTTTCACCATTCATGCTATTCTTATTGAAGTCTTGGTTGGAATTTGTAAGACCAAATATAAATGATCAATTTAATTAAAGAGATGGATCGTTAAATAATTATGGTTTTGATAACGTTGAAAATGTACCACACAACTCAAATGAGAACAAGGAAAAGAAATCCACAATTTATAATGCCTAGGTAACAGAATTAAAATCCTAAAACATAAAAGAAAAATAACATAAAATCTAAGATAACAGAAGAAATCCAAACAAAATTAAAAATATATTAGTCAAGCATAATCTTTCAAGCCTCATTTCAGATTATCTACATAATGGATGAACCAAGAACACAATTACCTATATGAATAGACCTCTCATCCCTGAATTTGACCTTCAAATCTCCAAGTTTAAGCACTGAATGGCCTCCTTAAGGAGCATGCTCTTATCCTTATCGATATTTTATTCTAGGGACTAATTTGGAGGTGGATGATATGTTTCTAGGTACAGTAAAAGATAGTGACATTACAGTCATTGAATTTGAGATAAAATTGGACAGCTAATTACAGTTAAACTAGAGACACTCTACACCCTCCATGTTGAGGATAAAGTACTTAATTTGATATGAATTTAAATTGGAAAAAAAATGAAATTAATAGTTGTTCATATTTAGCCCTCAATTCAATAATTAACTTTTCCTCAGTCTATTAAAGATTCAAGAAGCCTATTGATTAACTGTTATAAATACACAATGAAGCACCAAGTGAGAATAATCTTAGGATAAAATTTTCTGTTAACCATGTGGCATTTTTTCTTTATTTTGTTTTTGGTAGTGCGGTGGGTGGGGGTTGCTAATTTAGTTATGCCCTGTATTTATGCATGATGATGTATTTATGTGCAAACGGGGGAGAGAAACTTATGTTCATAAATAGATTTGCACTGACTACAGTTCATAAACCCTTATTTTATCAAATGAATAACCTAAAACCATTATTCAAAGTAGCGATAAAAAAAAAGTTGTTACATGTGTTCTTGAGTTCTGGGCAAGCAAGATGAAATCTACACGGCAGAAGAACACCTGAGATTGGGAAAGTTAGGTAAAAATTCTTAAGTGTAAGTTTAATTGCAATAGAGAAACAAATAATTTCTAAAATTAATTACCTAAATTATTGAAGAAAAGAATGCAAAGCCCAACCCATATATATAAAGAGTGGGGGTAAATCTATTAGGGATGTTGTCGTGGGTTTGTGTGTTTTGGTGGTTTACGAAGAAAGATTGAATCTGTTAGGAATGTTGGAGACAAATGAGAAGAAGATGAAGAGAAATGTTAGGGACAAAGGAAAATCAGATCGATGAAGAGAGAGTGCTAAGTTAATTGTTTTTCTACTGTTATGGATGTTATGAGTAGGGGACGAAGGGGATGAAGAGATTCACTGCAAGTTAATTAGCATTTTCTGGGTTGTTTCTTTATTTGCTCTGTTTATGTTTCTGAAGAGGAGAGAGTGTAAGTTTAGGATTGCTAATTAACGGTTGAGATTGTCAAAACAAAATACCTCATCAACGGTCTGTGTAATTTTAGTTTTAGATTAAGATTTAAATATTTATTTTTTCAATCAGCAACAAATTTTATGTTGTTTTTAGCAACAGATATTCCGTTGCTAAAGCCTGTTGCTAATATTAAAAAAATAATAAATATGCAATTCATTGCAAATCCGTTACTGAATTTAGCAACAGAATTATCCGTTGCTAAAATCAGATGCTAATAGTCCCCTTTTTTAGTAGTGAGTTATCAGGTCTTTGAATTGAGTTGGAAGACGAAGTCGATCTTGGGGCATATAACGTTTTGGACAGCTTCCTTGTTAAGGAGTATAGTGTATTAAGCATGGGATTCACCACTCCTATATATCGATTGTCTACCTTGCCCATGATTGGCACCCTTTTTCCTTCCTCTCCATTGACTTTCTCTTTCTGGACTCTTTATTTTTGCTTTCGACTAATTATGTCGGGAACCAGTCTTCCACACCACCTGTGGTTTCCGGGCATGGTCGTTCTGCTTAGGACATGTCTGCTACTTCTCCAACATTCTTGAGCACTCAACCTCGAAGCAAGGAAAAAATAGAGCATCGAAGTGAGCATATAAGAAGAAGTTCAAAAAAACAAAGTTAATGGGCGACCACCTTTCAACATGAATTACTTTCTGGAAGCAGGCTGCCACACCTCCCCTGTAAAAGAGGGCTATGCAACTGATTTGGTCAATCACATGTCAGAACAGGTTATATTTTTCGTTACCAGCTTCGGGTCACCTTTTTTCTTCTTTCTTTGCTAAGCTATTCCATTTTTGGAGTCTAATAAATTAATTTTTTGGAAATGGTCCATGTCTGCTTGTTCTTCTGCACGTCCATATGACAAGTCATTTGCGAATATTTCGGGAACCTTTAGTTGTCTTTTTGTTCCAAAAATCACGTCCAGTATTTGAAGAAAGGAATGAAGAACTAGGTTCACAGAAGATCCTTAACAAGGACGATTCTAGTACTTATATTATTAAAGCAGTTTACAAACTTTGCTAATAATAGCTCACTCTCCTTAACTTTAGAAAGGAAATCTGGACATGTGACTGATCCCACCATGTTCGGCTCACGCAAGGCTTGCTTGCATCATGAGATGGGAGAACTGGCCGAGATGAGGGTCAGCGCCCCCTTGAAAAGCGAAAGTGCTAATGGATGGTTATTTCTTAGTTCTTATAATAAGGGTGAGCTTACGAATCTTCAAGCTAGGCTTTCCTCCATTATAGGTTAGTTCTTTACCTAGGCTAGTAAGATCAGGAAGGAGACATTGAAATCAAGAAAGATAAAGGAACGGGATAAGATAGTCACTTACAGATGGGCAGAGAGATATTATACTCCAGGAGGCACGTCAAGGTAATCTTTGTGTTGCTGTTTGTACTCCTCTCTATTTTCCTATGATTATTGGATGTTGGAATATTAGAGGTTTGAATGATCCTATAAAGCATTCAGAATTGCGTCGGCTCATCCATCAAGAGAGGATAGCTCTTTTTGGTTTGGTTGAAACTCGACTTAAAGACAAGAATAAAGATAATGTTTCTAAACTTCTTCTGCGTTCTTGGTCCTTCTTGTATAATTATGATTTCTCTTGTCGTGGTCGTATTTGGGTTTGTTGGAATGCTAATACGCTGAAGGTGGATGTTGTTGGAATGTCAGACCGGGCTATTCATGTTTCTGTCACTATATTAGTTACCAATATCAGTTTCAATACTTCAATTATTTATGGAGACAATAGTGCTTCCTTACGTGAGGCATTATGGTCTGATATAGTGAGTCGTAGTGATGGATGGGAGTCAACCCCGTGGATTCTTATGGGTGACTTTAATGCTATCCGCAACAGTCGGACAAGTTAGGAGGGTCTACTACGTGGGCTGGCATTAAGGACAGATTGGATACATGTATTCGAGAAGCGAAAGTAGATGATCTTCGGTATTCAAGTATGCATTATACTTGGTTGAACCAATGTCCTGAGAATCTGATTATGCGGAAACTAGATAGAGTGCTTGTCAATGAGCAGTGGAATATGAACTTCCCATTATCGGAAGCGAGATTTTTGCCTTCGGGTATGTCAGACCATTCTCCTATGGTGGTAAAGGTTATTGGCAATGATCAGAACATAAAGAAACCATTCAGATTCTTCAATATGTGGATGGATCATGATGAGTTCATGCCCTTGGTGAAGAAGGTATAGGATCAGAATTCGAGGGGTTGTCCAATGTATCAGCTGTGTTGCAAACTAAGAAAGCTAATGCAGGAATTGAAACTTTTCAACATGGGTCACTTCTCCAACATTTCAGATAGAGTTAAAGATGCAAAAAAAGAAATGGATAAGGCTCAACAGGCTCTGCATACAGCGCATGAGAATCCAATTTTATGCATGCGAGAAAGGGATGCTGTTCGTAAATATGCTTCTACCGTCAGGGCTGAAGAGAGTTTTTTTCAAACAGAAGGCAAGGATACAATGGCTATGTTTAGTTTGAAGAACAACAAAGCCCCTGGTCTGGATGGCTTTAACGCAGGTTTCTTCAAAAGAATGTGGCACATAGTTGGGGAAGATGTAATCAATGCTGTTAAATCCTTCTTTCAGACTCGTAGAATACTTAAAGAAATGAATGCTACATCCATTTCCCTTATTCCTAAAGTTGCTAATCCTACAAGGTTGACAGATTTTCGTCCTATATCTTGCTACAGTGTACAAATGCATCGCTAAGATTCTAGGTGGGAGAATCAAAGTTGTTTTGCCATCCTTAGTTGGTCCATATCAAACTGCTTTTATCTCAGGACGGAGAATCAGTGATAACATTCTTTTGTCTCGGGAACTAATTAAAGGCTATCATAAATCTACGGGACCTACTCGTTGTGCTATGAAAGTTGATCTAATGAAGGCTTATGACTCGGTGCGGTGTGATTTTGTTGACGCTATGTTAATAAAAATGGGATTCCCTAGAACAGTCATTGATTGGATCATGGTTTGTGTTACATCATGTCAATTCTCTATCAACGTCAATGGTGAGCTTGCAGGTTACTTTCAAGGGGGAAGAGGGCTAAGACAAGGGGATTCATTGTCCCCATATTTGTTTGTCCTATGTATGGAAATCCTTTCGGGGCTATTCTGCAAGATGATTGCCAACCAAGAATTCAAGTTCCACTGGAGATGCAAGAAGGACAAAATTTCTCATCTTTGTTTTGCTGACGACTTGATGAATTTTAGCAACGGGGATGTAAACTCAATTCGTATGATCAGAACTGTGCTCACAAAGTTTCAAGACCTATAAGGTCTGTATCCAAATCCAAACAAAAGTGACATCTTCTTGAGTGGTGTGTTAAATGCTGAGAGGGAACAAATTATTCTTGGGTTTAGAGAGGGGGAGCTCTCTATGAAATATTTGGGAGTACCTCTTCTCTCGTCCAGACTAAAGGCTATTTATTGTAAGGGCCTCGTGGATCGAATCACCTCTAAAGTTCGACATTGGACTTGTAGAACACTCTCGTATGCAGGACAGGTAAAACTGATTAATTCAGTCTTATTTTCCATACAGGTCTATTGGGCATCTCTCTTTCTCTTACCTGGGCAAGTAATTAAAAATGTGGAGCAAATTATGAAATCCTTTCTTTGGTCAGGTTCAGATATGAGAACTACTGGGGCTAAAGTGGCTTGGGATCAGGTATGTCTTCCAAAAAAGGAGGGGGGGCTAGGAATAAAAAGGATAACAGAATGGAACAAGATTGCTTTGTTGAAACACATTTGGAATCTGTGCAATGACTCAGATGGCTCAATATGGTCTACTTGGATCAGATCCAATCTGTTGCGAGGTAGGAATTTCTGGACAATCAAGATGCCACAGAATTGCTCTTGGGCTTGGGGAAAGATTCTAAAGCTCAGATCCTTAGCATGGCCGACGATGTAGTACATCATAGGAGATGGAATGACAACCTCTCTATGGTTTGACAATTGGCATCCTCACGGCCCACTAGTGGATTCTTACGGGGAAAGATTCCTCTATGATTCAGGTATGGCCAAGAACGCGAAGGTGAATGTGCTAATTCATAACTCAGAATGAAAAACTCCTACCACCCAAGCTATTGGCTGGCACCCCATTATAGAAGTTATTCCTTCCAATTCTAATCCTAAGATGGGGCAAAAGGATGAGATAGTTTGGTTGGATTTGCCAAATCACACATTCTCGGTCAAAGTAGCTTGGGAACAACTAAGACGTCATCGTCAGATGGGTGAATGGCATGACATTGTGTGGTTCAAGAATGGTGTTCCAAGACATTCATTTCTTCTATGGATGGCTATCCAACAGAAACTCACAACTCAAGATAAACTTCATCGGTTTGGTATACATGGTCCCAATAGATGCTCACTCTGTCTCCGCAACAGATGACAACCACTTGTTCTTTGAATGCTCCTATACTAAAGCGATCTGGTGGATGTTTGTGACAGATGCGACATTCCAAGAATGACAAAAGGCTGGGATGAATGGATTCGATGGGCCACTGTCTCTTGGCATAGCAAGAGTTTCGTCAATTTTTCTCGTAAACTGAGTTTTGTAGCTACAGTGTATCATGTATGGCAACAACGGAATGCAAGGATCTTTGCTAGAATGTCTAGAACTTCGAATTTGGTTTTTAATCAAATCGAATGTATCATTCGTGATAAGCTTGATTTGATGAGGAATGTCGTACCAACAAATAAAAACAAAAGGATCCAACGAGCTTGGAGGGTGAATACCATAGATTCTTATAGTTAGCTGGTTGTATTGGTTTCCCTAACGAATCTAGTGAGGTTTCAGTTTTATGGTCGGTGACTAGCCTGTAGCCATCTGTTGTTTTATGTTTCTGTTATCATTTTAAATCTGGGGTATGCCCCGTATAATGTTTGTATCTTCTTCTTTTAATACATACGTCAACTTACCAAAAAAAAGAGAGAGATATTATTCAATGCAATAGAATAAAGGCTTAACAAATGGAGCGAGAAAGTGGGAGATTATCCCACAAACACACAACAAGTGCAGCAAAGAAGTTTATTGATCTAAAAATTGCGTAACCTTACATGTTTGGTTATGCCTTTATTTATACTGACTCTAGACTTAAAGAAACCCTAATGGACCCCCCTTAGGTGGACTTATATGATGTGCATCATGGGAATTATAATCCATCTTGTAAAGCTAAATCTAATATGAAAGAGGATTCAGATGGTCCAATGACAAGAGCGAGAGCGAAACAACTGCAAAGGGCCTTGATGAGTCAAATTGGAATAATTGAAGCTGCATCGGAGTTAAAAATTAACAATCAGTTTGAAATTGGTTCAAGGATGTTTATTTGCCTACAATTGAAACTTGGAGATGGGAAAAGCCCTTAATGGTTCTTTTGATACTGGGCTACTTGAATTTGGGTTGATATGCAAATAAGTGAAGGAATTGATGCTGTTTATGGTCAAAACAGCAAATGATTTTGAACCTGAATTTGAAGTCATCCATTGCATGTGAAAACAAGACTAATGTAGGTGGATTTCAAGTTCAGAACGTGCTCTTTCTAGATTGTCCAACCATGACTGCATTGGACTTTTGTGTAAGAAGATATGGTTGTTTTAAATTTGGTCTGTTTATGTTTGAAAGGTCAAAAAACGTGTGCTAGTGTTATTTTGTCAAAGTCTGTTTTTTGGGCTTGACTTCTGCCATGTTGAATTTTTCCTAACTTTGGAGGGATATTCCAATTATAAATATAGTATCAGAATATGTAATAAAGCACTTTTGGCCAAGATTTGAAACTTAATTCACAGAATTAAGAGTTGTTCTTCCAGATTGATTTTTGTGAAGAACCCTACCTGACTTATCACTTTTCAATCAGAAAGAGTGTGGCGTCGAAATCCTAGACTAATCTTTGTGGAGTTCAGATCGACTTATCAAAGTATCATTCTAGTCTCTCCTCCATCTTATTTACCTTGAAATCATTATAATCCAGCCTAAACACCAAAAGAAAGTAACATAACTAGACCCATCCTTCATCCATTTTCATCAGATTCATTGTTGCCGATTTTCGAATCATTCACGGCACATCACTAAACCGTATCAGTTAGTTTTTCAAAACTATTTAAACATATATAAACCTAAATTTCAGCAGCCATTGATGAATAACTCTTATGAATTTTACAGTTTTAACAAGAGAGAGAGATTTTTGCATTCTTTGGTTTTTAAACGAATTAAATCTGACTTATTGAAGATTAAGGGATTCAAGACCAATAAATCACAATTAAAAGAATGAGCATTAAATTAATATAAAAATCAACTGTAAAGAGATGAATTTGAAAACAAAATAGCTTGATAAATGATTCAAGATCAACTATATTATAATTAAAAGAATGAGGACCAAATATGATATTAAAATCATGTGTGGAGGGATAAAATTGAAAAAACATTAACATAATAAATGATTCATGGCCAAATATATTGCAATTAAAATAATGAGAACATAATTGAGTTAACAAACAAGCTAACAGACTTGCTTGTTTAT